>NC_135486.1:116586577-116900269 GCF_052094955.1 Ictidomys tridecemlineatus
AGTTCTTGGCCTAAGAGTTGGTCCAGGTGAAGGTAGAGCACAGAGCATGGAGTGGACCCTCACATGCTCCAGGTTGGCAGGGGGAGGTCACTGTGCAGAGTGGTTGAGAAGGGTCCCAAGGAGCAGGTGGCCTCCAAAGTAGGGTTGAAGGACAGGCCACTTGTGGGGTGGGAACCCTGACAGGGGACAGGGCCTGTGCACTTGGCACTTTTTAGGATGCCGTGGCTAGGTCTGTAGGGGAGCAGGGGGTGAGGAAAGGCTCAGGTGCAGGCAGGGTGCTGTGGGTGTCGTGCCCGGGGATGATACCTCCCCTGGGCCCTGAGGGCAGGACCTGCAGCCTGGACTGTGGAGAAGGTGAGGAGCGAGGATAGCTTCACCCTGGACCCTGGTGTGTGGCCGGGTTGGCAGGAGGTCAGGGTGAGCTTGTGCTGCTTGAGAGTGTGGCAGGGGAGAGTGAGGTTGTGGTCAGGGCCCGGCGTGTGGCAGCTGCTAAATCAACGCGTAGACTGAGTGCGTGAAGTTGGGCACCAAGACAGAGTCGGCCTCAGGTCTTTTTGCTGCCGGCAGTGCTGGTCAAAATGAATGAGCGCCCCGGGGAGGAGGATGGAAAGGAAAGGACTCTGCAGTTAGGGTGCCTGGAGGAAGACAGTGGTCGGGGTTGGGAAGGAAAGCAACGTGGCCCAAGGTCAGGTGGCCATGGTCAGTGTGCACACGCTGGACACCTTGGATTCTGGCACAGGGAGCCTGGTGTCCTCCTATGGAGAAGGTGGTGAGCCGTGCCTGAGAGCAGGTCCAACCGGGTGGGAGCAGCACTGTGGCCGGGCAGGGAGGCTTTGCTTTTTCTGGAGCATGAGCCTCATCCTCCTCTGTCAAACCCATACACTCCAGCTGAGACCCCATGCTCACCCCAGGGCCTCCTTCCCACTTTAAGCACTGCTTTATGGGCAGCAGTTGGTCTATCCACCCTGTGTTCTCCCAGGCCCGTGCACACCACTGCTTGGTAAGTGGGACCCTGGCCCCTTCCTGCTCCCTCCACATGGTCCCCTGCTGCTAGTCCTGGGTCTGCTGCTGACTGGGACCTTGTCTCCTGCCCTGTCTTGAGAACTTGGTAGTACTTCGCTCCCATGGCCTGTCCCTTGGCTCCTCGTGGGTGGGTCCTGGGGCTGAGCAGCTCAGGGCAAGCGCTAGGCTTTGCTGGCTAGTTTTAGGGATGGGGTCGCAGCATCCTCTCAGCTCCCAGCCCCGAGCCGGTCCTCCTAGTGGGACCAGTGGGCATCACTGTTTCTTTCCTGCCTTTCACAGAAATCTTGTCTCGAGTTGGTGGGGGAGTCCTGAGCAGGCCTCAAGGAACACGACCCTAGGGGGGTGCAGCAGCCCTCTCTGTGCTGACTTCAGGCAGGATCCAGCCTGGAGTGGCAGGGCTGGCTGCACGGGTTCCCCACACTCTGGGAGAGTCTTCATTTTCCCCCTTTTAAGGTTTCAGCTGAAGCTGTGGAAACAGTGTAAGTCCTGCTTGAGTGTGTTTTCTTTCTGGTGCTGGGGATGGAGCCCAGGCCTCGCGATATGCAGGCCTCCCCCGCACCCGCCTGATTTCTGCTTGTTCCGGTTGTTGAGGGGTGATTTTAGGATAGGTGTTTATGAAGAATGAATCAATAGGAACGTAAAAGCCCTGCGCCAGGCCCTGTGCCTGTCAGCTTCATAAGTGTTTCCTGAAGCTGAACTTGCTGCTGTGCCTGGTGGGGCTGGGTAGTCAGGGCTGCGGGGTGGGGCAGAGGCAGGAGGGACACCCCTGTTTTGTCTTCACAATCTGCAGCACGGCATTGTTCAGCTTGCTCTCCGCACCCCTCTTTTTTTTTCTCCTTCATGGTGGAGGTTGAACCCGGGTCTCATGCAGGCTGGGCAAGTGCTCTGCCACTGAGCCACCCTCCCCCGCACTCCTGGCCCTTTTTTAAAAAATTTGAGGCAGGATCTTGCTAAGCTGCCTGGGCTATCTTTGAGCTGGCAATCCTCCTACCTCTGTCTCCCGAGTCGCTGGGGTTACAGGGGTGCCCCCCGCCCGGCTCCATGCACTTTTTTTTGATGCATTTCAGTCATCCTGGGTATCTGTTGGGGACTGATTGCAGGATCCTCGTGGGTACCCAAATCCAAGATGCTCACGTCTCTCATATAAAATGGGGCAGAATCATCTTTAGCTCATGGTACCTGGCTAAGCACCGGGTGAAGTCACGCCGAGGTATTTGGGTGGCAGTGGTGAGGACAGAGGCCTGCAGGAGTGCAGCACAGACTGCATTTCCCGGTATCGCCAGCCTCTGGCCTGTTGACTGGGAGGATGGGGAGCCCAGTGGCAGAGGGCCTGCATGTCCTCCTCCAGGCTCAGGGCATCTCGTGGCTGCAGCCCTGGTGTCCTGACTGGCTGGCTCTGCAGGGGATACAGGTCTGTATTGAGTTTGGACCCAGGGGCAGGACTGAGGGGATAGTCTCTCTCCCACCATTGCTTTGAGCAAAAGCCTTCTTAGAGGCTCTCCAGAGTGGCAGGATTGGGAGAGGGCCGGACAGCCATAGCTCTGTGCCTTGGCAGGAAGCAGCTGCAAGGGCCACCGAGCACGGGTTGTTGGAGTCACTTGGGTAAGGAGCGCTCTACCCCTAGATGAGGGTGTGTCTTGGGGGTGTTCTTGGGCACATGCACAGAAACATTCGTGGCCTCATGTGGCGGAAGTACCCAGCTGGGGGCACATGAGTGCCCTTGGGGTGGGCGGGTGTCACCTGGTGGAGCTCTTGCAGGAGGAGGGGCTCTGGGGCACACCACCATCTGCGAGGCTCAGCGACACAGCAGCAGAGGGCAGCTGGAGGGCGTGTTCAGCATGCCCCTGTCCGTCATTCAGTCAGCTTCATGTGTTGCTAACGGAACCATAAAGATCAGTGAATTCAGGAAGCTGTTTTTTTTAGGAGGGAGTAAATGCTGATTTTGTAGAGAGGAGGGGAAAAAAGGACAGGGAGGGGCCGAGGGCACTTGACTGTCAGGCTTCATCCCTTTAAAAGTAGCAACATGCAAAATGTCAACCTCGATCAAGGTGGGTGGGGGCGGACGATCAAGCTGGGTGCGGATGATCAGCGGGTGCGGATGGTGGGGTTGATGGTTCGCTGTGGCTGACACCATCATCAGGAAGCAGTGGAGCATCAAGCACTGGGCGTGTGTGTGCCCGTGTGTGCGTGTGTGCGTGTGTGCCCGTGTGTGCGGGGAGAGGTGCAGGCCTGCTCTGCTCTTCTAGTTTCAGTGTTTCACGAAGGGCGCGTGTACCTCTTTTTTTGGCTCCCTTGTAGAATGCTAAAGTCACAGTGGCTCTATTGTCTTTCTGGAAGAACATCTGCATTCTCTTGTTTTAAATATTGAAAGGTGAGTGAAGCAGTTCAGGATCCTTGGCGTTTTAAGAAGACAGCTTCTGTGTCTTCTTAGGGTGGCACCTTCTGAGGGGAAGCTGGCCTGGCCTGGTTCCCCACAGCAAGAACGAGCTCCCCTGGGAGACCCAGGATGGGGCTGCAGCGAAGAGGCCCTGCAGGCTCCCCCGCCCTCCCTCCGGGTCTGCAGACTCTTGGGTGCCTTGAAAGAAGTGGGCTCCTCCTGGGCTGGAGCCTCCCTGCAGGAAGAGGTGCCCTGGTGAGGCTGCTGGCTTAATTGAATTCCGATTGTTGCGGTCAGGGTGGGAGGCAGGGTGCATTCCTCTCGTGCCAGTGCTGGGGGTGCTCCTGGAGGCTGCAGTGGCAGACTGGGGCCGTGCTTGCTGGGCGTCTCTCCGAGGAAGTGAGAGCTTTATCTGCCCTTTCACTTAATCTGCACAGCATCCTTGCGGGACAAGAAGGCCAGAGGCTTAGCTCCATTTTACTTAAAAGACAGTGATGCCTGGCTCCCGGGGCCCTGGGACTCCTCTCAGACCCCCAGGCAGATGAGGGGCCAGGCGTGGGCAAGGAGGAAGGAAATATTTATGGCGGGTTCCCTGGGTGCAGGGCCCTGGTGGGAACTCTGAGGGTGGGGATCTGGAGTTCTTGGAACAGCTCTGGGGTGGTGTCCTGGGTTTTCAGGAAGATGTCACTAGCCCAGCGGTCAGGGCAGGGCGGGCACTCTGAGGCCCCTGCCTCTTCCAGGCATCGCTCCAGCCTGGTGCTGGGAGACTTGAGGGCTGGGTCTGTGGCTGCAGCTGGCAGAACAGAGGCTTTGAAGCAAGATGGCAGAGTCGGTTGTGGTGGCATCACGTGGCTGATACCGTTGGAAACAGTTGCACCTAAGTGACACAGTTGGACAGTGTTGAACCCAGTTTCAGAAGCCCTTGAATTCACACTTTCTGGCAGGGCTGCTGGCCCCGGAGCCTCAAGGACAAATGCCCCCATTCGTGACGTCGTTTATTGATAGACTTCGTCCTGCTGTCCTGGGCCCACGGTGTGCCGGGCTGATGGTGGGGAAGAGTTGAGAGGGAAGGCAGCGGGTCAGGGCCAGTTGTCGCACATGGGGCTTTGTGCACTTATGCATGGCTGCTTTAGGAGAGGACAGTGAGACTGGCAAGGTCACCGTGTCCAGGGTCAGGGAGCAAGGGCCCAAACCCAGACCCCTTTGGTTAGAATCCAGGTCTGCATGCCTTTGGTGGCCGTGTTCGGTGGTATTTAAAAAACATCTCTGTCCCTCCCAGCAGTGGGGCCAGGCTCAGGTTTCAGCTGCTTTGAGTTAGACAATGACTTCTCTTATCATAAGCAGAGCTCTTTATTAACCAGAAACACTTGGCTGTTAGACGTGGTGTTTAATTGCTGTTAGGATGTATTTTTGTCACACTGCCCTATAATAAGCCAAGAACTGTTTGTGCCAAACACAGGAGGGAGGGGAGGGTCGAGCTGTCCTGCTCCCCCACCCCCTTCGCCTCGGTGTTCACCTTACTCTTTTGGGTCTGGTGTCCGTCGTGTCTGCCTTTGACAGGGGCACCTGGTTGGTGGGGCGGCTGCCCGTTCAGGCCTGCGCTCCGGGGAACACTGCTCTTTGGTCACACAGTCTGTCCTTCTCTTTTGTCCGGGCTTTGCGTGTTCCTGATAGAGGAAAGATGGCTATTTACTTCGTACTCTATTTTTTTTTCTTTCCCAAAATAGAAATGACTTTCTTTCTGATTGTAAAAAGTAAGAAGTGCTAGTAAAAATTAAGCTACAAAAAAGTGCAGCAAAGGAAATAAAACAAGCCTGGACCTCTGATTCAGGACCTTGCAGACATCTGTCCTGCCCACTGTAACCTCGGCCTGGAGTGGAGCAGCGGCCACCTCCTCTAGCAGTTTTGCTCCCCAGCCTGGAGTTTGCTGGGCCCTTAAAAATATTTTCCAATAATAGAGAAAAAAAAAGGCAGGTGCACACGCACACGCGTCTGTGGGAAGCACACGTGCTTCCCATGTGGTTCCACACTTGTTGCTGCTTCTCAGCTCTGTCTGCCCCTCGAGGTGAGCATCCTAGGACATCTGGCATCTTGTCCACGACTGCTCTTGATGTCGGCTGTTTCTAGGAGCTGCGTGGAAGTCAGTGCAGCGCCATGTGAAGACCTGGGTGCCTGTCACTGCATCACTTTCCAGAAACGTGGGTCCTGCACCTTCGTGATGCTCACTTTGAGCAGGGAGCATGATCTCATAGTTCAGGACAAGACCTAGAGAGAAGGCTCCCTCTGTCCCTGTCCTCACCCACCGTCGCAGTGTCCTGGTGACCCTTCCAGAGCTGTTTTAACGACACAAAAGCAAGTTTGAGTGCTGTCCCTCTTGTCTGCACACAGCATGCCATCTAAGCTCCTCTGCACCGTGTTTTTGTATTTTTAAAAAATTGTTTCTTAGATCTTCCACATCAGTACAAAGTATAAAGTATAAAGTCACCCCCCTGCCCCACCTGCCTGGGGTGTGTGTGTGTGCGCGCGCGCGCGCGCGCGCGCGTGTGCACCCTCGCAAAAGCTGCCTTTTGCTCAAGATAAGGGCAAGCGTATTTTATGTCCTGAGTTCCCCTCTGGTAGATGTTGGGTTGCTTCCTGAACTTGCTTCTGCAGTCAGCGCCACCTTGAAGAACTTAGTGTGTACATCAGTGGACGCTGAGCTGGTGTGTCTGCAGGGCCCAGGACGTGTGCCTGCGTGGATGTGATCACACTGCCGGCCACCCCTCGCACCGCCGGAGAGAGCCTCGTGCCTGTGGCCGGGGTCCTCTCAGCACCCTCTAGCTGTGTGAGACAGTTTCCCCGTGCCGCAGGTAAGGTTCCAGGACGCCTGTCTGGCAGGCCCGCAGGGAGGCCAGCGTGGGAAGGCGTGGAGCCCGCAGTGGGACGTGGCCCTCCCCGTGGGCCATCTGTGGCCACCCTCCCTACCTCTCCTCCTTATTTATCTGCAGTAACCACATTTCGTGGACCATACAGGGAAGTGACTATGTGAGGGGAGAAATGGTGACCTCACGTAGGCGGGGGCGCGGCTTCAGCCACATGGTCTGTGAAGTCCTAGGCCCAAGGCAAAGAGTGGGGACCAGGACTGGCCACGTGGAGGCAGCCCGTGCGAGAGTCATCTGTGTCTGTCTAGACCCTCAGAGACGGTCGGGTCTGAGTGGCTGGAGAGCTGGGATGAAGCCGGGGCTCACGGCTCCCTGCGTAGGGGGAGCCGTCTTGTCAAGGGTTCCATTGGGCTGTGCTGCCCTGTGCCTAGCCGGCCCCTCTGTTCTTCCCGGTGATGCAGGCTGCAGGCAGAGAGTCTGGAGCTGCTCACTTCAAGGCCTTTTCAAGCTGGTCTTGGGAGTAGTGTCCCCTAAGGCTGCCTGCCCCCAGAGTCCCTGGGGCTGTGCCCAGGGTGCAGAACTACAGAGCCTTCCCCTCTCTTCTGCTTTAGCTTGGTAAGGTGATGTGACCTTTTGGTTTGTTTTTATAAATAACTGCCCCCAACTACTGACCTCCCACTCTCATCCTGGGGGCTGTGAGCCCCTTTCTGTGGGGGAGGCTGATCTCCAGTGTTCCTGGACTGGCTGGCCCCTCGGAGGCCCGATTCTGGGGCCCAGGCAACAGGGGTCTTCTGGGTAGCATAGCCCTCTTGGCAGGCTCACCTGGCATGTGCAGGGCCTGTCTGCTTCATCTTGCGCTCTGGCCCAGCCTCCCTGGGAGGTAGAGTGGGGTTCTGGGTGTTCTGTGTGCTGCCGCAGGGTCCTTGGTGGAGTTCCAGGTGCAGGAGGGATTCACCTGTAGCTCCAGCTCCTGCCAGAAGTGGCAGGCTGCTCTGCGGAGCTATCCAGCTGGTGGTGTCGAGCACAGGACAGCCTGCTTCCGCGTTGGGGTGCGTGGGGGACCGTGGGGCACACTTTGATCTGTCTCCTGCCCCACAACTCAGTGGTGGGTGGTCTGATCTCATAGTTCAGGACAAGACCTAGAGAGAAGGCTCCCTCTGTCCCTGTCCTCAGGGACATGTTTGGGGCGGGAGCATGTTTGGATCCCAGTGTGGAGTAGTGTGAAACTCACGGGTAGGGGCTGGCTTTTGAAATGACCAAAGGCACACTCTGGATGCATTGCTATGATTCCCTCTTGAATAGTCTTCGAGAAAGGGCATTTTAAAGTCACTTTCCCCCAGAGACTTCTAGGAAAGGGTCATAGGCATAAGGGAACTTGCCTTTGGAATCTCCATCTGACTGGCCATTGCCAGTGTCCAGCCTCCATAGTCTTGGGCACATGGCAGCACGCAGCCACCTGGGGGAGTGTGTCCCCAGCAGGATGGGCCCTGGTTGCTTTCCTCAGACCCTGCATATTGGCGTTGTGGGGAGACAGGTGGCGTGCCAGGGCTCCTGACAAGGCAAGGAGGAGGGACTGGGGCCACGAGAATCCGAAATCTCCCAGGAAGGAAGATTCTCCTCTCAGTGAAATACTGATGCAGGCGAGCATTAAAAAGACAGAAATTGTGAACTCAGGTTCAGGTTGAACCAGTGCTGTTCTTTACCCTTTTTGAGAATTGTTAATTCAGAAGCAAATAGAGTGAAATCAGACTATGAAAGCAGATTAAGTCACTTTTGTGCTTTCTGGTCTTGGTGGCACGTGACAGGAAGAGTTAGTGGGGAGAAGAGCAGGTTTTGAAGGAGAACGGGCTTGTGTGCTGAGCGTAGGCCACGGCCTTTGCGGGAGGCTGGAGTAGAACTCTCTCCTTGGAGCCGTTTTTAAAGCAGAAGGTGCCCGCCCCGTGCCCACCTAGAGTGAGCAGATCCTGCAGAAAGGTGTCTTTGATTGGTTTAGAGGGAACCCTGCCCCGACCCTGGCCGGTGGTGGAGCTGGGGACCCAGGGGCTGAGTTGAAGTGCCTGCCTGCAGCAGTAAGCAGCTCTTTGGAAACATCAGTAGAAAAGAAGAAGAAGGAGGAAGAAAAGGCAGCTAAGATTCATCTGAGAAGGAAGTGGAAAGTTAAGTTGCTGGGATCTCATTACTGTCTGTCTCGCTCACCGTAATTAAAAAATGCCTGAATGATCTTAATAACACATGATTCAGCTGACAGGCACTAATTGCCCTGTATCAGGCCAAGAGAAGATGAATGTTGTCAAGAAAACCACAAGTCAGACAAGCCGATTCCCTCGCAGTCTGACACCGTGTTCCCATGTACAGACCAGTTTTTGCTGGAGCTCGTCCAGCGCGGCGCAGCCACCTTCCCACCGCTCCCGGCTGCCAGGCCCGGCTGGCTGCGCGCTCGCCTCCCCACTCCTGCCCGCCTGCCCAGGAGCCCAGGAGCCCAGGTCTGCAGACAAAATGTAAATATGCTTCTTGCTCTTATCTTGGTCCTTTTTAAGGCAAAAAATCCGTTCCCCTTCAGTACAGATGTCCCCGTGGGCTTGTCAGCGAAATACATGGCATCTGGGAATTGATTTCCTGACGCCGCAGATTTGTCAAGAGTTTCTCCTGCCTTTTGAAGGATTTGAAGGAACCTGTTGGCCACAGCGTCCTGTGGCTGGGTGTTTCCTCTGCAGAGAGAAGGGGACCAGCCACTCTTTGTACTTAGGCCTCCCCAGGCTTCATGGTGTCGACTTTGGGACGGAGGGGGTAGCATTGCTGTTTGATCCCTGCACTTTCACAGAGCAGCCGAACTGTTTTGTGTCATTAGAACAGATTCATAGTCCTGAATCTAATGTCAAAATTCAGTTCCAAGGACAGGGGCCTCCGTACCTTGATGCCCCAGGCAGTGCACCTCGGCTTTAATGACATTCCCGTCGTCTTCCCCTCGGTGTACATCTCTGTGTTGGCACTCGGTTCTGGTGGGGGAGGGTGACCTGTCCACCACCGGGAGGGAGGTGAATGTCGTGCCTGCCTTCACCTGGCAGGGGTAGAGGAGGCCTCCAAGCCCAGACCACTGTCTCCTATGACAGCCCTGTCCCTCCCTGTCCTCCAGAGGGGCAGGTGGCTAGAAAGGGAATGGTTGGCCCTGAAGCCGGCAGAACTGGGCTGTGGTTACCACCCTGGCGCCTGTTAGCTGGGGGCCGGGGGCACAGTGCTCAGCATCTCTGTTCTAGCTTCCTGACCTGAGAGAGGGCAGTGAGCACATGTGGCTGCTGCAAGGTTCCAATGAGTTGTCACCAGATTGACGCTTGGCACAGTGCTTAGGGTCAGGTTGCCTAGGACAGTGAGTCGCCCCAAGGAGGATTTTTTTTTTTTAAAGCAACTTATCTTCTAGCAGAAAGAGATAAAGCTGGCAGTGAACAGGCCCACGCCTCTGAGCAGTCCAGCTTGGGAACTGGTTGTGGAGACCAGTCACCTTGTGTTTCCTGCTGCCAGGGCGCTGCTGTGCCCAGGGAGCTTGGTTTAGCCCCAGGGGCCACAGTGTCTCCTGAATTAAGATGAGAGTTTATGGTGATCATTAGTACTCAGCTGTAGAAACAAACAAGCAGCATCCTAACGGCACTCGTTCATGAAGACACCCACAGCGGAGGGCTCGTCCTGCGTCCCACCAGGCACTCTGGGTTTTGTGGCTTCTCTTGTCCTCTTGACCTTGATGCCCAGGGCCTGTGTGGTGCCGGCAGTGAGGTGCCCAGACTGGTGCTGTTGGGGTGTGTGTCCCGGGAGGACTGGCAAGCTTTCCTGCTTTGAGCCGGGCCCCTTTCTGGGTTGGGGCTAGAATCTCCCCTTCTTGTTGACCTCCAGGGTCCCCAGGGGGCTGGACTCTCCCACTGGCCAGTGACCTTGTGGCCTTGGTCCGCCTCAGGTGTCCTGGGATTAACCTTTCCCACCGCTCTGTGTGTCCTCAGGAGCAGCCCCCTGTGAGGTGTGTGAAGCTCGAGTCACTAGAGAGGTCTGCAGTGTCCAGCTCTGGGACCAGTTTGAGGCCTGACGAGGCTGGCCCCGCCTTGCCATTCTGGCCTGGGGAGGGCAGTGTTCATTCCGTCCTCGTCTCCCCAGTGTTTTCATGTGTAGGAGTAGTGCTCATTACCATGACGGTTATTTTATTTTTTTTTAAAAAAAATCAAGCTATTTCTATTGTAGGGCGCGTCTGTCACACAGTCTGGATGTGGAGTGTGGCTGCCCTTGCCATCAGGATCCTGCCAGTAGCTATTGAGATGATATTGGGATGAAACCAGCATAAGCTGCGACTCGTCAGCCTGCTTGAGGTCGTGGGAGGAACAGCGAGAGCAGGCTCTTGGTCGTGAAGCAGCCTTTATGTCACGCTTGTATAACTAATGCTGTGGAACCCCCACGACGGGCTGGGGACTAGTAAGACACTTGAGGGCAGGGCCGAGTCCCTGGCCACGAGTTTTGCAATCTCTGTAGTTATTTCAGAGTCCCAGAAATACCTGTTTCTAGAACTCTTGCTCTTTCTTCTTATTACATATGTGCTTTTCTCTCCATTAATTGCTGCATTGTGTGTTAAATCCCCATTATCTGTGGGGTTTTCATTCTAAGACCCCCAATAGGTGCATGAAACCAAGGATAGTGCAGAACCTGGTAGATACTGTTTTTTCATGTACATATGTACTTACGATAAAGTTTAATTTATAAATTAGACAAAGTAAGTGGTTAACAATAGATAATAATTAAATAGAAGCACTGGGATACCATGACAATTGATCCGTTAACAGAGATGGCTACTAATGGGTAGGTAGCATATATAGCGTGGATACAGTGGACCAAGAGATGGTTTCTGTCCTGGGATGACAGAGTAGGATGGTGTGAGGTTTCATTGTGCTCCTGGAATGGTGTGCAATTTAAGACTTTTATGACTTATTTCTGGATTTCTCTATTGAGTATTTTAAGGTTTTGGTTGACCACGAGTAATCAAAATTATGGAAAGTGAAACAGTGGGTAAGTGGGGACTGCTGTATTGATTTTTAGGTGGGACAGGCAGGGCTTGTACCTGTGGGGACCCCATCCCAAAGACCTGCTACTGTTTAAACCCTTTGCAGGGTAGATGAGTATTAAACTTGCTGTCTCCCCCCACCCCATGCCTGGGAAAGCCAGCCTCTCCCCAGAGTAGAAGAGCTAATAGGCAGTAGGTGCTGCTCTGGGGTAAATGCACGTGATTGTCAATTTCATGGATTACGGATAATTCTCTTTAATGTCCTTTTCTTTTTTCCCTTTCTGCAAAGTCCTGTGCATTATAGAACATCGACCTCAGCATAGACAGTGCTTAATACTTGATTTGGCACCTTAATGGATATTTACACAGTGACACCACAGATGTTGGGTAAACAGGAGATTGCTTTAATGAGCTCCTCAGTGATTCGAAGCCGCTTCCCTGGCCTCCTGGAATCCTGGGCTCCAGTTCTGCCTGGTTTTGGTGGTGCCGGGTGCTGGTGGGCCTGCCCCTGGGTGCCCTCGCCCTCCCCAGCTGGGTGACGGGCACCTCTGCCCTTCTCCCTGTGTGTCCCAGGCAGCGCCTGTTCCTGGGATTTGTGTGTAGGGAGGTCTGTGTTGCACGGAATTCTTGTCACACCACCTTCCATGTGGCCTGCACACTAGGCCAGTTTCCTCAGGCTGGAGCTAGGGGAATCTTGGAGCTTTGGTAACTCGGGGCCGGAGGGGTTTCTAGCCAGGAGGGGCGGTGAGGACAGTGCCTGTGTCCTCTCTACCGTGTTCAGGCCGAGGTGAGGGTGGCTTGTCCATGGTGCCGTCCCACAGGCCAGGAGCCTTTGGCCTTGGAGATGCAGGTCTCTCCCCAGGGTCAGACGGGGAGGGAGGAGGAGAGAGGCAGCCTGCTATGTAGGAGTAGACCCAGGACACTGCAGGCCGTGGGTCTCCTTGTTCTGGAGGCCTGGCTCATGCCGAGGCACCCTGGCTCAGCTCCCAGTCTCGCCACAGGCGCAGCCTTAGTGATTTCTTCTTTGTGCCCATGAGCTGCTCTGTGAAGTTGTTTCCCGGCTTCTCCTAGTGGGGCTGTTGGCTTATGGGGTCCGTAACCCCGGTGTGTGCCCCTGGAGCATTTCCTCAGTACCAGGGACAGTTGGGAGCGTGTCACGGGCGCTGACTCGTGGCTCCTCCTGAGTTCAGGGAGCGGATGCTGTCATCATCATCACCTGCAGGGAGGAAACCCAGGGTCAGGGTGGCCCTGTGACCAGCCTCCACGAGCAGGTGGCAGTCAGGAATTCCAGTCCCTGTGGCCTGGCCCGTCCCTGTGCTCCAAGGAAGGACACTTGGCAAGTGCCAGGTTTCTCTGGCTCTCCTGGAGGTGGGTGGTTATTCTTGGGGCTGCTGTTGGTCCCGGGATCCTCAGGGCCCCCCCCCTTGGAGGGATGCCAGGGTTTGTGCTGCTGTTTTCTTGGCATGGACTTGACGAGGTGCAGGTTCTCACCGCCACCCACAGTGCTGGGGAACAAGGCTGGCAGGTGTCCCTGCTGCTTTGGGGGTCAGCATGGGACAAAATGGGGATTCATTTTACAAAGCAGGTAAAATAGCAGCTTGTTTCTGATTCACGTGTCTTCAGTCACCACTGGCCTGAGCTGCCTGATTCCGAGTCTTGCGTCTTCTGCCACCTTGTCTTCATTTGCTTCGGAGTTGGGCAGGTTGACCTTGAGCCCTTCCAAGGCACACTGGTGCTGGCTTTGCTGCTCACTTTGCACGGGAACAGGAGACCTTTTTATTTCTGAAGTGTGGTTCGACATCGTTTAGCTGTTGCTGGCTTCTTATTTTTAACTTTACTTTTGTCACTTAAGTAAGATGTCTTGATTCTTATTTAGTGTTAGATCATTTTGCAGATTTAAAAAAATATGATTTTGTACTAAGTTTGAACACTTTACTATGGTGATTTCTTTTAGATTTTTATGGATTCTATAATTCTGAGCTCAAAGACATTTAATTATTAGATGTAGACATCAAAACTGCTGCCTTTTCATTTCAGTTGGCATGCCAGTTGAAGAAAGTGGGCTTTTGGGGGCCTGGGATTGGATCCAACTCACTCGGGGGTAGGAACGTCTTTCTAACTGTGCCAGCTGTGGTAGGGAATCCAAAGATACAGCAGCCTCTAACCGACTGCCGCGGCTAATGCTGCAATCCTAGAGACTAGGGAGGCCGAGGCAGGAGGACTGCAAGTTCAAGGTCAATTTTAGCAATTAGAGAGGCCCTGTCTCATAAAAAATCCAAATTGACTGGGGATATGGCTTAGTGGTGGAGTGCCCTGGGTTCAGTCCACAACAACACACACAGCTGGCCCCTGTCTCTCAGAGCTGTGCCTGATTTGGCCTAGGACACAGTGGTGATCC
Source organism: Ictidomys tridecemlineatus (assembly GCF_052094955.1). Classification (NCBI taxonomy): domain Eukaryota; kingdom Metazoa; phylum Chordata; class Mammalia; order Rodentia; family Sciuridae; genus Ictidomys; species Ictidomys tridecemlineatus. The sequence goes on from NC_135486.1 coordinate 116,600,269, forward strand.
AAAGCCACCTCAGATGTGAGAGGTGCCCCAGAGACTGCAGCCCAGCAGGCAGAACAGGGAAGCTTTCATGGAGATGGTGGCATTTGAATTCCAAATATGGGGTTGTAGAGTTCAAATGTAAACTTGTAGACAATGGTTACTTTTATTTCCTCCCCTAAATTCAAAGAAATAGGTACTCTTGCCCCTCCCCACCCGCCATACTAGAGTTTGAATCCAGGTGCACTAACCACTGAGCTATGCCTGAGCCCTTTTCATTTTGAGGCAGCGTCTTCATCATTGCTGAGGATGGCCTTGAACTCGAGATCCTCCTGACTCAGCCTCTGAGTAGCTGGGATTGCAGATGTGTATCACCACTGCACCTGGCTGAAATGGTTGCTTTGAGAAGCCAGTTGGTGCAGGGTTGGGGTTGTGTGGGTCGGAGCTGCGGCCTTCATCCTTCTCTCCATGCATGGCGCTGGTGAATGGCCAGCAGCATCATTGTCACCGCTGGTCATTCTGTTCATCTGAGCTACTGTCTCATTGTGGCAAATTAGATGGGAAGCCCCAGGCGGCCAAGGTGGCCTGTTTTAGATTTGTCTCCCTGGCCTGCCACAGCAGCACAAGCCCTCTCACTGCTTGTTGGGTGGCCAGATCCTGGAGCGCCTCTTGGAGTTCAGGTGAAGAGTCTGTGCCCTTTCCCACCCCTGCCCCTCCTGGCCCTGGGCAGCCCAGGTGCTTGGGCTTGTTAGCAGAGCCGCATGTAGAAGCAGTCTGCTGGTCCGGCTCTTTTAATTCTAGGTTTGGTACCGCTCCTTTTTCTCCCGTTTGGTGAAGTGGTGTAATGCTTTAGCACATTTTAAATAAGATTACACAAGCTGCTGTTAGTTGGCATCAAGTGTCTTTTAATCTGTAGAGAAAATGTTATACCTCCTTCATTTGCAAAGCAGAGTATTTCTGGCACCATGTCCCAGCATCTTCGGGTTGTTCTGTTTTTCAGAACTTGCTGTGGGCCTCTAATTACTCTCGTTTAGACGACCAGGACAGGAATTGCCACTTCAACAAGAACGTTTTGCAATGAGCCTGAGGAAATGCTGCTCCACACAGCCTCAGACTTCGTGTGGATTTTTATTTCAGAAGAATGTGGCTCTTTAATTGAAAAATGTTGTTAAAATGTGCTTTTCCTTCCCATCGGTCTGTTGTTAATGCTTATGTATCCAAGCTAGAGTCAGTTAAAATCGGTGCCCCTTTGCCAAAATATGTCTTTTCATTTCTGTGCAGAATTTTGTGATGCTAAATCTATTTTTGTTTAATTAGGCCCTGCAAGAAAATGAGGGAGAGCTGTATTTAAATTTTTAGACCATTAAAGGGCCTAAAACTATCCTAGATGAAAGACACAAAAAATTAACTTTAATATTTATTATATGAACAGAACCAGTAGGGAGAACATTTCCAGAAACCCTTTCTCTTTTTCCTTCTCAGACATCTGGCTGAGATTAATTGCAGACCTGAAAGGAGGCATGTTTGCTGGTTCTCCTTGTTCTGTCAGTAAAAAATACCTCCAAGAGGGAACAGAACCGCTCAGTCTCCTTGTATTTTGGAGACAGGTTGTAAATTTTACAGCTCACTAATATCATAAAATGTTTGTTGATGGAACATCACATTGTGCTTTCTGAAAAAACAACCCTGAATTCTACTTTCCTTGGTATTCCTTCTTCAAATTTTAATCTAGAAAACCAAGTGTGAAATAGTTGCCTTGCCCATGGAAAGTTCTGGAAACATCAGGTCAGGGGCTGTCGAATCAGGTTGGCTGACCATCTGCCCAGAAGAGCTTGCTTGGCAAGGTGCGTGTTTGGGGCTTGGCCTGTCACCACCCCTCCCACCACGTGACTGTCCTTGTCATCCTCCGAGCAGCCAGCCTGCCCCGTTGGGTGAAGAGTTTGCCACAGATGCAGGTGGGAAGCTGGGCAGAGCTGGTTGGTCAGCGGTGGGCAGAGCAGAAGAGAAGGCAGCAGTCTCCCTGCGGCTCAGCTCCCGTGTTCTCTGCGTTTGGGTTCCTAAATTGGATTGGCCGCTGTGATTGAAAAGATTGTCAGCAATATGCAAATGAGGGGGGGAAGTGAAAGTGCATCTCATGCAGATAATTTCTATGTAGATAATTTGCCATAAAAATTTATATCGCAGTCCTTAAAACCTTCGGAGATTTAGTCTGTCTCGGGAAAAGTGATTTATATGGTATTAAAGCACTTTTTATGTTCCAGTCCTTTAGATTTAATGTTTATTGCCTATAAAAGTGAAATCTTCTTGTGGATATTTAAAAGTTTTGGTACTGTGTGAAATATATATTCAAGTTGGAATCAGAAAGGCTTTGGAGACATTGTAAATAAGTGGCAGGCTCTGCTCCAGGGCCCATGCCACTGAAGGACCTGAGTCCCTGCCTTGTGCACCTGGAAGGTTGTGCCAGGACCAGTGCCCGGCTCCGCGGAGGCTTTCAGGTAGGGATTGTCTGAGTAGGACTGCGTTGGATTTAAACAAACATTTAAATTGGCTCACGGGCCCAGCACTGTTAAGATTCCTCAGAAGGGAGTGCAAGGTGTGACCGAATCACATTCAGATCTGTGGAATGACATGAATTGTGGCCAGGGTTTAAAGACAGGAAGAGCTTTGGCAATACACCATCAAATGCAAAGCAGTATTTAGACTTTTGCAGCCCCTCGGGTCCATAATGGCTTGCTTTAGTGCTAGTCTTAAATACACCTCTCATGGAGTAACTCCTAGGGCAGGGTTGCCGTCCCACCGGGAGGAGAACGAATTTAGGCATTTGGAGACTCCTGAAAGATATTTCTGGACCTGACAGCCCTGGAGGTATGAGCCTGGTTTGACTGTTGAGCTGTTGTTTCTGCTGCCCTAGGGCTGGCTGGCCTCCCTGGGCTGGCCTTGGATGCCATCCATACCCAGGGAATGGCTGGCCATTGGGTCCTGGGCCGTGCCTTGCTGAGCCTCACGCCCTGAGTGCTGGGCAGATTCCCAGAGTCCTTAGGTGCTGAACATCTCAGAAATACCTGGAAAGTACTTTTTCCTGGAGGTTTGTCTATCCTTGGAAAGGTGAAACTAGTCAATGAGGCCTCCAGGTCGATTGGCAGGCCTGGCCAGGCTACTGGCTCTTCAGTACTAGAGCGTCAGGGAGGAAGGACTTTGGTTGGCTGCCTGGATTGCACAGTATGGGAGTGAAGTCTCCTGGGTGAGGCTTGGACGTCACCGTGGAGGGGTGTCCCACCTGGGTGGTGGAGGGCCTTCGTCCTGGGGTGAGCCATCACTGAGCTTTGCCCAGTGGCCATCCCGGGAGGGCTCCCAGCACGCTTCAGGGGCTCCAGGGAGAGAGACACCCAGGGCTCCTGCAACTCTGAGCCCTCAGGTGAACTCAAGTGTCTGCCTGCAGTGACCTGCTGGCGCAGCCCTGACCTCCAGGACCCACCACAGATGCCGAGGTCCCAGGCTGCAGGGCAGAGGGGGCACAGGTGTGGTGATGCCATATGACCAGGGAAGCCAAGCCCAGGTCTCAGTGTCCTCACTGTTGGCTCCAGGAGCAGAGAGCAGGTGTGGGTGAAGACATGCCAGTGTAGGGGACAGTGGCCGCGCATGGGGGTGCCGTTAGCCGGCGTTTAAGGGGACAAGGGAGAGGGTCTCCAGAGGAGGGCTGCAGCCAGCTCTGTTTGAAGGGAACAGGAGCAGGTTGCTGCCATTGGTCTGATAGCCCTGGCCCTGGGGAGGACCCTGAGCTCCCGCACGGCTCTGCAGCCTGTCTGTGCTGTTGGAAGGACGCACCGTGACAGTGTGTGAAGTGAGGCCCGTTACACAGCCACATCTACTAATATTTTTGGTATAAAGCAGTTGCTAAAATTAATTCCAGTCTGAAACTTGATGAATTCTCAGTCATGGAATTAACAGGTTTTAAATGAAAAAAATTAACTTGATTAAAAATAAATGTTCTGCTGGAAATTTAGAGCCTGTCTTTCCCTAACTCAGGACAAAGTTTTTGTTTAGAGGACCTGTGTGCCTCTTTGTATTTGCAGGGAAAGTGCAAACTCGTGCCCAGCCACTTACAGATGTTCTGCCCGTCCTGGGAGCAGTCAGCATTGTCCCCTTTGCCTAAAGCCAGCGGAAGGGACATAGGTCCAGTGAAGAATAAGGTGCACACCCAGTTCTGAACACCTGCTCCCCAGTGGCCCCTGAGGTGCTCCTGTAGAAATAGGGGCAGACGCCATGACTATCCCCAGGGAACGTCCTTTGAGCCAGCACCCTGTCCTGTTAGAACCTCCTCTGAATTTTATCAAACTGCTTAGGAGATGTGTGAAGCTGGAAGTATTTAATTTTGCTTTAATAAGACTCCAAACCACCTTTGCCTGTCCTGGTCCTCTGGGCGATGGCACAGAGTTTTATGGACACCCTTGAAGGCTCTGCCACCCCTGGGTATGACAGGTGCAGGCTGAGAGAAGAGGGCTCTCGGTGATGAGCTTGGAGCTGCTGCGCTGCTCTGGCTGGTTTCCAGCGGTCGGGAAGGCGGACTGGCCTGCTGATGCTGGTGGGCGCTGCACCCCAGGGGTGCTGGTACTGCTTTCCTCCTTCTGTGCCCGGCATCCGAGTTAAGTAGACCCTGGGACTGAGCGTGCCATCCCCAGATCTCCACAGGGTTGTCTGTAGTCATTCAAAGTTGAATGACCAGATTTACCGCCAGAGTAGAGGTACTGGGCTTGTGTGTGTTTCAAGAGGAACTTGTGTTCCTGGACTAGATATAAGTGACAGAGTCGGATTTTGTCCGTAGTGGGTTTTTTTGGGGGGTTTGTTTGCTTGTTTTTGCAGTGCTGTGGATGGAACCTAGGGTTTTCAGCACGGAGGCGAGCTCTGCCTGAGCTGTGGCTCAGCCCTACTGCTACTTTTTATTTAAAAGAAACAAAACAAAACCCCCAAGTGCTTACCCCCATGTCACTGCTTGGAATAAAATATGCTGCCCTCCCACCTCCATCCAGCGTTTCTTCGAGGATCAGTAGCACAGCCCAGTCCACCCGTCAGGCCTTCCTGGCAGCCTCGAGGGGTCAGGGATCCAGGGGATGAGGTCACTGTGGGAAGGGCAGATGCACTTGGAGGGGGAGCTGGTCCCTTGCTTTAAACCACAAATGCCTTTTGATAACTAGTGAAATTGGCAAGCGGAGTGATTGAAAACATGTGAGAGGTAACTGGATCTCAGTTTCAAGTAGTACATATTTGAGAAGTTTTCCCCAATGTAAAAGTTACTCTTTAAGAGCCTTAAACTAATAAAAACAAGGAAATTCCATGTTACGGCTGCCACTCGGCCTTTCCATTTTTATTCCAGAAGTCAGATTTGACAGGTCAGCTGCTGACTGGCTCTGGATCTCTGGGAGCATTTAAGGCAGGGGATGAGCTTGAGCGAGGGCAGCCCTGGGGACCAGGGAGGCTCGCCCGGCCCAGGCTCACCCTTCCACTTTAGTGTGGTCTGTTTTCTTGTCTTGGGGCTGCTTCCTGCATTTATTTTATTCCCTGAAGCTGGTTTAGGATTCTTCAGAGACAGTCCTCAGTTCTTTCATGTGTCTTGATGTCATTGCAAGTGTTACTTGGTGGCTGTCTGCTGATCGGGAGTGAAAGCTGGACGTCCCGTTCCCTTCGTGACCTTGTCCTCTGTCCTGTGGCCTTTGTGAGTGGCAGTGACCCCTCTCAGCTTGTCCTCCCTCTAATCCACTCTTCCCTCTGCTGCTAGAACCATCTTTGCAAAGCACAGTAACGACGGCCAGCTGCACAGCCCCCGTTGGGACTGCAGGTCCATGCTGCCAGCTCCAGTGAGGTGTGCCTGGCCACCTTCCTGCCTTTCTCAGTGACTGCGACCCAACAGCCACAGAGTAACCGTGGTGCCGGATACCCCAGCACCTTGCCTTGTTTAAAAGCTGACCGTCTTTTCAGCCCCAGCAGCTGCTCCTGCTGGGGGTAGTGGAGGGAAGGGCTCACAGAGAAGAGGGAGACTGAGTCGGACCCCATTGCTTCCCAGGAAAGAAAAGCTCGGCAATCCAGAGTCCCCAGGACCCTCCAGCCCTCCCCACTACCCCAAGGCCTCGACTCCAGGCCTGGCAGTGCTTCTGAGAGGGGCTGGCTTAGTGGAAGGAGCGGTGCAGGTGCCCTTTAGGTGGCATTGCATGACGTTGGCCAGCTCGCTGTACCTGTGAACACCAGAACCCTTGTTGGTGGAGTGGGCACAGTCGCATCTTGTTGGATTGTCACGGGGATCACAAGCCATGGGGATATAAAGGATGAGTCAATAAGCTGTCACTGCAACTATTTTTATTACCTCTGCCCATTCTGTGCCTTCTGGAATCTTCTTCCTCCTCCTTCCCGCATCTGACATCTCGCCTGTCCTTATGGCTGCTGCCTGCTACTTCTACGAGGTCTTCCCTGGCCTCCAGAGGACGGCGTCTCTCTCTGTGAGTGTCAGGGCACCTTCTGTGGCCTTCTCCCTCGAAGTCGCCCAGCCACTGTGCCGGAGGTCTGGGCCTAGGACAGTGGGTGCCGTTTCCCCTGTTCCTCTGACCCCCAGAGTGAGCCCTATAGGTTCTCAGGGACAAGTTAGGTCGGTCGACAGCCAGCCAGCTGGGCCCTGGGGGGTGGGCCATGGGGTGCCCTGGGGCAGGCTCTGGGCTCAGGGGTCCCCTTTGCAGTGGGCGGGTCTCCACCTCCATCCCACCGCCTCCCCAGTGGCATCTCCTCTACGAGTCTGAGGTTCAGACGGGCACTCCGTCTGGGCCTCCTCGGGGCACGTGGTCCCTGCGTAGACTGAGGCCTCGATCTGCAGCCGCGGGGAAGGAAGCCTGGGGCCTGTCTCGGCTCACAGGGAACAGGGCAGCAATCCAGGACATGATTTGTTTCAGCTTTTGCTGAAAATCTCGATAGAGTTGCTCTCTCGGCGTGTGATCCCGAAGGGTGTCCTGAATGTGAGTGATGGTGGTGGTGACAGCTGAGGTCTTGGCCGTCATTTTGGACCCACTGTGTGTTCCCCTGTTGGCATTGCCATGGGCCTGCAGCTCTCACTGTAGGTGCAGGGTCCCTGGACGTGAGTTGCCTGTGGCTTCTAGTTGGTCAAATGGCACATTTAGAGGGGTGGCTTGGGCCTCTGGGCCCGCACAATTTGCTAATGCTGCAAGTATCCAGTGACCAGCTCTGGACGGTCGTGCTGAGGTGGTACTGAGGTGTGTGTGTGGGGGGTCCTGTCTCTAAATCCCACTCTCCTGGGAGCTGCCTTTCCTCTCCTGGGCTAGATGAGGATCCTCAAGGGGTCACAGGCACAGCAGCAGTAACAAAAGGTACGGAGAGAGGTCGCTTCTGGGCTGAGGCAGCAGTGTCCTTTTGCTGAGCTGGATAGAGAAAACCCTCCTGGATATCAGTGTGGTCAAGAACTGACAGTGAGGGCTAGGGAAAAACAGGTGACGAACATTGAATTTGGAGCAGTTACAGGAGCTTGGGAGCACCTCCCAGTTGGCACAGTTCCCTGCCTCGAAGAATTGTCCCCTGGGGGCCTAGAAGTGACACCAGATGAAGGGGCCCACGGCTGGGACCTGCACTGGCTTGTGTGGGGCCTAAGGGGGTAGTGGCTTGTTGATATGTGTCCTGCTCCTGAGCTAGTTAGCCAAACTCATTATCAGCTTGACAGAGTCGGAGCTAAAGAGCCCTTCTGTCTACTTTTTAGAAAGCTCTGGACAGGATGGATCACTGTTCTGGAGACCGGAGTGGGCAGATGGGTAGTAGCACTTCCAGAGCAGTCCCTTGAGTAGCGTTTGCCTCCTGGGGTCCCTTATGTCCAGTGTAGCTAGACGTCGTGCCCTGAGGATCTCCGGTCTGTGGCCCGGTTTAAGCCGCATTCTGTTCTTGACACCCCAGCTGTCGGGTGGTGGAACCTGCTGGTATCCAGCCCCCAGGTGCCCCACAGAAGCCAGCAGTGCCAGCAGAGAGTACAGGAATGACTCGTGGCTCGTGGCCCTATGCTGCTGGGCCACCTGGATGGCAGCAGGTCTCAGCCAGTGGTTAGGATGTTGTAAGCCTTGCTCGCTGAACATGCCCTGAAAAACCTCAAAATTAACTGCAAGAATCAATTGGAGCTGGTGAGAGGTGGTTTTTCTCGGCTGGGCCGAGCTCTTCAGATGAGCCTGCTCTGCCTGTTGAGCGACGTCTGTAGCTAGTTTGTTTTTCCCCAAGAGCCACTTGGCATCTTTTAACCTTTACTTATAAGTTTCAGGCAAAATCATTTTGAGAGCTTTTTGGAGTTTTTATTTGCTAATTAAAATGTGAGAAGGGAGTGCGGCCACAGGTAAGGCTCTGTGCAAGCCACGGCTGTGACAGTTTCAGAATGGGGCTGTTAGCACCTCACCTCCAGCTGTGACACTCTTAGCTTCCAGGATCTGTCTTAGGCATTGGCACCCTCAGTACAGTAGGAAGGGCCGAGTGTGGGTTGGGACGGGCATTTCCGTTCCCAGCAGTGTCTCCACCTGATAGGAGTTCCTCCTCTTCTTCACCATGTAGTTTTCCAGGACCTTGGGAGTAAGGTAGGTGGTGTATTTTGCAGATGAGAAAACTGAGGTCTAGACGTCTGCGCAGCTTGCCCAGATTCTCCCAGGGGAAGGAACCAAATCCAGGATGGAGCTGGGCTTACTGAGCTGGAGACACCCTGGCTGCTTCCTGGACTTTGCTGATGCCCTGGAGGGGCGGGCTTAGCGCCCCAAGAAACAGGACTTCAAGAAAAATCTGCTGAGTTCAAGGCTCTGCCGCTTGCAGAGTAGTTAAGTCTGTACTCATTCTGGAGGTGGGAGTGTCCAGTTGCCCTCCACTTTCCCTGTGTTCCTGAGGACCCCACGGGGGTCCATCCCAGTGCAGCTGCACTGGCTGGTGGCTTTGGTATGCAGCCTGGGCCTGTGCTGGCAGCTGTTGTGGCTGGGGGATCCCAAACAGCGAGAGTGAGCTGCAGGGTGGCTTTGCCGCCAGCGTTTTCCCAGAGAAGTGGAAGGAGCCTTTGCCAGAGTGGCTGGTGCCCTGACAAATTGATTCCTGCCAAACAATGGAGATAAATATTTTCAACAGACAGAAATTCTGGCTCCTAAAGTGTTCAAATTAAAGGCTTATTTCTGAAACAAATACTTTAGGAGGAAAACATTTTTACCAGTGTAGATGAGATCAGGGTTATCCCTTTTGGCAATGACATAATTATTTTGAGATTAAAACACAATGGCTTCCCTGTCCCTGCCTCTTTTTTCGCTGATGACCTGGCCCCCTATTTCCTGGAGAAAGGAAGGTGCATTGGGCTGGAGCTGGGGAAGAGGCGGCGGCAGTATTTCCTGCAGGGAGCCTGGCTTTGGAGTCACCCAGACCTGGATTCTGACCTCAGCCCTGCCACCTCCCAGTGTGATCAGGGTGAAGCCAGACGCCCTGCTAATCCTCAGTTTCCTGTCTGCAAAATGGGACAGCAGCGCAGCGCCTGTGTGGCACCATTGGCTACCTTCTGGGCTGGAGGATCACCTGAGTCCAGCGCTCTCCCCTTTCCCCGAGAACCTTCTCTGCTCATGGGACAATCTCTGCGTTAGCCACTGGCCACACGTGACCACTGACTCTTGAAGCTGGACTCCTGTAACTGAGAGACCAGGTTTCTTATTTAGTTCACATTGCCGTATCCCCGTGGGATGAGGGCTTCTCGTTTTGGATGGTGAGGCTCCTGTTCAGCCCCTTAATTCCTCACCCAGTGACTGGCTGTTGGGTCAGCCACTGGAGATCTCTTGAGTCTTCCTGCCTCTGCTGTGGCCGCAGCTGCAGGGTCTGGGCCCGTTCATCCTTGGACACCCAGCTCTGTCACCTACAGCCAGCGCAGCAGGGCTGGCCAGTGCAGCAGGGCTGGCCAGTGCAGCTGGGCAGGGGAAAGGCCTCCTTGACCCAAAGGCCTCCTCAAATCTGCCTTCATGGACATTTGTTAATTGTAACAAGTTCCCGTTGGTCTTCTGATGTACACTAAAGTGGCACGCAAGAAGTGTACCCCACATTAGTACTCCTGAGTGTGGAACAGTGACGAAACCCTGAAGCCAGGCAGCCCTTAGCGGGTGGGGCCTCAGGTGCCTCGTTGCGGGGCCGGAGCAGCAGATCTCTGGCTGCTCCTCCCCAGCTCTTCCGAGGCCCGTGGAGGGGCAGTGTCACCAGCGGGCTGCACCTCAGCAGCCCCTCCCTGTTCCCCAGGCCCTGTAGGGGAGGCACAGGAACAGGATGAGCTTAGGCAGAAAGCATAGAGAACTCCGGCAGGTCATCAAGAGCCAGCCCCAGATGGCACAGCGGAGAGCGAGGGGGGAGGGTCTTGAGGGCTCCTTGCAGAGGTCAAGATTGGAGCAGGGTGAACTCCTGCCATCCAAGTCGGCTGGCAGCTTCCGTGTGGTTTTGAGATACAGCCAGGAGGCAGCGGTAAAGAACACTGCTTATGAAACGGGTATTTTTGTAGCTCAAATATGGTCCCCTATCAGGAATTTCATGTGGTCCAGTTGACTGTAAAGGAGAGCCCACCAGGGCAGGGCTGGAAGGCGTCCTTCACTCCCCACCCCAGTGCTGCCGCGCCTGCTCCAAGCCGTCTGATCGCCTTAGAGTTCATTATGCATCCCCGAGACACCGTCTCTCACGTCTCCCTGTTTAAATGAGAGTCTAGCGAGTGTTATATGTAGCGCAGGCTTGTTGGGTACATCTGGCATTCTTGTCTTTGCATGGTGGGTTTTTGACGGGGTGAAAAACAAAAAAACAAAATTTTGGTTCTCTCAAAATTTCTCAATCCCAAGAAATTGTCAGAAAGGCTTGTATGAAAACTTCATACCCCATAGCTTTTGTTAGGCCAATCTATTTAGTTTTATTTGGTTTTATTTCTGAATAGGTAATATATTCACATGGTCCAGAATCATAATTGTGCGTGTGCGTGTGTGCATATGTGTGTGTGCGCGTGCTGAGAAACCTTGCCCTTGTCTCTCCCTGCCCTGTTCTCCCCCCACCCCACGGTGCTAACAGGTGCCCCAGCTCAGTGGGTGAATCTCCAGGTCGGGTGTCCACGGCAGGTCATCTCTGGGGTCAGGAGGCATTGGGTTCATATTCGCTGCAGAACCTTTCAAGGATAAAAGTTGCTCAGGAAAGTGGCCTTCTGGAGTGGGTCCAGGTGAAGTAGCAACAGGACAAGGACCTGCCGTGCCAGCCTGGAACCGCACTAAGCATTAGCGTGTCCTCATTTTATGTTAAGGAGCTCGCCCAGGTCCCAGAGACCCACCCAAGGCTGAGTCCCTGGATCAGGGAGGGGCTCAGAACCCCTCTCCATGGTTCTCAGTAGAGTGAAAGCCACATGTTCCCTAGCGGTACTGTCACTAGGAACCCCTCGGGTCTCTTCCTGCCTCTGTTCTGGAGGAAGGTGGTTTTAGGGGTTTGCCCTTAGAAGCATTTTCCAAGTGTGCCCACTCTGCCCAACTTGGGAGCACAGCTCCCTTGCAGGTGTCTCTGGGGCTGAGGGCACAGGGGCCATGGCCATGCAGCACCCACTGGAGTCCCGTGTGCCTCCTGCTAGTTCTTAGGAGGGCAGGTGGCATTGCACCATTCTGCAGATGCAGTGTCATCACAGGCGCTCGCCCAATGGTGCTGGGCAGTATTCAGACTGTCCTTGGAACGGAAGTCCTGTCCCTCCTCCATCCCTCCTCCCACATGTGCCCCAGGGAGAACACAGCCACTGCCCCCTGAGGTCTGGCCAAGGTTCTGATCTGCGTGCCCGGCCCTGACCCCTGGTGGGGGAAAGAGGCCCTGGGTAGAGCTCCTCAGCAGGGTCAAGGCCACAGTGCTTCTTGTCAGTTTGTCACTGGTCGCTGCAAGTTACCCCCAGGCCAGCGCTTGCTGTTGACATGCCCATTTTTGCTGGCTTCTTGCTCCCTGAGTTGGAGATGGCAGAGGGACCGGCCCAGGCAGCTTCCTAGCCTGCTGTTCTCGGGGCTCGTGCCCTGCCCTGGGAAGGGTGGTGGCTGCCCACCAGTCTCCCCACCGGGCTTCCCCTTGGGGTCGTGGGGACCTGGAGCTTCGCAGCTGGGCAGTGTTCCACGCCTTGCTGGAGTTGGCTTTCCAGGTGCGCGTGTCCTGTGTCCCTTCCTGTGTTGGAGCCATGATGGTGCCAGCATCCTCCAAGGCTAGCTAGAGCAAGTGCCCTTCGCCCCCCACCTTCCTCACCCCTCTGCCCCACTGTGAGGCCTGTGAGGAAATCGCGGCCCCTGCCTGCCCCTGCCTGCCCCTTTCTCCTCGCCCTCACGCCTCCTGGATTGATCTAGACCATCTTGCATCCATGGCCCCTGTGCGAGGCTGCGTTTGTCCGATAGCCCAGCACAGCGAAATCTCTGCCCTCCTGAACGCTGCTCCAGTCCCTGAATGTGTCCTGTCTCCTTCCACGTTGTTCTGCCCGGGGGTACCGGCCTGCCCCAGGTCTTCCTCAGGACCTGCTTGGACGCTATGTCTCCACCAAGCTCTTTCTGGTTTCCCCCCAAGCAGAGGTTGTCACTGCTCCTCTGGACCTTTCTGCCCCTTTCCTGGACTCTGTTACAGCTGCTTCTTTTATTTAGTGATGCCCAGGAGCTTGGGGGGGCACCCCTGTGGGCACAGGAGGGAATCGGTGTGCCAGGGCAGGCATGGGCTGGGGTGGTCTGACCCGAGGCCTCTGGGCTGCCACCGTGGCCTCCAGCAGGCCTGGTGAGCACTGCTGGAGCTTGGTGTGGCCCGTGCCCTCTCCTGGAGCTGGTGTGTGCCAGATCTTGCTGACGGGTCCCCACCGCGTGCCCTCCCAGGCTCCCTCTTGCCATCCCGCTGGTCCTCACTGCTCCAGTGTCCCACTGTGCTCTGTGCCCTGCTCCTCACCCATTTGTCTCCTCGTTGCCGAGCATTGGGCCCCCAGGGGTTAGGGTGGTGGGTGCTAATGGGCAGCTCTGATGCAGATCTCCCCCGACTGTCCCCTCTGCCACTGCCTGCTGCCACTCAGGGTCCCCATTGGCAGTCAGCCTGATTGTATAGGTCTCTGGTTTCCGGGTGGAGGTGCCCTCTCTGGCCACATGTGTGACACATGGCATGGGATGTGACAGTTGTGGCAGTGAGCCAGAGGTGTGGGAGAGAGTGCTGGGCAGGCTCAGGGTCACAGACACCTGTGGTATCCTGGTCCTTGAGGGCCCTTCATGGCCTTTGCCTCTCTGTTAGGTAAGTGAGGCTTTTAAAAGAGAAATGCTCATTTTAGGGAGTAGGCGTTGCGTTCATGTGCTCAGAATGACCAGGTGCAGAAGCAGGGAGGGAGATCCCGCCCCATGCGCCACCCTCCAGCCCTGCCGAAAGCCTGCGGAGCCTCCTTTGTACCTGCATCTGCCTGTTTGCCGTGGGCAGCTTGGGCGGCGTGGGCAGCTTGGTTGTGGTGGTGGTGGTGGACACATTTAGGAAGGTGGTTTTTACAGTTTTAATTGAGCACAACTGACCCCCACTGCCTGCCCATCTCTCAGCGTCTCTTTAACCCTCCTGCTGGCCTCCACTGCTGCGGGGTGCTTTGCTGTGTCCCCTGTGTCTTCCTGGGGACTGGGATGAGGCTCCTGGTTCCTCTGAGCCCTTGCTCAGTTGCATAGAGCCCAGCAAGCCCTGGTCACAGTGAGGAAGGGGACCGTGGGGACTGAGTGAAGATGGGCGCCCTTCACAGAAACCTGGAGAGCTTTCTTGCTGGAAGGATTGTTTGTCTTTTCTACCCTCTTCCTCTGGGTTTTGTCCCCCTGGCCTGGTCCTTCTGCCTTGTCACTGCTGTGCCCTGGGCCCCTGTAGGCGGTGTTGTCTGAGTCACTGGAGCCCCTTGGAGCTTCCACCCTGCTCGAGGATGCTGGTGGCAAGATGAGTTCAGGGCTGAGGCCAGGTGTGGGACTCTGGTGTTAATGAAAATTAGCCTGGATACAGCATTCACCATGCCACAACTTGGGATGCGTTATCTTAATTATCTCCAGGGAAGGCAGGTCATCTGGCCACAGCCAGAGATGGCCGTGGGGTGGAGCCTGGGTCTCCATTCAGGGTTTTCTGGCACCTATTGTATGGGGGCTTCATAGGTTTTGATGACCAGGGGTCATGGTGGGCATGTTCTCCACCACTGAGCCACACCCCCAGCCCCAGAACTCTGTGTGGGGGCTGGGAGAGGTCTTGGGAGGAGGCTGGAGGCCCTCACCCCTTTCTAGCCAGAACTCCTTCTGTTCGTCCAAAAGGCTGTTATGGGCACAAAACAAAGATGCCCTGAAGCCTGCCCATCAGACACTCTGGGACTTTCCTTGTGTGCATGAGCCATCTTAGTCTTCACTAATAGAGTCATTTACAGTTTCTCTCTGGGCTATGCTGGTGGATGAGTTTGACACTCCCCAAAAGAACAGCTGTTGAGCTAACTCTGGATTCAAGGTAGAGGACTTGTGTGGCTGCTATGTGGCCCCAGGGGCTGGGAGGAGGCCCCTCTGACGCCTGGGAAGGTCCCCCATGGGAGGCTGTCCTGGCCTGGGGCCTGAGGAAGAGGCTCAGCAGATGGGGGGTGGGGCTGGGGGGGTTGACTGTGAGACTTATGTACCTTGAAGGTGAGACTTATGTACCTTGAAGGTGAGCAATTCCAGACTAACCAGTAACATCATGAAAAACGTGTTTAAAACATTTTCTGAAATTTCTTTTAAATAGCTTAGTTATGTGGTGGTTTTCTTTGGTCTTGTTCTGAATGTGCCTTGGCTGAGAGTCTGGAGTCCTGCAGAGATTTAGGGTGTAGGAGCTGTATGTCCTCGGAGTTAAAGCTTCTGATGGTTGTCTCAGCAAGGCACATAGGACTGTGGCCAGCACAGCTCCTGGGTGGGGCCCACACACCTGCATAGAACCAGGGCCTCTGTGCATGTGGCCCTTGGGCTCCCAGATGGGCTTGGGCCCATCTGCTCCCCAGGGGATGGTGCAGAGTCTGGGCCATGGCTTCTGAAGCTCTTCTGGGGATGAGCAGGGCCATCAGCTCTGGTTGGTGGGGACACCTCGAGGGGTGAAGAGAGCCACTCTAGAGAGTCTGCCTTGGGCCTGACACCCGCAACTCCTGACCAGTAGCCTAGCCACATAGCTGCCTGGGGCCACATGGTTCCAAAAGCCACAGTCTCGCCCTGGATCTTGTCGCCACCCTACCTTAGCCGTCCAGTGACTGCTCTGAACTGCAAAACACCTGCATCAGGTGCCCATCCTGGCCACACGTGGTCCCTTTGGAAATGCTTGGTTCCAAGTTCATGGGCTGCTGGCAACCCTGCCAGCTTGTCATTACCAGGGACCAAGGTCCTGGGCCCCAGGGCCCTCCTGCCCTGTCTTGTAAGAGTGCTTTCTGTAACTGTCTCCCCTACCCCTGACTGGCCCCGGGGCAGCACATTGTGTGAGGAATAGCTGTTGTCATAAGAGATGTGCCCACCTCAGGGTTTTTGGTTTGTTTGTTTTTGCAATGCCAGGGGTTGAGCCCAGAGTCTCCTGCCAGCTGGGAACATGCTCACCACCAAGTTGCACCCCCAGCCCACACCTCCCTTCTTGAATCGCCAGAATCAAGAGATCATCCCTTCCAGGCCACCACTCTCTGTGGCTGTGCACCATGAGACTGTGCCCAAGCCATTATGTGTATTTCTGTCACTGAGTGTGTTTACACTGATAGGACTTGTTTTTTTTTTTTTTTTCTTTAGGACAGAATCTTGAGCCCCTGTTGCCTAGGCTGGTCTCTAGCTGCCGGGCTCACACAATCCCCCACCTCAGCCTCCTGAGCGCCTGGGGCGACAGGGTTTAAAAGTTAATGTATTTTGTCCTTCTTCCCTGTTAGATAATATGCCACATGGCAAAGCAGTCAGAAGGCACACACTACAGGGCAGGTGGCTGGCCGTCCCTCCCCAGAGCCCGGGGTACAAGTTTCCTTCTGCGTTTCTCTGGTCTCCTCCCTTGGAGCCTGTCCTTGTGGACACATTGGCACTCCTGACCTTTTAAGTAGTGCTGACATTTGGACACTTTGCTCTTTTTGCTTAAGTATGTCCTGTTGACCATCCCTTCCTTCACAGCACGTACAGGAGTATTTTTTGGACCATCGTCCTGCAGTCTGAGTGGCCAGGCCAGATTTGCTGTTGGGGGGCATTGTGGCTTTCTGGTGTTGCGGCTCTGTGTGACTTGAAGCGGTTCCGATATGGGCACTCTGCTCCCGTTTACTGTGACTGTGACTCCTGGGCTAAGGGGTCTGTTTTGGTCCCTCCCTCAACACACGAGGTTCCCTTGTTAAGTGTCAAGTGTTGAGCACTTGGAGTCTAGGCGGACTTGGTGGGCAGGGGGACATGTCCAGTTTGTGTTTAATAGGTGCCTCCTCCCTCTGCATTGTGCCCACAGCCTGGGAACCAGCACCTTGGCTTCCTTCAGGAGGACTCGGTGGTCTCCCCCGCCCCCTGCCAGGGGCCTTGGTCAGATTGTGAGCCTTAAATCCCGCCAGCCCCCTCCGGGCGGTTGAGGCTCCCTCCTGTCCTCTGCTGATCTGTTTCTGTGGTGGCAGGTGGCAGTGTGCTGTTGAATTTGGAGACCCCTTTGGTCGGCCTGCACGTGTCTGCGGGCATGAGGAGGGCACATGGGGGCCTCTGTGGCAGGTGGCCTCCAGTGCACTGGCTATGAGATGCCAGGGTCAAGGTGGGTCTGCCCGCTGTCACCTGTTCAGCTCAGGCTTCCTGACCAGCCAGCCTGCCCAGGGAGGGACCCCGAGCCAGAGGCCAGATGGGGAGCCCAGGGACAGAGGGGCCTGCAGACCCCTCACTCTGGGGACTCCTCAGTCATTTATCCACACTCCCCACTAGGAAGGAAGGCTGAGACCCCACAAGTCCCCCTGTGTCCCCCAAATCTGGCACCTCAGTGTCTTAAAGAAGCCAGCAGATGCCCTGACTGGGTGGCTGACCCAGGTGGACTTCCTGGTGGCACAGGCGCCGGGGCTCTGTGTCGTTCTCTTGGTCCTCTGTGTGTGTGCCTGGAACAAACGTCAACCCTTCGTTTTTGTCATATTTCAATATTGGCTTTCATCCCCTCCTTGAAGCCTCCTTTTATAACTTCTTCTGCTGCTGCTTAAATATAGACGTCTGCGTCCTCCTCCTAGCCAGATTGTTTATATTTCCGAGCGCCTCCTGCGTATCTGTGGCTCCTCTTCTCGTCCCAGCCCGCTCTCCCACATGCGTGGTGGTTGCTCTTTTTCCCTGCCTTCTCTCGACTGGGATGCGTTTCAAATGTGGTCTATCAAAATGCTCAGTGTTTCCCTCTTTTCTGCAATAGCTTTGACATCTGTTCTCGAACGCTAGCCCACGATATTCTCTTGGACTTGTTTGCCCAAATTTTGCTTTAATGCCAGAAATGCTAAAGGGGGAGTGTGGTGTGGCGGCACCTCCCCTCCCAGCCCCTGTGGCCTCCCGCCCCCACTGTCCACGATTCCTGAGCTGACAGCCTGCTGGGTGGTTGTCCCCGCTCTCTGTCATCTTGTCTGGCTGTGGGCCACCCCATAGTGGTACCAGGAGGGCTTTGGGGCCCACTAGGTTATTCTCACCAAAAAGGAAACTCACGGAACCTGAGGAGGTGGACGGAGAGAAACCCTTAACTTTGGCATCCTGGGGGGGTCAGTGGTGGGTCCTTGTGGCCTTTCTGAGCCTTCAGCAAGATCCTGGCTCTGCTAGACTGCAGGGCGTACCGGTCCTTGCCTCGAGAGGCCACTTGGAGCAACCATCTGAATCCAAAGCAGAATGAGCTGCCATTGCAGCTTCAGAAACTGAACCAACTCAGGAGACGGTGGGCCTTTGACTGGTGACAGCCACGTGGCTTGTGCTTCTGCCACGTGCCTGGAGCCCCACTTCTGGGCCCATGTGCCGCAGCCTGCTTTACATCACTCCTGGCAGCTCCCCGCAGAATCCCTGAGGCCAGGGCACAAGTTCCTGACACCAGCGTCAGGTTGCTGAGTAGAGCAGAGCCCAGCGCCCTCCACCCAGGCAGGTCTTCTTCTGGGGACCCCCTGCAGTGGTTCCCAAGTCTGTCCAGGACAAGTAAGATTGCTTGAGAGCCACTGCCCCTCCAGGGGCCTTGCTTCTGGGAAGTTTACAAGATTTTGGAAATAATTATATTAGAATTTGCCTTTTAAAGGTCCCTCTTGAAAACTAATAACAGGTTAATGGTCCTGAGTGTGGTGCCTGACTCAGAGTTAAGCTCCCTGTAAATATTTGTTGAATGAAAGCAAATCAGATGTGACTGTAAGATCCCAGGCCCGCACCACGGAAGGACAGCAAGACAGAAGCCCTGGTGGGAAGCGCTGTGCTCAGCAAGGGGACTGGGACTCAGGAGAGTGGCCCCGGAGGCCTGCTCAGAGCATCGTGAGCCACTTTGGAGGGAGGCATTGCCGCCATTGGTGTGGAGACGCTGTTTCTGTGTGTGCTGTTTTAGCATGGCCACTGGGCAGTGTGCGTGGGGAACAGCGTGGCAAGCGTGGCAGGCTGAGCAAGCTTGGGTTTCTCCAGCCAGGGCCCGTGGGGCAGGGGGATGGTGCTCACTGCCCCAGTCCCTCCTCTGCCCATGAGTGGGTGTCTCAGAGCCCCAGGGGTCTCTGTTGAGTGTCCTGTTCAGGTGGACATGTGAACCCTTCTGGTAGAAAGTACGATCACAATCCTTGTTTTCCTTCTTGTGTCCCTCCACAGAGAGAACTCGATGCCACCGCGACAGTGTTGGCGAACCGTCAGGATGAAAGCGAACAGTCAAGGAAGCGGCTCATCGAGCAGAGCCGCGAGTTCAAGAAGAACACTCCAGAGGTGAGGGGTTCCCTGGAGACCTCCCGGAGGGGCTGTGGCTCTCGCGCACGCCCGGGACATGTGTCTCGGGCGTTTTGTGGTTCATCAGACAGTGTGTGGCCAGCCACCTGCCTCTTTTGCATTGTCCATAGCCCCAGCAGAACGTCATGCGTGCCCTGCGTGGGCTCTGGGGATGCGGCAGTGGATAGCTTGTCCAGGAACATCATGGCACTGGCTGACTGCAGGTGCAGGTGTGGAACAAGCTGGATGGGCACCGTGCAAGTGCAGGTGCAGACGTGTGGCCCGTTCTGGCCTGTGCCCCACGGTGGGTAGAGGCCACCAGAGTCCTTATGGACATGTGGGGCGGCCGTGGGTCTGCAGCGGAGAGTCTGAGGCTGTGCCTGTGAGGCCCATCACCCGATGTTTCTTTTAGAGCCGGCATTTCACCTGCTGCGGCCTTTGAAACGCCTTTGCTGAAGTGCACTGTAAAGGGCTCTGGGAACTGCTCTTCACACACTCCTGCATCTTTTGAGTATCACTGGGAGGACAGTGCCCAGAGTGGCGGGCAGCGCACTCTTCGTCTGTCTCCCAGGTCCCTTTGTGCCTGATTCAGGCTTAGTGAGAAATACCAAGAAGCCAGAGTCCTCCAGACAGATGGACAGCTGGGTGGCCCTCAGGGCACCTGTAGGGTAGCCCACCTGGCTCTCTGGGGCGAGTGGGCTGCCACCGCCACAGACCTCAGCAGTCTCCCTGTGGCTCTTGGCTTTCCAGGGAGGACAGAGGAACAGGCCTTCTAAAGCCACTTTGGGGGAGGGCACCTTTCTAATCCACCACTCCTGGGAAGTGACACAGGAGCAGAGGCTTTACAAGGGGATCCATTTTAAATGTCTCAGCAGAACTCGCTCTCCAGGGCTGTCCTCACGGGGCATTCTGGAAATTGAATAATTAACCTCTATTTTAGAATCAATATTTTGGGTGGAAGCATGGTGGCACAGGAGGAGCACCGGGGCTCAGCGGACTTGCTGAAGTCTCAGGTCTGCCACCTGCTGCCCACCCCCCACCCCCTGCCAAGCTGCGCTCCAGTGTGGCTGTCCTGTGGAGACACCTGGCCCTCTGGCCCTCCCTCCTCTAGCCAGGCCTCCTGCAGTGACAGGGGCCGCCAGGGCCACAGAGGCGCAGAGGGGTCGTGGGCTCAGGTGGCACACTGGGGTCTGACAGCACATGCGGAACCTCAGGGTATGCCAGCTCAGGACCCAGAAGGGACATTGCATTATCATTCTGTTTGGGGTCTGGGACCCAGGGACCCGTGGCTTCTTCTCAGCACTGGTCACTGCCTCTCTAGACAAGCAAGTCACCGTTCACTGTGGAGTCAACATGCCTGGACACCGAACATGTGAAATGTAGGGTGCTTAGAACTTCATGTGGCTGTGGCTAAAATATTTGGTTTGTCATCAGGGAAAGCAGCCCCTGTCTGGAGGGCACCACCATGGTGCTCAAGGTCCCCACTCCTGACCAGTGGGGCCTGCTGGTGCGGGTTACAGTGCTGAGTCTCCATGTGCATGCCCCCTCCCTCTGCTCTGTGAGAGTGGAGCATTTCCACCCATGTCCCCTGAAGTTCTGAGCATCTGACATCAGGGGCTGCCCAAGCTCTCACCAGGGAGTGGGTGTCGGCCTAGGAGGCCCTTCAGGGTGACTGCAGAGGATCGGGGCCAGGAGCAGAAAGCTGGACTGGGTGGTGCTGCAGGAACAGCAGGGCGCTGGGATGGCTGGAGCCTGAGAGCTTTGGTTTAGAGTGGATTGTTTTAAGTTTCACCACTTGGTGTTCTCACTTGCATCTTTTTTAATCCAAAAATCGCAGCTAACTTGAAGGACACTGCAGTTACTTTGGATAAAGTTTTACACATTTTCTTTGAATCAAAAAGAATAAAAAATGCGTTTAAATTTTCTGAATGAACATCCATCCCTAACTGGACTGATGATCGCTCTCAGAGCACAGCAGCAGGATTTCCGTGGCATGTGGCCTGTTCATGTTCGTTGTTGTGGGCGACTTACTGGCTGCGTGGCTTTGGGCAAATCACTTCACCTCTCCAGGTTTCATTGTTTTCATACCAAACCAGCCGGCTCTCCCACCAGGCTGGCTCGAGGGGTGGCAGCGTGGTGTGTATGGAGGGCTCTGCCCAGGCCTGGCTCCTGGCCTGCAGAGTGTTCGTGGTTGGCATTGAAACGCCCACTGCGCGATGCATTAGGCACAAAGATTTCTGGCCCATGGGGCCAGCTCAGGGAATGTCATAGAAAGACCCCAAACGAAGCTAGGTAGTCAGCTCACGGTCTTCCCAGCGCAGTCTGTAGGATAGTCTGTCACTTCACAGGTACTTATGGAACACCTTCCACGGGCCACAGGCTCAGCCTGGGGGAAGGCGCTGTCCCTGTCTTGAGTTCCTTGTCTTTCTCACCAGGCAGCAGGGTGGGTGTGGGCGAGCTCAGCCGCATCTTCTGATGAGATCAGCCCCGGAACACTTCTGTTTGGGGGCTTTTTGTTCGTTTGTTTTGTAGCTCCTAGAATTGAACCCAGGGCCTCGAGCCTGCCAGGCGAGTGCCCCACTCTGAGCCACGCCCCAGCCGTGAGCTCCGGTCTTGACCGTTAACATCGATGAGTGTGCAGCACCTGAGCCCCTGCTTGAGAATGCGGTCCCCTAGATGCCTGCTGCCTGTGTCCGCTGCCAGGCCAGGAGGAGCATCTGGGTCTCCACCACCCTCCTCTGCCTTGCACCCAGAGAGTGGATGCTAAGGGGGGAAGGAGCCCAGGCCCCAGAGCTCAGGGGGTGATGAGGGGCACCAAGGCCTGACTCTGGCAGAGACAGCTATGCCCTGGCTGGGGCTGGGTGCTGTGGCACAGGAGATGGATTCAGGGCAGAGACAACCGTGGTGTGACGGGGCTCCGTGGGCTGGCTGTGGTGCAGGCGCCTCTGCTGCGGGAAGCAGCTTTGCTCCTGCCCAGGGCAGGCGGCTGCGGGGATGGAAGCGGATGGGTGTGGGCCTCGCTGCCCGGCGTCTCCTCAGCCTCTCTGTGGTCATGTCAGAGGTGAGGCGGGCCCTGGGTTTCCCAGGTGTGGTTCCAGGGAATAAATGAGGCTGTGGCACCAGAAAACCTGCTACTTCTCTTCAGGGGGTCACCAGGGGTGGCTCTAGAGTCTCATTCTTCTACCTAGGAATCGCCTCTTCCTGCTTTTCCATTCTGTTACTTTGTTGTTTGCTGCTTGTGGTTTCATGGTCCTGGGGATTGAAGCCAGAGGTGCTCCACCACTGAGCCACATCCCACCCTTTTTTATTTTGAGACAGGGTCTTGACAAGTAGTTGAGACTGGCCTTGGATTTGTGATCCTCCTGCCTCAGCCTCTTCAGTAGCGAGGCTCACCACATCCAGCTCCTTCAGTTCACTTCTGCGTTTGCTCCCATAGCTGCTTTGTGCCCAGCTTGGCCTGTTCACGTAGCCGGCTGTGGAGCCCATGCTCTTGGTGGCTTCCTGATGGAACAAGCATCTCTCAGCACACAGATGCGTTGGAGGCTCTTGGGGCAGAGTCTCAGGGGCTTTGGGGAACACACTGTCTGACTGGCAGGACAGTGGAGACCTGCCACAAGGAGTAATGTGGCGGAGAGGGACTAGTCCAGTGAGGACCAAGTTGCCCAGGGTGGTGTCCTTCCAGGAACGCAGCGACTAATAGGCTCCTGCCACCTGGGACTGTGACGCGTGACCGCAGGAAGATGGTCTCAGTGTCTGACTGCTTCCGGGGAGACCCAGGTGTGCTCTTTGCTCTGTGGGGTTCTTTTGCTTTTCTTGTCATGGTGCTGGGTGGACCTGGACCTCGCAGGAGGCACATGCTCACCGCTGGGCCACGGCCCAGCCTCCCCCTGCTCCTTGGCTCTTCGGGGAGGCCAGCCTCTGTGGGAAGGAGCGGGAGGAGAGCCAAATCCTGGTGCCGCGGTGTTTCTCACCTATGTCCTGGGCACCGGTGCCAGGTCAGCGTCCACTCTGCCCTGACCATTTCAGGGTGTCTGGCTTGCTCCGCTCCCATCTCGCCCCGCATCGCAGCCACACGGCCTCCAGGCTGCTCCTTGCATGCCATTCCCTTGCCTCCACGTTGCCTGCTGGCTGGCGCATGGACCCTCAGGACACCTGGGTCATCATGCTGGTTGCTTTGTGTCTGTGCCATCTACATCTGTCCTGTCAGAAGCATGTGACATCATACTCCTGTCGCCAGCAGCAGAGCTCGGCTCTGGTCCTGATCGTTGGGGATCCAGGTCCCTGGTGGTCAGACCCAGGCCAGCCCATCTTCTTCCCTTGTTGTCTGTTCTAGGGCAGTGGCCTGGCCGGGCTCCTGTCCCTGACTCTGGTGCTGGTGTGACAGGGCGTCCCTGTGCTCATATGTCAGCTTGTTTCCTGACGCCGAATCCTGGCTGGCCCTTCGCCTCAGGCCCGCGACCCTCTGTTTCCTCCCTGCTTGGGCTGCGTCTGCAGGTGGACTCGGGTGAAGCCTTGCACCTCTGTGAAGTGGGCTTGGGTCCTGGGCCTCTGCTCTTTATGGACCAGGAGGAAGTGCTCCTGAAGTCAGGTGGAAAGCAAGGGCCACAGCGTCCCCCTGTGCCAGCTTTGTACAAAGGTGAGGGGGACGAGGACTGGGAGATGCCGTGGACTTGGGCTGCGTCGTGGTCCCTGTGCTGGCACAGTGTGGAGGAAGGTGTGGGAGCGCAGGACAGCAACACGTAGCTGTGGCCTTCTGTAGGCACCGCAGGAGTGACTCTCTGGAAGGGGTGCCCTGCAATACAAGGCCACTCCAGTGGACAGTCATGTGGGCTGCTGGCAGCTGGCTGGAGCCCGGGCGTCCTGGCCTGTAGGTGTCCTGGGTGAGGCGGGGCACTGGGACAAGGGTGATGGCTGAGGAGTCGGTCGAGGCCACCTGTGGCCCCAGTGCTGTTGGGCGGTGGCTCCCCGCTGCGTGTATATGCGGTCCGTGCGACTGGAGTTTGCCATTCAGGTTTGGGTCCTTGTTAGAGTCCTGAACTGCTTCCCACCACCTGGTGACCAGCCAACGTCATTTTCCTGTATCTCGTGGGGCACGTTGAGTTGCTGACTTGAAGACCCCGCCCTGTGCCGTTGCCAAGGCTTTTAGGTGGGAGGGAGTCCAGTCACGTCCCGACAGACTCAGGTCTCAGAAGGGCAGTGGGCAATGAGGGGGCCCCAGGCTGGATGGCCAGGGACGTGGGGTGGTCACACACTGGGACTCAGGGCCTGGCTGTAGCCCCTGCGCTGGGTTTTCAGCCCCAGCCTGGTTGCCACCCCCTCCTGCCTTTGGCGGCCCGGGCAGTGGGCCGGAGCTGTGGCCTGTACTTTCAGCTCCACGGTCACCTAGTGGCCGGAGCACCAGGGTCCTGGCATATTCTTGGCACTCATGTCGCCATCTTTTCTTTCCAAAATAGAATTAAAAAAAAAAATTATATACGTCACTTTGCAAAATTCATTTCTCAAGCCGGCAGAGGATAAATAAAAATTTTATCTGATTTTACTTAATTTCTTTGTGCAGAATTTAAAAAAGAACTTAAGAAGTGCCTTTATTGACATTTCCTCAAAAAGCTAGTTCCTCGGTGGCCCAGCAAGTCCACTGCCAGTCGTGTTCCCCACAGAACTGAAAACACTTACAGAAGTGTGCACACGGGTATCCATAGCAGCGTGAACAGAGTGGCCAAAAAGTAGAAGCCATCCTGCTGTCCATGAGCAGGTGAGCCAGCGAGCGGAATGGGCTTCGTCCGTATGAGGGGAACTGCCACGTGCCACACCGTGGGTGGACCTTGAAAATACTATGTTAAGTGAAAGGAGCCGGGGAGGCACCCCGTGACAGGTTTCTGGGAAGTGCCGGGAGGGTCGCATCTGTCGAGACAGGAAGACATCAGTGGCCGCCAGGGCGTGCAGGGAGGGTAGTGGCCTGGTAGTGAGTGTGTGGTTTCTTATGTGGGTGTAATAGTTGCACAAATTGTGAGTGTGCTCCAGAGCGCTGAGTCGTGCACTCTGAGAGGGAGAATTTAATGGCGTCTAAGTTGCACTTTAGTAAAGCTGTTTTTAAAAATTCCTCTCTCGGGGTGTGAGAGCCCTGGAACAGCTTTTGAGTTGATTTTCTCTCTTCTCCTTTGTGATAGCTCCACATGTGAAAGCGCCTCGTGAGTTTTTATTTTTGTGGTGCCAACTTAGTTGACAAGAGGCCACTCCAGTATTGGGCAAAATCATAATGCCCAAATAATTGACCCGGGTGTTTAATCATTCCAGAATCACCCACCGTTACGTTATAATAAGACTTTAACCAGGAAAGGTTTAAAAATTAAAAGTAAACTTTTAACTGTTACCAATTAAACTCATTAAGCCAATTTGTCAGCCTCAGTGGTGATGTCCTCGGTTCCTCTGAGTCCCTGGGGGAAAAGCTGTCCTGAGCATGGTGCAGTAATGTATGAACTAGGCCCTGAGGGTGGCCCGGTCAGGAGGGACTGGCAGCTGCATTATTCCCCCACATTCCAGAAAGACCCTGCACCGGGTTTGGGAGGGGTTGTAGAGGCCGAGGCAGGGGGTTGGCTGGCTTGTGCACCTCCAGCCTCAGTCGGGTCTTGTGTTGCTCCCTAGCACTGTGACCTCAGCAGCACTGGGCGGAAGCTCAGCCTCAGGTCTTCACCTACAGGAATAGTTCTGTCTGCATCAGGGTCCTGTAAGATCAGCGTCCTGAGCGAGGTCACTGACAGTTCTGAGACTGGGACCTCCTGTGAGCAGAAGGCATTGACACAAGTCCAGTGTCTTCACCTGAGATGCTTAGGACCAGAACAGTTTCAGATTTTGGAGGTTTTATTTTTAAATTTAATTTGGGAATGTTTCTCTAAACTTCACCAATTGAGCATCTTTAATCGAAAATGCTCTAAAATCTGAAAGTTTTTTTTAGCATCTCAGAGTATTTGGGGCATTTGGGATTTCAGATTTTCAGATTAGGGATGCTTGACCTCAGTAGCCCAGGTGGTAGAAGGGTGAATTGAATTCATGTGCATGGAATATACAGTAAGTGCTTAATAAATGCTTTTCTTCCTTCTTCTCTCCCTTCTGAAAGTAGTGTGAAGCCCTTCCTGATGGCAGGGGCAGGGTGAGGTGCGACACAGTGGGGGCGGAGAGGTTCCACCCCTTAGAGCTCTTACCCTAGTGGGGCAGATGGCGGTGGCTATGGAAACCAGCGTCACGCCTGCTGACTGCAGGTGGCTGAGAGCTGAAACAGGACAGAGGGCAGTGGGTGGTCGTCAGGGGGCAGCAAAGGGACTTCAGGCTCCACAAAGGTATTGGGCACCTAAGAATGGAACTCACTCCTCCATATTCTTCCTGCCCTCCAACATCCACATGCGTGATGGGGGTGCAGACGTGCAGTCACTCATGCATGCACATACCCATGCACGCACATACATTAACACACACACGCGTGTACAAAGCCTTCCATGGAGATTTTAAAACCATCATTAATGAATCTGGGCCTCTTGTTTAGCAGTGGGGGCCCCAGAATTTCTGAAGGCCCAGTCACCTTGGTTGGCTCTTGGCATGTCATTATTTGGAGACATCGCATTCTGTCTCTCTTCAGTCTGAGCCCAGTGACGCCCTTGAATGTGGACCTTGGAAAGCTCAAGTCCTGGATGCTGAGTGAGGGGGAGCACTCTCAGGTAACCAATAAGCAGGTGACCCTGGCCTCTGCTCTGTGTCACCAGCAGCAGTCAGATCTGCACATAGGTCTTGACCTGGGCTGTGGGGTGCTGGAGACCCACGGGTGCTCTCTTCCCATGAGCCCCCCGTGCTGACCCTGCAGCCTCTATCCAGCTGCCCTCAGGGCCGGCTTGGCCTGTCTTTCCTGAGCCATGGGCCGCTTCCTGCGTGCATCCTGTGGTTTTTCAAGGGCTATTTTGAGCAGCACAGATGATCTGAGAGTTTAATAGCCCTAAAGGAGAGGCCTGTACACAGATCCACGTGGGGTGGATTTTGGTGGAGACCTTGCTGGGCCACACCACCTCTGAGTCTCTGTTTCCTCATCCAGAAAATGGGAGTGATGATGCTCCACGGCAGAGTTTCCAGGGGAGCTTGGCGGTCCGCGCAGCTGGGTAGCTGCTGGCAGGCTGTGCTCGCTGCCAAGCCAGCTCCTGTGAGAGGAGAGTCCTGCTCACAGTGGGCCTCAAGGCCAGACCCGAGTGCTGATGTCAAGGAGTTGCAGACCTCCCGGAGCATGGGCAGGCCCACATGGTGCAGCGCATAAGCCCTCCATCTCCGCGCGGTTGAGGTTGGCATGTCCCTCTGGTGCATTAGCAGTTCGCAGGGTAGAGGTATCCCTGCCGGATTCTCTCCTTGGAAGATGGTCTTTGAGAGACCTGGTGTGTGCAGAGGTGCTCACATTCACGGAAGCTCCGCTCAGGCTTCAGCTCTGCTCCAAGGCGTTTCCAGCGTGCAGATCAGTGTGGAAAAGCAGTAGGTGTTTCCATACCCTTTGTGAAGACTCAGGAGACTTTGACGTTTTGGCCTGTTTGCTTCTGATGTCTGTCCCTGTCCCCCAAGTCAACACACAAGGTCACTCCCCCACTCGAGCCCTCCTGCCCCCTCCTCCTCAGATGGGCGCCATCCTGAGAGCCAGTCTCGCTCTGCAGGCTTCGCATGCTCACAGCGGGGTCCGCTCATTCCTAGTAGCAGATACACAGGAGGTCACTCTTCACGAGATGGTGTCACACGAGTGGCACCTTCTGAATACACATATACCAGCTTAGACTTCACCTTTTACCCAGGGTTATCGTCCAGGGACGAGTCACAGGGGCCTGTGCCTTGGATTACTGGTGCAGCCGGTGGCACTGTCCACTGTGCCCAAACCCCTATGCTGTTGGGACGGCTGTTGGGATCTAGGTTGTTTTGCACCTCTCCATACTTATTGGAGTGGCATTAGGATCTCCCAGCTGCGCTGGTCACAGGGTGTCCACATCCCCAGGTGTCACACTTGAGCACCAGGTTCCCTCTGTACTCTTGCAGCCACAACGCTCTGCTTCTGGCTGCCTAGGCCTGTGGCAGTTGCGCACTGCTCTGCTGATATCCCCTGCTGTCCCCATGTGAGTGGTAGTCTTCGATGGGAAGTCCCCTGCTCCTTGCTCTTCTGTGTCAGCTAGACCCTGTGTGGCTCCTTATCTCCTGTGAGACTTTCAGAATTGTTTATTGAGTTCCGTTTTATAAATTCTTACTTGGTTTTTTGGTAGTAGTGGGGTACCTGTGATTGAACCCAGGGGCACTTATCCACTGAGCCACATCCCCTGCCCCCCCCCCCCCCCCCCCGCTTTTTATTTTGGGACAGAGCCTCACTAAGTTGCCCAGGTTGGCCTTGAATTTGTGATCCTCCTGCATCAGGCTCTCAAGCTGCTGGGGTTGCAGGCGTGCGCCTCTTCGCCCAGCTGAAAACTCTTATTTCTTAAGAGGAATTTTGAAATGGATTTTTATTGGCATTTCATTGAATTTGTAGATTTAGCCTTGATGAAGTGTTCAGGGTTTTGATGGAGTTATTTTAGATATTGTTCTTTGGTGAATTTGGCTCCACGTGGGACCCAAGGGAGCCATGAAAACCACGTGGGCCTCGCTCACTCCAGTTCATCCTGTGGGTACAAAGTAGTCAAAATTGAAGGATTGATCATTTTAGTCTGGAGCCAGGCATAAAAATAAACCCCACTCTGTTATCATAGGTGGCTGTGATTAAGACCGGGCGAAAGGTCGGCTCCGGGCTCCCGGCATTGACAGTTTCCTTCAGAAGATTAAGCGCTACTTCGCCTCTGGCCGGGGCCATCAGTAGCGTCAGGCCATTACTGTCTGTTGGCTATTTGGTTTGTCTGAAATATGGGGCTGGTCTCAGCCTGTTTCCCCGGGGTCAGGTGTGTTCACATAATCAAAAGTGCCAGGAACCCCCCTCACCCCTCCGTTTGCGCTTGCGCATGTGTGACGAGCTGGGCCCCCCGGGGATGCTCGGTGCCACCCAGAGGCTGCTCTCGCACCTGTGGTCCTGAAGCTTGTGCTTGATGGGTGGGCTCCCAGCCTGTCTGGAGCCCCAGCCTCCGCTGCTCCCCCAGCCTCTGCTGCTCCCGCCCTGGGAGACAGCAGCTGGGAAGCTGTCGGCCACAGGCACAGGGAGGAGAAGCTGAGGTCCCTTTCCTGGGGGTTGCTGTGTCCAGTCCCCACGGCCTACTCAGAGAATGGCCTTGGCTTCTGGCTCCTTGAATTCAAAACCAAGAACAAGGATGTATTTATTTAGTTTACACATTAAAAAAAAAAGCCATGAAAAGTTTTTCACCTGTTTTTTAAATGGTTGCCACAATACAGGAAAAATGTTGCTTCTAACAGGAAGTGAGGTCAGTGGGTGTGCACGCCAGCCATGTGCAGGGCCAGCAGCGGGCAGGAGCAGTGTGGGATGTGGGTCAGGGCCCACCGCAGTGAGATAAGGGAACATGGTGTTTAGATTTTAATTTTTACTGAAATAAGATTTTGAGACACACTTTGCTTGACCAGGTGCATGGTACTTGAAACCAGATAAACGCCAGCTATGTACCGTACCCCTTGTCTTGATTGCAAGTGTGGGCAGTGGGCGTGGGCGTGGCGGCCCTTCCTCCAAGGAGCTGATGAGAGGATCCATGGAACCAGAGCTCAGCCATCTTCGCTCTGGGATTCTTTTTGCATTAGCACATCTGCAGCGCCGAGGAATATATGGAAAATTGAAATAGTGCTTCTCTCCCGCCGTGTCTCCAGTGTGTCAATAAATCACCTTTTTTTCCTTTTAAAATGTCTGGCCTTGTAATTTATGTGCACATAGCCCATTACTAAATTCATAGTAGGTGTTTTAGTTGGCAGGCATTATTCCAGGGATTCTGAGGAGCTTTAAAAAATACAGAGCCTTTGTTAGTATTTATGCTTACGTGGACATTTTAGTTTAGTTTTTTTTTTTTTTTAAATAATGTATTGGATTTTTAAAAAGGAATTTGGGGCTAGCTGTTCACTTTTTTTAGGCAAACAATATTAAGTCTGTAGTCTCACGTTATGAGTTGTTATGAATTTCTTTTTCTTTCTTTTTTTTTTTAATGTGGTGCTGAGGATCGAATCTAGTATCTCAGGCGTGCTAGGCAAGCGCTCTGCCACTGAGCCCAGCCCCAGCCCTGTCCTGGATTTCTTAATGTATTTTATGGTTTGTCTTTCCTTTAAAGCATCAAAACTAGCAGAAGCAAATAATTATGATGTTAAAAGATTGTACTAATTTCTGTACTACCATCAGTAGGTTTCACGTTGCATAGAGAAATAAGAATTTGTCTTAGCAACTTTTAAATTTCTGACCTGCCACCAACTGTTGTACCTACAAAGTGAAGCTGAAGATGTTCATTCATTCTCTCTGCTCTTCAGTTCTTGAACCGAAATAGAAATGCTGAGGGTCCTTCACATATTTGTGGCTTCCCTCTGAGACTTTCTAATTTTTAACCAGACATTTGAAAATAACCACCATGTCTTCCAGCCCTAAGTTAGAAAAACTTTATGGAGCATTATTACTTTGAAATGACTTTTAAAAAGTCACTTCTGTCTTCTACTGTAGCAGTTTGAAAAAGTGACTTCAGGGTGGCTGAAGGCCAGGAGGCCATGTACTGCTGAGGGAGGAAGCTTGCTTTATTTGGCCCTTCCCCTCTCCACCGCCCCACCCTAACAGCTGGCTAGTAAGGCTCTCAATGTCAAGTCTATCTCAGCCCTCATGGCCTGTGGCCAGTCAGAGGAGCTGCTCTGGCTGAGCAGCCACTCCGGGCTGGCAGGGAGGCTGTGGCCTCCAGGCTTGTGTCAGAGGGTGTCCAGCTGCTTGGGTCCAGCTGTGCGAGGCAACTTTGAAAGCCCTCTCGGACTTCCCCCACGTTAGGCATTGAAAGTTACGGCCGGTTTCTTTAATTCTTATTTAAACATAGCTTATTGACTTTTTATTTCAATCCAGTGCTGGGGATCTAACCCAGGGCCTTGCACATGTCAGAGTTTTGATGGGTGCCTTATTTTCATGACTGTTGCCTGATCAGAGGTGTTTGTTCTGGCCATAGAGCCCTGCTAACCATCACGCTTAACACCAAAATTGTTAGGATTTGAAACGAGCCTCTTCTGTTTCACGTTTCTAGAGGCTTCTCGGGTGCCAGGACTTCATGGACCTGAGCTCCAGCCTGAGCCCTCTGTGTGTGAGGGTTTGTGCAGCCTGCAGAGGACGAGGAGCACTCTGACGCTCTGAAGTTCCCTTTGCCTGCCCTGTGGACCTTGTCCCTCTCTTCCTCGTTCAGCCCACTGGCCCCAGGGTCATGAGACTCAGGTTGTCCCAGAAAGCACTTTCACCAGGGGAGGATGCCATGCCCAGAAGCGGGGGGGGGGGGGGGGGGGAGGTGTTTATCGTCCAAGGCTGCCGTCCAGCCCTCCTCTGAGCTCCTTTCCAAAGCAAACCCTCAGGTTCTCTTCAAGTCATTCTGGCCAAAGTACGGCGGGTGAGCCGTGTTCTCCAGAATCACGGGTGCGAACAGCACCTCCCGGTGAGGAGCAGGGGGAGCCCGGGGTGTGGGGGTGTCACTGTTGAACGAGTGCAGCCACAGAGGACACCTGAACAGAGCTGCGGATGGCTGGAGCCTGCG
This sequence comes from Ictidomys tridecemlineatus, assembly GCF_052094955.1. Taxonomy (NCBI): domain Eukaryota; kingdom Metazoa; phylum Chordata; class Mammalia; order Rodentia; family Sciuridae; genus Ictidomys; species Ictidomys tridecemlineatus. The sequence goes on from NC_135486.1 coordinate 116,631,839, forward strand.
GTGCTCCGTCAGCCTTCCACCACCCTGGGCAGCATGTTGGCACGTCTGCTGGTGCCAGCCTGCCTCTGGGCCCTCCCAGCTCGCCAGGGACTGGTGTGGTGATCGGCTTTCATTATCAAGTAGTTAGTGAAAAAAATCAGGAGGGCAGTGCCCAGTGGAGGCATTCAGGAACCCAGGGCCACCACCAGGTGTGCACCCTTCCCAGGGACAATGGCAGTGACCCCGAGGCTGATGGCCCAGGCCTTGTTGAGGCTCAGCGAGTGTCGGTGCCTGTTGGGGTAACTAGGCAGAGGAGAGCTCCTCAAGGCTGGCCGACCTGTGGAAGGCCCGTTCCCTTGAGGTTGTACAGCCTGGGGCCTCCTCCCTCTGGAGTTTGTCTGCTTTGCCCCTGGAGGGCTTCCTGTCATTCCACCTGCTTACCTCGGCCTGGACCCGCTACTCAGAGGCTGCGAAGTCCAGATTCATGGTCCTCAGAGTTGCACTGGTTAGGAAGGTACCTTCAGGCCAGGTGTGGGTGTGCACACCTGCAATCCCAGGACTCGGAGGAGGATCGCAAGCTCGGGCCCAGCCTTGGAAGCTTAGCAAGACCTTGTCTCAAATTTAAAAAAACAAAAAGAGCTGGGGGTGTGATTGAGCACCCTGGGCTCAGTCCCCAGGAACACAACATGAAGGAAGAGAGAGAGGAACCTTGACTTCCTGTCTGTGGTGCCACACCAGCAGCAGTCCTGTGGCCTCACGAATTATAAAGTCCCCTGGGTGGGCTGCACGTAAAGTGCTGGCCCAGGCCCACCTGAGACCAGTACCAGGAAGGGCCTGGTCAGCTGCATGTAGAACCGGCACCTCCAGTTCTTGCTCGGGTGTCAGTTTGGGGTAGCAGGCTCGGTGGTGGCCCCTCGGTGTCCTGAACCGCCCTGCCCCTTGGGCTCCAGGCAGGTGGGGTGCTTTGTCCTGCAGGCACGGTGGGAGAGTTGTCATTGCTGTCCCCCATGGGGCATCTTCAGGATTGTGTGCCACACGGCCCCTGAGATGTGGGTGTCACTGTCCTCCAGCTGTGGTGGCCAGGGCAGAGGAGCATCAGGGAGAAGCCTCCATGAACCATATTGGTGCTGTCATCCCTGGAGGTTAGCGGGGACCCATCCCTGGGCCCAGGAAGCCGAGTGGAATGAGGAGGTCGGCGTGCAGGCCCTAAGTCGCCCTCCGGGTTACCAGTCCAGTCTCCTCTTCCATACCAGAGGAACCTGGGCCCGTGACTTGCCAGAGGCCACCCCAGGCAGATAATGCTGGGTGACTGTAGGGTTATTTGGGGTGAAGGGTTGTTGAGTTCTGAGCTCTGGCCGTGGGGGTTCCTGGGGGACCGGCAGCCCTCCTACTCCACACCTGCCACCTTAGGGCCCATGGGCACATTGTGGATGGAGGTGGCCCAGCTGCCTCCAGAGCGTGGAGAAGGGGTAGAGACGGCTGCGAAACCCTGCCCCCAGTGGAGTGTGGTAGCAGCAGGGCCGCGTGTGTCCAGTGTAAAGTGGTGCGGTGAGTGTTCTTCGTGTGAATTGAAGCAGTTTTACAAGCAGAGCCTGTGACTACAGTAATACTCATGGACGCAGCATTCACGGTGCGAAGGCATCTGTGCGACATCCTGCGTGTATGTTCGCAATAGCCTTGGGGCTGTCCCCCCCCCCCCCCTCCACCTCTGTGTTGAGGTCAGGGCTGGGCAGTGCAGAGCAGGCACCCACCAGGCTGGCCTGCCTGCCTGCCTCTCCTCCCAGCCAGCCAGGCTGCTCAACTCTTCTTGGTAGGTGTGAGTTCAGCGACTCTGAAGGTCTCTGCAGGTCTCTGCAGGTGACAGGAGACAGTCTTCAGTTGGAAAGAGTGTGGTCGCTCATCTCTGCCCACGTGAGCCTCCTGTGCCTCCTCATAGGAAAGCGAAGCAGGAGTGGGACTAGAGGGGACCATCCCCACAGCTCCTCCAGTGATGACAGTACGGACAGTTGGTTGGGACTGTGTTTAGATCATGTCTTGGCTGCACTGATGTCCTTTCTGGAACCGGTATGGAGATGGTGGTGTAAAACGAGTTCTTCATTCGGGGAGAGATTTTTTTAAAGCCAGGTTTACACCCGGTAAGATCCACACCCTTTAGACTGCATGAATTCCCACGGCCTCTGCCTCAGTTCAGAGTAGGGGGTCCTCCCCCACATTTTTTGCTGTGCTTTGTCCCCAGCCCCAGTCCAGCCTGTGGGAGCCTTAACTCTTTTTGGTACCTGTAGTTTTGCATTTGCCAGAATGTTACACAAGACTCCAGTGCAGGCACCCACGGAGATGCCGCAGCGTAGCCTCCAGACCACTGCAGTATAGTGTCAACACAACTCGCGACTCAAAGTTTTGGTTTCCTGGTGCTGTGGGTTACATATAAGGGCTGGGGATGTGCGCGGTGGTAGCATGCTTGCCTCGCATGTGTTAGACCCCAGCACTGGAGGAAAAGGAAAAGGCTATATTGATCCTACCCCTTTATTCATTGAGTATGTGGGGCATTATTTCTGAAATGATAGTATGGGCTGTATGCTGGTGCTCGCCTGTAATCCCAGCTACTCCGGAGGCTGCGGCAGGAGGATCGCAGGTTCTAGGCCAACCCCAGCAACTCAGCAAGGCCTTAAGCAACTCAGCAATACCCTGTCTCAAAATGAAAGATAAAGAGGCTGAGGGTGTGGCCCAGTGGCCCCAAAGAAAAGAAACATGGTGCAGAGAACCTGGCGCAGCTCAGGGTTCTGCAGACTTTTGGTGTCTGCGAAGGACCATCGAAGGTCCTCTGTGGGTAGCCGCTGGGTCGCCTTCCTCCCTCCCTCCCTCCCTCCCTCCCTTCCTCCCTTCCCTGCCTTTGAAACCAGCTAGGCCACTGCACGTGGCTGTCCCTCAGCTGGCGTGGTGGTCACTGGTGCCCAAGGCTCCCGTGTGTGGGCAAGGGGAGAGGTTTTTAGGGTCAGTCAGGACGCACCTATCTCAGGCCCTGCCACCCAGTTCCCAGCTGTGCACAGCCTCACCCTGGCCCTGCCTGAGGCACTGGTGGGTTTGTGGAGGCCGAGCCTTTGGTGCCCACGGGGGCTGTGCGCTCACCTTGAGTGTGAGCAGCCTCCTGAAGGAGATGGTGGCAGTGTTTGGGAAGCTGATGGGTTTCTGGTTGGTGTCAGGAGGGGGGAAGACCCAGGCCCAGCTCTGGGGGGCAGGGGCAGGCTTGGAAGGCCGGGCTGTGGATCCTGGAGGAAAGCTCTGCCATGGAGCCAGGTGTCCTGCCTGTGGGCCCTCAGAACCACAGTGGACGCTCCTCTCACATCTCCTTATATCATCACTGGCTCCTCTGTCCTTTAGTGCCCCTGGTGACCGTGCTGTCTCAATAGCCTACCAGCCCGGAAGGTGGCAACATTACCTCAGTCCTCTTACTCTCGATGGCATGTCACTGCTCAGGCAGAATGTGTGGCTTGGTTGGTTAACGCCACCATGTAGATGCTCCCTGATGCCCTCAGACCCTGCGTGGGGATGCCCAGGAGTGGCAATGCTGTCCCAGATACCTTAGCAGTCGGTAGGCCACCCTGTCCCATCTTGGGAAGCAATGACTTGCCGCGAGTTACACAGCAGTTCATTAGCAGGGCCAGGACCTATGGGGAGGGTCTTCTCCCCGCATGGTCAGCAGCAGGTACGTTTCATTTTAATCCTGTAAACTTGAAAAGTCAGAAGGGAAAGGCCGCGTGCCGGGCTTCCTGGAGGCAGGTGGCTCTTTTAAAGCCATGCTTGTTGTTGCCAGCCTGACCCTGTTTCCATGGGAGCAGCCAGCCCGGCAGCTTGTTCCTATCAACCTGAGCCCTGGTGGAGCCTCAGCCCCTGACAGGCCGCAGGAGCTGGCCAACTCCCTGGCTCGCTGAGGGGGGGTGGACCCAGAACCCTGCACGTCTCCCTTTTCCTTACTCTTTGCTGTGGGAGGTTAATGTGACAGAAAGTGCCAGCCTGCACGTGCTCCAGAACTTGCACAGGGTGCCTTCAACTGTGCTGGGGACACTCCTTGGGGGTTCCTGCTCAGGTGGAGAGGGTCTCTGTCGAGTGTATGACTGCCCTCCCTGTTCCTGCAGAATCTTAAAGAGACATCCTGCATCTTCATTTTGCGCTACGAGCAAATTCTTTGAAAAACTAAATATGTCAATGGACTCAGTTCCTTAAAATCAGTTTCCTCAAGCTGCTGGATTCAGTTCGGCAGTTCCAGTTTGATAACCTGATTGTGAGAGCAGATTTTCGTCTCCTCTCTTGTCTGGTAGTTTTAATGTCTTGGCATTCCTGAACTTGAACTTGGTCTGCTTCATTTCATGCTATAATCACAGCACAGTAATGAAGCCTTTATTATATTAACCAGTTGACAGAGGCATTCTTTGAGGAATTCTGCATTTTTAATTACCCCGCTTAAATCTCTGAACATATATAGGGGGTCTAAAGAGCATTTTGCATTGCTTAGTTCAGGAGTCAGTTGCAAACCTTAAAAGAGCAGAAAATGCTAAGTACAACTTGTTAAACTGTGGACAAGGGAAAGAGTTTCCTCTTTTCTCTATCTCCCATTTTTAAATCGGGGTGTAACTGCAGAGTTACCAAACATGCCGGCACACATTGCCTCCCAGGTCTGTTTTTACGTTAGTTTGGGTAGAAACATACCCAACTTCTGTGCCAGTAGGTGGAGAAAGACACTTAAATCCTAGAAGCACCACTCACCTACCTTTTTAGGGTATTGCAGGTTTAGCTCGAGGGCTGGAGGACTTCCAGAAAAGTATGACTCAGGGAGAAAGAAGACTACTCCCAAAGCTAACAGGGTGGAGTGTCATGGCCAGGACAGGAAAATTCCCAGCAGGGAGGCCGCCTGTCTGTAATGCAGACACTTTGGGTCATAGATTTGCTTTCATAGAATAAGTGAGATGGAACAAAAGTCTTTTTAGAACTTCTATTCCAAGAGGTCCAGTTTCTGCAGGCGTGTCTCCCGATCTCACCTGCATTCCGTGTTATTTCAGAGAGCGTTCGTTTCAGGCAGTGCCTTTTGCACTCCAGCTAGAGGCTGCAAAAGGGAGACCTCCGTCACCCAGGCTTCCTCTCCACACTGGTATTTCTCCTTGGGCCCTCAGCAGCCGGTGACAACCCCAGCCCTCAAAGAGCAGGGCCAGTGTTGCTGCCCCCTGGCTGCCCAGAGTAGAGCGTGGCTTTTCATGTTGTGAGGGCATCCCCTGCTTCCAGCTGTGCCCTCCAGCCCTTCTTGGTGTCTGGTTTGGAGGGAGCCGTGTGGGCTTCAGGGCGACTCGGGCTGGGTTCAGGGCTTGCCTCCGTTGGCTGCAAGCAGATCACATGACTTCTCTGCCCACCATTCAACCTGAATGGCCACGTGAATCACCAAAGTCGCATCTGCCTGGTGTGGCTTGTGCTCACACACAGGCCCCTGGTGCAGGATCACTCTCTTCCCTGTTCTGGTCAGGACTCACAGCTGCATGTAAGAACCCCAAGCAGCCCGTCCCATTCTGAGCCCCCAGGCATCCACTCCTGTGTCCACACAGCTGGCCCTAGCCCATCTTGGGGCCTCTTTCAGGCCAGCCACATGTGCTGTTCCAAGTGGGCTCTTAGCATCACGTGACCTATGCAGGGTGCAGAGTGGGGACCAGGCTCAGAGCACTCAAGGTTAAAGGACTTGTTCGTCAGAAGTGGGCAGTGTCCCTTCAGTGTATGAGGTTTTGGTTAAGAACCAATGTACATTAGGTCTGTTAGCCAAACCTTTTGCTTTTGGAGTTTCGGAATGTAATTTTCATTGCTGTCACATACACAGTAAAATACCTGACACATGGGCTTTCAATAAATATTGTGAAATAAGTGAATTAATAATGAATGAAAATATGATCGTGGCTGCCCTGCGTTCACAGACAGCCCAATGGCAGCCCTCTGTTGGTGCATCTCTGCTGCACTTAGATGATAATCCGGTGGTGTCCTGCAAAGTGTGTGAAATCTGTCTGTATAGAGCACCCTGTGCTTTTTCAAAAGCCGAGAGGTGTTCCTCCTCATTAGGAAATCCAATTTATGAAGAAGTCTCCCCAAATCCTGCCATCTGAAGATAGCCACTGTTGGCGTTTTGCAAGATGTCCCTGTGCTTAAGTACACACGTGGACTCCATCCTACTCAGTAATATTGTGAGGCCCCTGTCGTGTGACAAGGCCGTGTTCTTTGGTAAGCTTGCATGTTGGGGACATCTTCCCGCAGTCAGTGTCCACCCTGTTTGTGTTACTGGTGGCCACCAGGCATTCAGGTGTGGCTGGGTCCTTATGCTGTGTTCACCAGTCCCCATCGGTGCACGTTCAGGCCGCTGCTTGTTGGAACTGAACCGTCCTGATGAGGCTGTGAGGCAGCTGGAGCCTCGCACAGGTCCTGCCGACATGACAGTCTGTGACTCTGGAGAGGAGTTGGTGTTCCCTCAGTCAGCAGGGCTGAGCCACCTCAGGTGGGAGCAACCTGGGCCCGGAGAGCAGGCCGCTGACTCACCGGAGGTCAGGGAGGGGCCCTGGCCCCACAGAGAGGACTTTCCCCTCCCATGGCTCCAGCCAGAAAGAGGCCTGGGGGTAGCAGGGAGGGCAGGGTCCTGGGTGCGTGAGAATGCCAGGAGCCCTGGGTGCGGCTGCGGCTCCCACCTGTCCTGAGCCATCTGAGAGGTCTTTTGTGACGTCACGGGATAGCATAATAGGGACAGGCTTGGTTCGCTGCTCAGTGGGATCACGTAGCCCCCCTGGGTCTGGGAGCGCTTGGTGGTGAAAGGAGGACGCAGAGTGCGGGGTGCCCCAGAAAGCCGTGCTGCAGCAGGGCTCGGCGAAGACAGCGTGGCAGGCGGCTGCCTGTGCCTAAAATGTCCTGGTGCCCAATTTAAAACTTGACTAGCTGAACACTAAAATACTCTGCCCCCTCATGACCCAAGCTCTGCCGTGTCCCTGTCTAGTCCCAAGCGACTCTCTGTGTGTTTTCAGAGGTTCAGCAGAAAGGACGGTGGGGCACGAACCGGGGGATGCCCCAGCCAGCCTGCGACTCAGCCAGCAGAGGCAGGAGTGCAGCCCCAGGTCTTCAAGGGCCCCTTCACATCTTTCGAAATAACCAAAAGAAAGATTTATTTTCAAAAAGCCCTCAGTGAAATAATTGTCTGAATCTGCAGAGAGAGCTAATTTGGAGCGAATCACATTTTTCGAATTATGGACCTTTTTTAAAGGGAACTGATAGGCGGTCAGCGAGCTCTCTTTGGACACAGACACACATGATGTCCCGGCCACCCCACCGTGGCGTGGAAGGCTAATGGGGACGCCTGCAGAAGGCCTGGCCTATGGCCTGGTGGTGCCTGGTGGCGAGGCCTGTGTTTCCTTGGGCTGTTGCCCAAGGAGCCCCGGGAATCGGTTCTGTTGTACCCCACCTCTTGCCAGCGCCCTCCCATTTGCCTCTGCAGAGACCTGAGCCGGGTTTTATCTCTGCGTCACTGTGGAGTGTTCCCTGTTCCCGCTCTCTGAACAGAGCTATAATTAACTCGCAGGACGCCAGGCAGCCAGATTCGGCCAGGCGCCAAGAAATCAGCCCCAATTACTATATTCACATCGTCAGTAAGGCCCACTTCACAGCTTCTGCTAATTTGAAATGGCAAGTTCCAACTTTCCATAGTGAAATTACCATTTTTGTGCTATTCTATTACGTGGTGATATTTGTCCATTATTCGGGCTATGTAAACTTGGTATTATAATGACAATTAGTTGTTGAGCATTTTCTAAAATGATTTTCAATTACGTCTCTTAACTGGAAACTCGGATCTGTTCTGATGGCGTGGGAGCTTGTTGCTGGGGCCAGGCACACAGTAGGAGGCCGCTTTCCATAGGAGACCTCTGCCTGGGGTCTCACAGCAAGGTGAGCCTTTAAAATAGGGTGGCCTTGGAGGGCTGCCTGCCGTGCAGCCCCTGAATGTTCATGTCATCTGGTTTCATCCCAAGAATGGAGAATGTCCCTGCTGCTATCTTCCTGTTCCCTTGGACCAGGCCTTGGGGTGATTGGCTGGGCCTCCAGCCCTAGGGCACTGTTAATAGCCAGTCCCCACCCCTCCAGGGCTTCTGATCAGTGGCCCCAAACTGGGTCATGGGTCTGTGATGACTGCTGACCCCCGTCTGCGCCCTGTCCAAGTCCCTGGATGTGGGCTCGCTGGCCTGGTGAGTTTGTATGTTTCATTCCCTTTTTAGCAGAGAAACTTCAGGAGGCCCAATGCAGGCCACTGCACCACTCACAGAGTGTCACAGTGTCATCCGTGGGCAGTAGACTAGGTTCAGTGAGATAAGCACAGAAACTCAGAGGTGTGTTCAGAAACCTTCCTGGTAACCTGACCTTCTGGAGACTTCCAAGCAGCATTTTTTCCCCCATATTTTATAAAAATCTCAGTCCACAGCAGATTGCAAATGGAAAAGTCTGTAGTGTCCTCTTCCCCCAGAGGATCTAGGAGTGTTGGCCATTACACGTCAATGATTTCCTACTCTCTGATCGGGTTCCTAATAACAGTGTGTTTGGGATAGGCCAGGGACTGGCTCTTCCTTCTGGGCAGTGGTCTGCCTGGGGAAAACACGCAGACCTTCCTGAGGCAGAAGCCCGACTCACTAGGTGGCTGGCCTTGCAGAGCTTGGGCCTCAGGGCAAGGGGTGGGGGTTCTGGCATGTCCTGAGTGTGAGCAGCAGGTGGGCTGACCACAGCCCAGCAGATGTGACAGTTCTGCTGGAGTTCTCTCTGGGGCCCCAGACCTTTCCTTCCACCCACCTCCCGTACCTCTGCACCCCACACTCCGGCCTGTGTTCTCTCCAATATACTGAGCTGGACGAGAACAGCAGCCCAGGTCCTGACCAGCCCTCTTGTCGTGCCCCCCCCCCCCCCATTGCTGCCACCCTAGAGCAGGTGTCAGTGAACTGTAGTCCAGGTGGGTGCCGTGGCACAGGTCTGTGATCCCTGCAGCTCAGGAGGCTGAGGCAGGAGGATCGTAAGTTCAGAGCCACCCTTAGCAACTTAGCAAGGCTCTAAGCAACTCAGCGAGACCCTGTCTCTAAATAAAATATTAAAAAGGGTTGGGGATGGGGCTCAGTGGTTAAGTGCCCTTGGATTCCATCCCTGATACAAAGAACAACAAAAATTAAAGAACTATAATCTATAGCCATTGGTTGGCTGTGTTTATATGAGAGAACTAAGAGTGACATTTATGTTTTAAAGTAAGCAACAGAATGCTATTTTATGATATCTAAAAATTATATGAAATTCAAGTTTCAATGCCCAAGGTTTTTTTTTCTTTCACATTTTTTTTTTTTTGCTGGTGCATTACCAAAGTTTTTATTGTTAGAGTATATCTAGAATGCATTTCTAAAGTTTGCATATCAATCACATTTAAGTGGTATTAAGGGGATGGCCAGTGTTGTAGGACCGTCACCACTGTCCATCTCCAGGACTGTTTCATCCCATACTGAGGCTCTGCTAATAAAGTTTTATTGGGATGCGGCCTTGCTCCTTGGCTTCCCTGTTTTCTGCCGCTGCTGTGTGCTCCAGCACAGAGCTGAGTGGTTGCAGCAGATGCTGTGTGACTTGCAGAGCCTCCAGTATTTACTATCTGGCCCTTTCCAGGAAAAACTGGCTGACCCCTGCCTTGGTGCAGACTCCATCTAGCCGGCTCACCGCCTCCAGTCGCACTCCCTTTTGGCCTCTGTCCCCAGAGCTGTCCCTGAGCCACACTCTGATTGCTTACTTCTGTGGCATCTCATAGATGAATGTGGTATTCCCTGCCTTGTCCCTGGCACCCCCAGGCCCAGAATAATAACACTAGCTTTTGAAGGCTCTGAAAAGTCCACAGAGAAGAAACCTGCCAAATATTGATGAACCAGCACCTTCCGAAAGTCACGGGACCACCGGTGTCTTATCACCTCTCCACATTTGACCACAGGGGTTCACAAATCTTTATTGTAAAGGGTCACATTTGTCAAATGCCACAGGCTTTGCCAGCCACACTGTCTCCTTTGCAGCTCGTAGACTCTGTATAGACAGTACAGAGATGATGGGGGGCTGTGTTCTGGTAACCTTTATGGGGGTGTGGGGAGAGGAGCTGGCTGCAATCCCAGTGATTTGGGAGGCTGAGACAGGAGGATTGCAAATTTAGTAAGACTCTGTCTCAAAAAATAAAATGGTTTTGTAACTTAGTAGTAAAATATCCTTGGCTCAATTCCCAGTACCAAAAAATAAATTTAAAATGTAAAAGGCCACAGGTCAGATTTGGCTCATGGCTGTGGGTCACTGACCTCCCTAGAATCATGGACCTGGATTGGTAGCAGGTCTTAGCCCCCAGGAATTCTTTGGAAAAGCACATTTTGGGGTCCACTCCAGACCCACTGAGCCAAAACCCCCCAGGGTGGGGCTAGCAGCCTGCGCTTTCACCAGCCTCAGCAGCCAGGTGCCAGAATCCCTGGATAGAACCCAGGTATGTGCTGGGGTACCAGCGAGGACGAAGGCTAGCACCAGAGGGACAGCCCTGTGCCACCTGGTCTCAGACCAGTGTCCCCCTGCATTGGTAGCTCTGTACTGAGGCTGGACTGCCTTGGGGTTCTGGAATGTGCCATCCCCTTCCCTACGTGTCTGCACAGTGTGCTCGCGGAATGACGCCTTGCTCCTGCCGCCACTGCCTTGCTCCTCACGTGTGCCCTCCCCTTGTCTGCACTGTGCCTGTCTGAGCAGGACACCTCTTGTGTGTCCTGCTGCGACTGGTGGCCTTCCTGTTTGGACAGGGGCTCCTCAGGCAGGGCATTTACCGGCTTCTGTACTCTGGCACCCAGAGGCAGGCAGAACAGCGAGGGGAATGAGCAGAGGAACTGGCGCGGGCCTCAGACGCTGGTTTGGTGACGTGCCTGAGGCAGACTGGGGAAGTCGAGTCAGCACCCGGGGGTTCCTGGTTTTCTGTGGTTCTGGGAAGCACTCATGGTGGGAGGCCGCCAGTCATTTCCTCTTCCCCCCCACTCTGACTCACTGATTGATTGATGTTTGGAAATTGTGACTCATTTTGTTAGAGAAGGAACAGGAAATTTTCTTCTCCCCCTTCTCCCTCCCTTTCAAATAAGTAATAAATAAAGGCGGCTGACACTCCACTTGGTGCAGCGAGAAGCCTTTAAATACATTTCTGGTGTTTGTGATTGGTGGCTTCTTGCAGATCTTTATTAGAAGCAAGCCTTCCATGTGTTTGTGTGCACCTCTCTTGTTTATGTGAACACGTGGGCGTGTGGATCTGCACTCCCTCTTTTGGAAGATACCGGCAGAGCCGAGGCTCCTCTGCAGGAATACAGTGTGTCCACTTCTCCTTTAGTGAGAAGTGCCAGGAGGGGCCTCACTACCTCAGAGTTTCAAAATGAATTCCCTGGGTGGTGAGTAATGATATCTTAAGCTGGCTTATTAAATGTGAGAGAATAATATGTTCTAGGTCTGCATCACGTACCAGTGTAGATAAGGCCCGGTCAGCTGGCCTCCAGGCCTAGGCTTACATGGGTGATGGACACATCCAGGCGCCTGCTTTGCCTCATGACACGAGGCTGCAGTGGATGCCCAGCCATGGCTTTTAAGGGCCTCCTCCGGGGAGACCCAGAGAGGGGCATCAGTTCTCCTGTCACCATAATGGTGGACACAGCTTAATTCCCTCCATGTCCAGTGTGTCCTAAATGTTTTACAGTTTGGTTGTGGAAAACTCACCAATGAATCCAAAGTCTCTGTGATTGTAGTGCACAGCCAGGGGCCAGGGAAATGCTGGCCGTGGCAGTTATGTTATTATTGCTGTCTTCTCTGGGTGCCAGGCACCATGTCTTGCGTGTTTAGGGGCCCTGATGTCATTACTGCCTTCGATGGCCTCACCATGTAGGTTTCTTTCTGTCCCTGTTGTGTGCTTCCCAGAAGAATCACTTGCTTCTGGCTACACAGCTGTTTGCAGGTGATGCACACCTGGGTCCCCCACACTCACTGCCCGATGGTGATGAGCTGTGCACCCCTCTGCTTGCCCTGGTGCTGAGGACTGGATCACATGGTCAAGGGTGTCCTGTGTAGAAATGTTCCAGCTTCCAGTTGAAAGCTGTTGACATGCAGGCTCAAGGAAGGCCAAGGGCCATCTCCCTGCTGTGAAGTAGGGACCTGACACCCAGGGTGGGGGCCCCTTCCGCTTCTCAGAGGCAGTAGTAGTGGACACCTGCTGCCCGTTTCCACTGTGCTGAGCACCTTAGTTATTCCCCCTTCAGTCTTTACCATAAACCTGCGAGAGTCGTGATATTAAGCCTGTTTCATAGACTGGAGGAAACTGGCCTCTCAGCTGGTGAGTGACAGACAGAGCTCCACAGATTGGGTTGGTAGCTCAGCAGCAGGCACATGCAATCCTGCACCCCTACCTCCTCAGCTCGGCATGGCCTAGGGAACCCTCAGCGGGCTCCTGTCCTGGCTTGGGGCCTTCCTGGGCTAGTTGAGGGGTCTGAGAGTGCGTCCTAACCACTGGCCCTGACCCCAGGCCTCTCTGGCTTGTGGATGGCACCCTTGGGAGGAGATCTTTGACATGGACCTTTCCCACTCAGAGGAAGTCTTGGGCCTGGGGGGTCTGTCTCACTTGGGGAGATGGACAGAGCTATAGAAATCCTGCCTTTTTAAACTGTGTCTAAGGTCAAAGAGCAGAGAGGTCCGTGATCCCAGTGACTTGCGGGGCGGAGGCAGGAGGGTCGCAAGTCAAGGCCAGCTTCGGCAACTCAGCAAGACCCTGTCTCAAAATTTTAAAAAGGCTGCAGCTCAGTGGCAAAGCACCCCTGGGCTCGGTCTTTAGTACCAAAAAAAAAAAAAAAACAAAAAACAAAAAACAAAACAAAATGGAAAAAGGAAAGACAGCCGCCGTGGTGGATAGAAGTGTCTCCCCTGTCTTAGGACAGAGGCAAAGCCCCACAGAAACAGCAAAGTCACTGCCTCGGTCAGCCGGTGGCCTCCACAGTGCCACTGAGGTCATTTCCATTTCTGTGTCAGGATCAGGCTTTGCAGAGATAGGCCAGTTATATTTACCACCATAGCTTATTAGCATCCGACACCAGATACGCAGGATTGTGAGCTGAGTCACGAAAGGATATTTAGTTTGTGAGTGGGTAAAGCGGGTCAGTTTGTTTAAAAAAAAAAAAAATCAGTGGAACTATGGGATAAGTTTCTCTCAGGAGCTTCTGGGGTGGGGGCGAGATAGGAGGGCCAGTGCAGACCCCTGGTTCCCTCAGCCTAGCAGCCCCACTTCTGAGAAGCCACCCTGAGGAACAGAAATGAGACATGCGTCCCGAGCTTTATGAATAAGAACATTCACGACCGTGTTATTTGTCATGCTTTAAGGCTGGGAGCAGCCTGGTGTCTAAAGTGGGGAGTGGTTAGATTATGTTAAACCCATTCACCGAAATTATGATGTAACCCGTATTCTTTTCTAAGACTACTTATTAAGACTGTGGAAAATTATAATATAACCTAAAGTAAAGTAGCACCCTAGTTTTAGAAAAGAAAAATGAGATGTAAAGACGGCACACACGCCCGCACATGCAGCATGTCACCTGCGCACAGGGCTGTGAGCACGCGGCCCGGGGAGGAGCCCGTAGGGGACGCACTCACAGCCTTAGTGGGGCTTATTTCTGGATGGTGTGAGACTGATTTTTTAAAAATTTCTTTGTCGTGCTTTTCTGTATTTTCCAAGTCTTCTCTAGTGAGAATGTCACTTGTTAATCTGAAAACAGTAACCAAGAAATGTCCCACCAACTTTACAAAATAGAGAAGACTTTTTAATGAGCCCCTTAATGATTTGGTGCTCCCCACGTTCTCATGTGGGGACCGGGCCCATTGCAGGAGCCTTGGAGCCCGCACCCAGAGAGTCCAACTGCTCCAGGGTCACTTCCCTAAGGTGGATGCACCATTGAAACCTCCCATGGAGTGGTAGGAGGCAAAGGGATGGAACAGAGTGATGTAGCCCTAACCTGGGGCACTTGAGCGCAGTGGCCGCGGCGCTGTCCCGTGTCCTCTCGCGGATCCTGGGAGGCATGAGGTGTGTTAGTGGGTGAAGACAGCACTGCTGCAGGGTTCCAGCTGGAGGGCAAGGACAGGCTGGTGAAGAGCAGGGCACTGGAGGCGATGGGCACCAGCAAGGGCAGAACCAAAGGGGGCTGAGGGGCGGAGGATGTGTGTCACAGGAGCTGCGTGTGTGCTGAGACAGGGTCAGTAGCTTCAGGGACTTAGAAGTCTGTTCTGTTCAGGAGTCAAGAATCTGGAGCACTTGGTTCAGTGGGCAGCATGGCCAAGAAGGGCTGTGGGTGGCACTGAGGTTGTGACTGTCCGTTATCTTGGCACGAGATGGTCCCCCTTTATCTAAGGAAAGCTGATTTCTCGAGCACTCGCCTCCCCTGAGTTGTGTGTGTCTGTCTGTCTGTGTGTCTGTCACCAGGCAGCACTTGGGCGGGACGCTCATGCCATCCTCTCTGATTTGCGGGTCGGTCTGTCTGTCCTTGACGCACCATCTCTGGTGATGTGGCATTGCTGATCATGCCATTCTGGGAGCATTTTGTTCTCAAATGGTTTGTTTTTCTGGCTATTATGTAGCTGATCAGAGAGAGGCCTCCAGGGAGTGGGGATGGGGGACTTTTGTGCTGACTCGGAGCCCCTCGGGCTTTGCCAGTGCTCTGGAGAGGCAGGAAGCCCAAGTGGCACCTCACCCTCCTTCTGTGGAGACCTTGATGCCCAGGCTGGAGCGCTGCCTCTTCTCTGCTGTGCCCCTTCTCCCCAGCACTTCTCTTCTCTCCTGCATGCTCCTGGTCTGGGAGGCTGCTGTTGCCATTGCCTAATTAATAGGGACATGTTCTCCTGAGGATTCCTCCACGGATATGTCCTGTTTGAACATGGTGCAGCCTGTGGACCCTTTTAAACAAGTCCTGTGCTTGCCTCTTTATAGGGCAATAACTCGGTGAGTTTTGCAAGGCTCTTCAGAATACCATTGTTCTTTTAAAAAGAATGGGTTTGCTGTTTTAATAAGTCTTTAATGCCACTGAGACGCCGTAACTTGGCATAGTTACCTCATGATAGCAAGGTCCCTTGAAACGCAGTTGGGAGAAGGCTTGTGGCTGTGCTGTTGTCCAGGATGGCCCGTCACACGCTGCTTCCACCCCAACTGAAGTCACGGCCACGTTTCCCCTGTTCTTTTCAGTTTTGTCATTCTGAAATTTCTCTGAAATCTGCTCAGCTTCCAGCCAGCTTCACCGTGCCCACTGAGCTCCGTTCCCGGTTTCACTCATGGGACTTCCGTGTAAAGGAGAATTGAAAGATTTTCAGATGACTGACTGTGGGATTCTTACCAAGGAGCGATGGAGAAGCGGTGGCTTTGGGTGAACCTGCAAAGAGCCCTTAATGCATGTCTCTAGCGGCGACTTTCCCTGAGCCTGGTCACGTACAGGGAATGCGGTGCAGAGGTTGGGTTTCCTATGCATTTGTCCCTGCTGTAGTCCTGTGGTCAGGCTGGCTGCTGCCACTCGGGTGGTAGGAGTCTGGAGGCTCCCTCTTCCCCCTTTCTCATAGATGTCCACTAAAAGTCCCTCTTGCCAATGACCATGCCCAGGCTAGATGGTAGGCTTAACTGGGCCTCTGGGTGCAGCAAGGTGTGGCCTCCGGGTGTCTGGACACAGTGGTCCAGGGATGAGGGAGCAGGAGATGGAGGATGCACCCGTGATGAAAGTCACCAGGGATTAGATTGGCATTTGGAGAATTTGAGACACTAGTGAGACCTCCAGGCAGAGCTGCCCAAGGGACAGGCTGACCCTCAGGAGAGTGGTGTTGATCTGGGAGTAGATTTGGGTGCTGTGGACCTGGAGACAGGGCCTATCTGTATGTCCCTTGTCACTCTGAAAGCACGACCATGGAAAAAGTGTTTGTGCTCCAGTCCTCAGTTTCCTGTCTGCAGACACCTGAAGATCTGCCATCCTAGGGTATGAGGTCACAAGAGCTGGATGCACGGGAAAGTGCTTTGTAAACCCCAAGCCAGCTGTAAATATTAGTTCTCATGGTTGTTACCGCGCTTGAGTTAGGGTGTAACCTGCCACAGCCTCTGGGAGGTATGGCACTCTGCAGCCCCACATGCAGGTTTGCAGGGCACGTTATTATCTGATTGTTTCTCAGTCACAGTATCGATTGGTATTAGAACAATCAAAGCAGTGCGTTTTCAAAAGCAGCCGGCAGTGGCCATGTTTTGAAGGGTTGCACAACCATTAAAAATTGTTTGCGGAGAGAGTTTGTAGTGCATGCGGCAGATTTAAGTAGAAAAAGCAACTTAGGAAGTATAGAGTATTATTACAATTACAAAAGAAAAATGCAGGAGAACTCTGGAAGGAACCATGCCAGGATCTTAAGTGGGTACCTTAGAAGGTAGGACTTAGTAATTTTTCTGTTTGTGCTCATCCTTGCTTGAGATACACTCTGCTGTTGAAGTAACTTCAGTCATCAGAAAAAAAATAATGAATTAACAATAACAGCAGGACACACCCCCTTCCAAGTACAGGTGAGAATTAGAAACTGAAGAACTGAAAAGACACACACATTGACTTAATCGTTCTAATATTCCCTGCGACTCCCCTCGCCTCCAACACCGTTTTCCATCTGGCAGCCGTAACGTGACTCCAACTGCACAGAAACTGTGAACGAAACCAAAATGTCCCCGTGCAGAGTCTCAGATTATTCTGCCCTTATGGATCTCCTATTTAAGATTTTTGATAATGAAATTTGATCTTGATTTCCACAAAAGCTATTGTGTATTAATTTAACATTTCTCGGTGGTGTTTTCAGCAGCCCTGGAGACCGGAGGTGGGGAATTGCTATTTATCTTTGATTTTGCCCACGTGTGCCGTGGATTTGGCTCTGTAGTGAGTACGAATGGATGTGCTCCTGTGTCACTAGAGGTGTGCGCGAGGATGTGGGGCTGTGTAAGCAGTCCTTCCTGGGAGAAGTGGGCTTCCTGGTCCCTGTCTTCTTTGATTCCTCCCTTTGGTGGTGAGGAATGACTGGCCACCTGCGGTTCCATGGTACCAAATCCTGGTCTGTCTGGGGGCCTTTCTTCTTGCTGTGGCACCAGCTTGTACCTCTGTCCTGCTTTCGTTGCCCCTTTTCCTCCCCTCAGTCTCCTGCCCCTGCTCTGGTTGGTGCCCCTGCATCCTCTGGCTGTCCCTGCCGGTCCCTCTCTGGTGCAACCTGCCATCTTTCTCCAAAACTGTCCCTTTCTCTCAACTCCAGAAAATTCTACTGGTAATCTTCACCCCTTCTGCTGAGTCTAGCACCAGGACATGCACGTGGATGCCTGTCCTCCTCCTCACTTTGCTTTGCTGCTAATGGGTGGGGAGGGGTCACGTTGGTGAGCTGCCCATCCAGCACCCCAGGTTTGCTCCCTTGTGTTTCTTCAGTGAACACCCACGGCAGGGTCCGCACGGGGGACTTGAGCAGGGGGCACGCGGCTCCCGACCCAGTCCTGGCCCAGCAGCTCCTCCCTGCACCTGGGGTCCTCACCTTTCTGCTCATGAAGTGGCCACGGGTGGTGCTCAGCAGGTGGAGGGCAGAGGCTGCCGGGGAGGGAGGCTCCTGGAAGAAGGCAGAAGCCACAGGTCAGAGGAGAGAGGGTCACACTAGAGTCCTGGTCCTGATTTGGTCACCAGCTGGCCACTGCCCCATCTGAAAATGGAAGAATGACATGGGGAGGCTTCTGGTCCCGGATTCCCTGTTGACAGGGCAGGCCTCTGAACGGCAACTAGAAAGAAAATAAAGCTCAAGGACAAACCAAGAAACGGCTGCAGGCATTTGCACCCTGGTTTTATCACCAGGACCCCGGGCTTGTTTGTAATCCCAGCCAGTTAGCTGGAATCATCCTTTTTGCAGAGGGTGTTCCACAGGGTGCAGGGTGCAGAGGTATCCCCAGGAAAGGACCTAGTCACCTGCTCACTCTGGCCAGCTGCCCTGAGTCCCCAGTGGTCCTGCATCCAGCACATTTCTCAGATGCTCGGGAGGCAGCGCACAGCCAGGGTTCCCATGCCCTGTGAGGGAGCCAGGCCTCCCAGGATGGGTTCTGATCTCACTGTGTGACCTCGGCGAGCCACCTACCCTCTGTGTCTCTGCCTTTCAGCTGTAAAGAACTGCCCTCACAGGGTAGAGCGCCCGCCTGGCACGGGTGAGGCCCAGGGTTCGGTCCTCCACACCACATATAAATAAATACATAAATAAGATAAAGGCATCGAGTCCAACTACAATAATAAAAAAAAGAACTGCCCCCACTATTCCCACAGGTCCTCTGTCCCCCTTTGGGAGTCCTGATTTAAGCCACAGAGGTTGCAGATTCAGAGAACGGCAAACAAACCCTAGCGCCTCAGAGCACCCAGAGCTGGGAGGGGAGTGGGGAGGGGTGCAGCCAGCCCATCCCCCCCAGGCCTCACCCAGAGGATAGTGTCCTTTGAACCAGAGCAGGGGAGGGTGTCCCCCTCCTGTGAACCCATTAGTGACACAGATGGGCTTGTGCAACAGGCTTCTTATCTGGTCCCACCAAATCTCGAGAGTCTGATTTATTTCCAGAAGAGACCAGGGCTGTTCCTTTCCAACACGAGAACGTGTGTGGGGGACTCCACGGGGTGGTGGGCTTGGCCGGCCCCTGGTGCCTCTCCTTCACGTCATGTTCTGAACCAGGCCTGCCTGGAGGTGCCTGGCAGGAGGAGCGGCATCCCAAGCTGTGGCCCTGGCACCAGGGATGACGGGCCTGAGGAGGGGCATCAGTCCTCCCCAGATGGCTGCACTTGGTCCCTTTCCTGGCTCGGCTTTGTGGTCTTGCAGAGCCGTAGCGCCCAGCGGACCTCTGCCGTCGCCTCCTCAGCCCACTCCCATTGCGGGTTCCCTGCACGGGCGTCTGCTCCCTCCGTAGTGACTCAGCAGCCCGGTGAGCCCCAGCCATCCACGGAGTCACGCGTCCTGTCTGAAGGAGTCTGTGGGGACCCAGGAAGCACAGGCCACAGTGGCCCGGGCTGGGCTGCGGACAACTCCCTGGGGCTACCGTGTGGGGGTGCAGGTGAGCTTTGGGGGTACAGGCGAGCTGCAGGGGTAAGCGTGTTCCTGAGACTTTCAAAAGTGTCTTCTTGAGACAGGGAACCAGGACTCGTCCCTACCTTTAGTGCCAGAGTTAAGGGAGTAAGTGACTGGTCCCCAACCCCGTTGAGAGGCTTTGGGAGCTGAAGGACTCAGACCTGATGTTGGTGGACCCCGGTAGCAGAGGAGCCTGCCCGGCTCCCATGCTGTCATGTGCACTGTGACCCTGGGCCCACCCTTGGGCCTTGGTGTTTTCACCTCACGGTGGGGGCTGTACCTCACTGTGAGCATTTAGAACAGCCTGGCCCCTCATGAGACAGGCCTGACAGGTGGGCAGTTCTGGTCACTGAGAGCAGGCGGGAGCATGCGTGGGAAGCACCCACCTGCTGCTGCCATGAACCTTCTCGTGAGCTGGGGGCCCATGCAGACTGCTTTGTTTCTGTAGACAGCTACGGTCACCTCTGCTAGACACCAGGAGCTTTGGGCACAGGTGGATCCCTCATCACAAGGTGCCCCAGCAGTGACTGGGCAGGTAAGGCAAGGGCTGTATTCGTTACAGTCTCCACAGACAGATGCCATCACATGTAGCAAGTGGCAGAGTGGAATTCAGGTCCCAGTATGGGAGATGGACCTTGGCTGGAAGACCTGAGAACAGCATGTCCCTGAAAGGGTAGCATTGGTTACAGGGTGAGCCATCCCAGGGGTCATTATCTGGAGATGCTGCTCAGGAAGTATGGCTTCTCCCATGACCTGGAGTCTGCAGGTCTCAGGAGTGGACCTGGCCCCTGCAGACTCAGGGAGCCTCCTTCTGCTCATTGACCCTTGACTGCCTCTGTGCTGGCCTCTGCTCAGCAGGCACATGGTGAGCCAGGGACGAGCGTGGAGGAGGGTCCGAGGGACTGAGTGGGAGGTGAGGAGCAGGGATGGAGGCAGTATTCCCCCACCCCGCACCCCTCTGCAGCCTGAAGCTGGAACTTACTCCTGGAGCCCAGTGTGGCCCACTTGATTCTCTCCTTCCCTGAGGTGCTGCCCAGTTCACCACGGCTGGCATCTAGGCTTGTGAGACTTCTCAGCCACCCATTCCTAGGTGGTGGACGAGCACGGTCCCCTTGGCTGTGGTAAGCTCACCTGCCATGATGTGGGCTGTCCTGCCCTGTTCCCTCATGCCACCCGCTGGTGTCATTTTGATGGGGAACATTCTAGAGGAAGATCCTCAGGGGGAGGTGGGCGTCCCATGCCGTTGGAGCTCTGGGACTTGGGCACGTGAAGCTGTGCATGTTGAGATCTCGCGTTACTCGTGGGGGGCGAGCCGCGGGCAGGATGGCAGGTTTTCATGGGATGATCAAGCAGATGGGTGAGCCCCACCCTCTCCCCTGTGCCAGAGCCTCTGCTCAGGTGGCTCCTGCTGTCAGGCAGAGGCTGGTTCCGTGGAAGAAGCTGGCATGAGAGAAGGCAGGAAAGGGGAGGGCAGCCGGCGCCCGGGTTTGTGCCTGCTGTGCCTGAGAGCCAGCACTGCGTCCTCCGTGTCCTCGCGTGTCTGGGAGGGTCTGAGCTCTGCCGGCCTGCCTCCGCACGCCCTGACCAGACAGGCTCTGAGTGTCAAGGGCCTCAGGGTTGGGTCCTTGTGTGTGTGTGTCTCTCTCATGCATGGTGGTGGCCTGGTCACATGTATTCCAAAAAGTCCCTGTAGGTCGCCGCTGTGTGGAGAGGGCCAGGGCTTGCCTGATGTCACTTGGCTGGTGACCTGCAGGTCTGGCTTACTTGACCCGCCACTCCTCCAGGGTTGGGGGCCCATGCAGATCATTTTGTTTCTGTAGACAGCTGCGGTCACCTCTGCTGGACACCAGGAGCTGTGGGCACAGATGGATGGCACCCTCGGGAAGACATCTTTGACATGGGCCTTTCCCACTAGAGGGAGGTCCTGGGCCTGGAGGGTCTGCCGCAGCCCCTGTGCTTCCCATTCCTCCTGAGGCATGCTTGAGAAGGGAGGGCATGTGTGACCGTGTGACCATGATGGCCTCGTTCTGCAGGGCTGGGCCTGCTCCTGGGGGGCACCCCTCCCTGCTTCCCCTGCCTGTTCAGCGCTGCCTTCTGGAGGCCGCTGCCCTAGTCCTCTGGCGACAGCCTCAGCCTGTTTCATTTTACGGCCTGTCCTGTCTGATTCCCTGGGCCCGACTTGCCCGGTGTGACGGGGAAGCGTCCTCACTCCTGCCCGGGTGCTCTCACCGGACAGGGCAGCCCCCACCCCGGGCGTACTTCAGGTCACCGGGTCCTGTGCGGGGTGCCTCGTGCTCCTGCTGAGAGTGGGCCCCACGGAGAAGCTGTGCTCCTCCCAGAGGTGCCCCACTGTGCTGGTAGTGGTGCCAGTTCTCCTTCCCAGACCAGGTCTCCGGCCCTGCAGGGACACCAGCTGGAAAAGCTGCCAGGAAGTGGCTCTTCAGTGTCCCAGTCTGGTGGTGGCAGCACGGAAGCCCCGGGCCATTGGAGGCTGTGGCCTAGCCATCTCCTGCAGGCCTCTTGTTACCACACCAAGCCAGAAAAATGGAACAAGTTGCCAACATTTAGGGACGAGGAGTGTAGGTCTGAGGAGACTGCAGAGGTGGGCACGTGTGGCAGGCACGGACGGCCCCCAGGGAACGTGTCTCTGAGACAGTGGGCATGAGCGCTGAGTTTCTGGGTATTTGATGGTATTGGAATTATTGTCATTATCTGTAGAAGTGACCATGGTGTGGGGTTGCTTTTCTTTAAGGCTCCCTGCCTTTAGAGCTTCATACGGAAACGCTAGCCAGTGTGATGGACACCTGAGGTCCACCGCAGTAGTGGAGTGAGGGCAGGTGCCGCAGGCTGGTGAGTCACTGCTGGATACGGTGACGGGCAGTGTGGGCTGATGGCATCGTTCGCTTGTCCTGGTGTGTTTCTAAAATTTCATTTTGTGTTGCACACGAAAACTTTCTGGCTCTAGGAGACTCAGAAGGTCTGGGGTTGCTGGTCCTTCCTGTGGCTGGAACTTTTGGGTGTAGACGTGTGATTGGGCAGATGGAGGGAAGGACAGGAAGGGCAAGACACAGGGCCGGGGCCCTGAAGGGCATCCCACCTGTGGAGCAGTGACCCCGGGCCACACGTTCCTGCCAGGATGACATTGGAGCTGAGGCTGCGTGGGACAAGTGGAGGGACCTCACCCCCGGCTGGCTGGTGCCAGGTGTCCCTATCAAACTGGAGTCGATGGCCCCCCTCCCAGCACTTCCACCCCACCCTGCAGTCCGAGCTGCCTTCGGGAGGAAATTATTTGGACTCTTTTCCTATTTTACACATTTGTGACTTAGCTAAGTGTCTGTTTCGATGACTAATCAAGTCCTAACAGCTTCTGCAACACCGTGCTAGACCCACAGTGGCTGATGATTTGCATTCGTCCTCATTGGGAAAGATTCAGAACTGCAGGTTTTAGAAGTGTTTAAAAGCTTTTTGTTTGTGTGATGTTCAGTGCATACAAATCCTAATGTGAATAAGGGTCTGCAACTGCTTTAAAGAAGTAAACTCACTGTGCTTGGCCTGGGCGAGTGTCCGTCAGTGGTGAAAACCACAGTGCACCTCCTAGGAGCCAAGTCGCCTAACTGAACCACATCCTTGCTGAGACCTGCACTGCATGAGGGCAGTGCCCCGCTGCACACGCAGAGGCCTGTGAAGGCCCCAGGAGCGTCAGGACATGCCCTGCACAGGTCTCCTCCTACAGGCCCCTTTCCTCATCTCCAGGTGGTCAGCGATTTGGAGTAATGGAAATGCCTCAAGGGCTTTGTCCATTGTCATTTGATCTGTCTTTAACAGAAAAAAAGAAGTGACAGGGTCTTCCTATATCAAGTGCATAATCAAATGTGGGCATTAAGAGGCCACGGCCAACTGAGTGCAGAGCCTGAGGCAGGAGGATTGCAAGCTTGAGGCTGGCCTCTGCAACTCAGACTCTATCACAAGAAAAAATAAGAATAAAAGTGACCAAGGCTGAGGCTCAGGTGGGCTTCCTGGTCAATCCATTCAGACTTTCTATTGCTTCTAAAGTAGTTGAGAGTCTTGTTTGAATGTGTGAAGAGTCCCAGGAACAGTCTAGAATTCTTTGGCCTTTCCCAGGATGTCCTGCTGCCTGAATGGGAGGCAGAGGAGCACTTGGGGAGGGCCAGTGTGCTGGGGGGAGCAGATCTGGAGGGTCAGCTGGCCCTGCAGTTGGCAGCCCTGTGGCCTTGGGCTGGGCGCTCCGCTCCCAACAGGCTTCCTCATGCATCCAGGGACTGAGGCCCATTACGGCTGGCCCTGCTGGCTGGAGTCTTGCTGCCCATGGCTGACCCGCGACTTGAGAGCTGAGCACACGGACACCCAGACCTTCCTGGGCCTTTAAAAGAGAAACCCCGAGTGAAGGGTCTGAGCCTGTTGCAAACATGAGCGAGCAAGTCACACTTTTTGAAGTTCACCTCCTTTTTCAAGACTAGAATCCTCCTAATAAAGAGAACTCCAAAGTCAAGTTCAGCTCTGAATTCCCAGCTTTCCCAGGGTGCGGGTTTATAGAATCATACGCTTTCAGTGGCTGAAAGGAACTTCAGCTGTACAGTCACTTCAGTGTTGTGTAGCATGGCCTAAAATAGTTTGAAACTGAATTTCAAGCCTCTTTTGGCCAGATCAAAGAAACCCAAACTTCTAAAAATACCAAATTAGCTTTTTAAGCATAGTTTCTATCTTTAGTTGAAAATGTGTGCAGTGTGTGCTTCTGGAACCTGCTTAAATATGTACCCACAGAAATTAGCATTTACCTTGAGAAATGAGGCCTTTGGCCCTTGGTAATGATTAAGTGACTCTGCCTCTGACCCTGGGTCCCATGGTGTCTGGGGGCCTCCTCCCTTTTCCCTCTGAAGCCCTCCTGTCTCTTGCTGGAGTTGGTTGTGGTACAAAAGAGGTTACATTTTTGAAGCCCAAGATGGAAAGACATGAGGCAGAGCTTGTAGTTTACATGTCAAAACTTAAAATGGATATTCCCACCCAGGGCACAGTCAGAAATATTTGTATTTGGGTTTCAAATGTGTTGTGGGATGCTGTGTGCGGCAGATTGGCCTTTCTAATTGCTGTGCTGGTTAAAATTCAAACGAGGCTCCGCTCTTTCTGCCAGCGTTGAGTGACAGCTGCTGAACGTGGCCCAGGATCTGGCTGAGCGATGGGGTGGGCAACCTGGGGTGGGCAGCTGGCAGCAGACCAGCCCAGAGAAGTTGTCGAGCTGGACTTGTGGTGCTTCCGTGCGGTGCTGGGGAGCCAGAGCTCACTGCCGGGCGTCCTGTGGGTTGCCTGGACCCAGCCTGGGGTGTGGCAGTGGACTTGAACTCCGCAGGCCGTGGAGCACCCTAGACCTTTGCACCCTAGCCAGACAAACTCCTTGGGGTGGAGGTGCGGGGCTGCCCAGGGACTAGGGTGGGGGTTTCTGTCAGTTTTGTCTGCAGTGATGGGAACGGGAACTGAGTGGCAGCCTGAGCACCTACTCTGTGCAAGGCACCCAGCTGAGCATGGCCACAGCCACCCAGGGAAGGCCCCCCCTCTGCATCTCGGTGGACAAAGTTCAGCGGCCCCTGGCCGCTGGCACTGGTGCCACCACACCATTCTCTTGCCACTGTGCTATTGCTGCCTTTGAGCTAGCTGTGTTCTGCCAACTTCCAGAAAAAATTTACAGTGGCTTGCTAAGACACAGCACCGGTGACAAGCAAGGCACGAGGCTGGTGCTGGTGGAAGGAGGAGGAAATGAGGGAGAGAAACATAGGAGACGGAGAAGTGGGCAGCCGTCCACAGTGTGACACACAGTCTGGATTCTGAGCTTCCCAGCAACCAGTGCAAAAAGGGCAAGCAGAGGAGCCACAGACTCAGCTGTCCATGAGCTAAAGACAGGGCACTGGAGGGGAGAAGCAGCTCCTCTGCTACTGGTGGAGATTTCTCCCCAAGATGCTCAAAGGCGACTTTGTAAGTCGTGCTTCTGGGCAGGCATTTCCAGCAGTTGCATGCCAGAGTCTGGTGTCTGGGGGGGCCAACAGAGGTGGCACTGCATCTGAAAGGGGAGATGTGGGTGTGGGCATCACGTGGTAGAAGGCAAAGGAGGCACATGAAGCCTGGTCTTTAGAACCAGGGGGCCTCTGTTCTGTCTCCCTCTTAAATCTGCATGGTTCCCATGTTCTGGGACACGAAGGTCTCTAAGAGTGTTCCTGGCTGGCTGGGTTGAGGTGACCTGCAGGAGGGAGGCGACATCTCATGGAGCCCAGGCTCCTGGTAGCCTTGAAGAGTCCTCTGTGGCGTCTGCTCTCTGACTGCCCTCCAGCTTCTGCTGCTGTGGTTCCTGTGGCAGAGTGTGGCCGTCTCCTAGCTTCCCTGGGCTCGGTTTAGCCACTGGGGGGGAGGGGGGAAGGGGAGGGGGGAGGGCTGCACGTTCCTCACGCTGTGCTGCTGCTCCCAGGGCCTCAGGAAGGTCCCAGGCCTCCCTTGGGTCAGTCAGCTGTGGGTGGCCACAGGGGATTCGGGGCTTTCCCTGTGCTCAGGGATGCAGCCCATGCCTGGCACCACTGCCCTGGACAGCAAGTGACCCTTGCCTCGAAGGCGAGAGCACTGGTGCTGCCCCGCTGCCTTCCTCCTCTGGTCCTAAAGCGCTCCCCACCCTCCCCCGGTTTGGAGGATTGCTGTCCAGGCAGCTGAGACCAGTGCCTGCACCTTCTGCTGTATCTCAAGAGAGGAGAGCCACGTCCCTCCAGTGAGTCCCTGTCCAGGTGGGGGAGCCTTGTCTGTGCATGGAAGGACGTCCGGTTCTCTCAGGGTTGGGTCTCCCTGTGGCCTGAGCTTGCCTGCCAGCTCTCAGCTCTAGGACCATGGCCTCCTGGGTGACATTGACCCTCATCCATGGCCCGTGACCCACTGGACTCCTCCACCCACATCCATCACAGCACAGCCCCCAGGAGGCACCTGCCTCCCATGAGAGGCTCCCCCCAACCTCCCTCCACGCCTGTGCAGGGCGCAGCCTGCCCAGAGGAGAACCGGGGGCCGGGGGAGAAGAGCTGCTCTTCTTACGCTGCACACTTCAGTCCTGGTTTGGTGCGTGCGTGGAAGGGCGCAGGGTTCTGGGTGCACAGAGCCACGTCAGCGGCACCCAGGTCACCCCGCCAGCTGAGTTGGAGACCTTGATGGAGAGGAGCGAGCGCCTTGTCACTGAGCGCCTTGGCACCTTGCCGCTGCTCCACTTGCCCCCCACGTCCGTCAGCAGCTGGGAGCAGGAGCCCAGAGCCCCAGCCCGCACACTCGGGTGCACACCACACCCAAGGGGGCCTACTCTCCCTGCCTCACGGATCACTAGGAAGTGGGCCCCATGTTTCTTGAACTTCTTATGAAACTTGAAGTGTGTGGAATGGCGAGCAGCTAGAAGCCGCCAGGAAGCCAGGGCCTGAGACTGGCTGCAGGAGCCCAGCGATGCCAGCGAGCTGCTGGTGGGCTTTCTCGGACAGGGCATCACGCACTTGGACGCCTTTTGTGCCATAGGAGAACAGTGGTGGCCGGCAGCGGCAACCCCAGGCCTGCGCTGCCTTTATTCTCTCCGCTTCCTGACGCGGTGCCTTGGCCTTGGGGTGTGTGGCTGTGGATTGAAAGGGCGGGAGGGATGGCCTTGCAGGGCCCCAGGGGAGCTGGAGAGGCATTGGCTGGGACAGTGTGAGTCCTGCAGGAGGCTGCCCCAGTTGCCACTGCTCACGAAGGCACCACCACAGGACACTGTGTTGCCAGCCATTCGAATGAATGGTTTAATTCACATTCTTCACTGGATGCGGAGGCTGGTCACCTGGGAGCACCACAGCCCCAGGTCCCCTGTGTGAGTTGCATGTGACATCCTGGCCTATTTATGGTGGGCTGCCCGTCTTGTGGGTTCTTACTTGTTTTTGGAGAGCGTGGCGCGTGGCATTAACTCTGTTACGTATCGTGGACTTTCCCCCAATCCTTCCATTTGCCTTATAAACAGAAATGCATCTTTCTAAGCCCTCTAATGCTGATCATGGAGCTCTGGTTTTCACTTGGCTTTTGAATCTGACAGCAGTTTGTGTGTGTGGCGTGAGGCGCAGGGATCTGTTTTCTTCCTGAAAGCAGAGAGCTCATTTTTCCAGTGCAATATTCTTTTAAATACCCTGAATAAAAGAGAATTAAATATCTGTTTTGGAGAGATGGGGGAATGTGAACCAAAAATATGCATAAGCAATATTTTATTTATTTTTTATTTTTAGAGAGTGAGAGAGAGAAATTTTTTTAATATTTATTTTTTAGTTTTCGGCGGACACAACATTTTTGTATGTGGTGCTGAGGATCAAACCCGGGCCGCACGCATGCCAGGCGAGTGCTCTACCGCTTGAACCACATCCCCAGCCCAGACGGGAGCAGGAGTTTGAAGTGAATTTCCCCTAAAAGCCAAGCTCCTGGACGCGGCAGCCCAGGGCTCTCCAGCGAGCTATCATTGAGGGCACCTGCTGGGCCGTCCTCTCCTTCCCCTGCTTTTTTGAGCAGCCACTAAGGATCCTGTGGCTGGTATGAGGTGGTGACGCTTTGGCGTTAGAGATGGGGACACAGCCGTGTTGAAACTCTGAGCTGTATGGCTGGTCTCCTGGCCTCTGTGGCCTGGAGGCGCAGAGGCCCTGCGCCCTCTGTGCTGCTGTCCCGCTCGTGGGTTCCAGGAGAGCAGCAGTAGCTGCGGCCAGCAGGGCGTTACCTGGATTTTACTCATTTTGTTTAATTGATGACGCGAGAATTTGGGTCCCTTCCCTTTTCAGGTTCTCATTTCTCCTTCTCTCCCTCCGCTACCGACAATACGGTCTCCAAGGATCCGCTTCCTGCCCTTCCCAAAGCATCGCCGTCTTCCCAACCCCAGGCATTCCAGAAGGGTCTGTCCTCTTGCTCCCTCTTTAGTCTGTAAAAATGGTTTGGTTTGAGCCGAAGCTGTCCTTTGAAGAAATACCATTTTTTAAAAATAAAGACAAAAAATTCCTCCTCCAGGAGCCAAGAACTAAGATTTTCAAGTTGAAATCTTGCCTTTCAGTGTGACCATGCACAGGGCGGACGGGCAAAGTCCTGAGGAAGCAACTTGCCTCGCTCCCTGCAGCTGGCCAGTCCCCCTCCTCCTGACCGTGGATGTCCCGCCCCTCCCTGCCTCTGCTGTCGCAGTGCCCGTGAGCCTTGGGGTCCTGTTCTTCAGTGTCTCTACTTTGTTCCCAGAGGACCCCGGCCACTCTCAGCTTTAAAAGCCATCCAGAGGAGGTTGACTTCTGTTCTGATGTGAACCCAAATATTCAGCTGCCTCCTCTGCCCAGCATTTGTTCCTGAAGACACCTCAAGCTTGACACAGTTTTAAAAAGAGAAATACTGCTGAGAGCCGCATGGGAGGCTGAGGGAGGAGGATGGCAAATTCAAGGCCTCAGCCACTCAGCAAAGCCCTAAGCAACTTAGTGAGACCCTGTCTCTAAATAAAAAAATAAGGAGCTAGTAGAATGCCACTGGACCCCACCCTGTACAGGGGGAAAAGAGGGGAGTGACGCTGGCACTCTCCCCCCTGCCTCCTTCACCCGGGAAACGATGCTAGTTGGGCTAAAGCTTGGATGTGAACCCCGCATTCCTGGTACCCATGAGACCTCTCCTCCCAGCTGCAGTGCTGCCGCTGTGGCCAGCTGCACCTGGGCTCCCTCTTAGTCGCCATCTCCTTGCCCACCCCTTGGGTATTAGCTGGTGCAGCCTGGGTCCCACAGTCGCCCTCCCGGGCCTCCTGAAGCCCTCCCATCTGGCCTTGCTGCCCGGGTATCCTGGTGCTGCTCTCACTCAAGAGCCCCAGCTGCCCCACCTGCCCACCATTCCCTGGGCTCGCCTGGCCTGCTGCCTCCTCGGGCTTCCTGTGACCCAACCTGCGCCTACGCACGAGGTCCGGCTGACTGCCCCCTTGCCGTCCCTCCTGGGCGCCAAGCCCACGAGAGCAGGGTCCTTTACGCTCATCTCACGGCGTCCCTTCTGCCCCTGGCTCAGAGCCTGGGCTCTGGCAGGAGCTCAGTAAGTCTCTGTGGACTGGCCGGCCGGCCACTGTGTGAGGGGGATAATGAAGTGTCCCGAGCCACCAAGGGGCTGCCTGGCATTGCCTCCTGCTCTCCCTGTGCCCACAGAGCCACCTGGGTGAGGCACAGACTCCTGGATGAGCTGACAGAGTAAGCTCTTAGGAGGTTCTTTAATCAGGAAGGAACTAAAAGGAGCCTGATGTGCCCAGCCCGCGAGCTAGACCAGCCTCGCTCCCTGAGGGCAGCAGGGAGGCCCCTGGGACTTCACCTACAGTAGGTCGCCTCTCTCTCTCTCACATAGAGGCACCACATTTGAATTTGGCACTACTTAAAAGTTTGAATTTTTGGCAAAAGCCCAAGTTAATGAAGTATCATGGAAAATTGATGTTAATAGATTTTAAATTGCTGTCGCAGTTGGATAAACCATGTAATTAATTATCAGCATAATATTATAAATCAAACTTTGGATAGAGGGGATCCCTCCTTGGGTCTTCCTCACAGATACTCAAAAACCAACCCAAAGGAAGATTCGGTGGGATGGACCCCCGGCCACCCCTCATCAGCCCGCGGCTTGGGCAGAACCCCCTCCCTGGGCCAGCTTTCCCCCCTTCCTTCCTCCCTTCGTTGGTCTGTTGGGAAACTGCTCTGTGCTCGCTCTCTGGCTGGTGGGCCGTGGTCAGTGCTGGGATGTAGGAGCTGTTGCGTGGAAGGGCTCTCGTGAGGCCAGGGCCAGGGAGCAGAGGGCAGCAGGGCCCCCGCTTAGCGCGTGTGGCCCAAGGGCGCAATGTTGCCTCTCTGGGTCTTGGGGACAGAACCTTTACGTCAACAAACCCGACCAGTTTTCTGCCTGGCTCTTGGTAGGAAAATACAAGAGCAGGCCCCGGCGCCTGCAGGTCCCCAGATTGAAGGTATTTTAAAAGCATACCGTCTG
This sequence comes from Ictidomys tridecemlineatus, assembly GCF_052094955.1. Taxonomy (NCBI): domain Eukaryota; kingdom Metazoa; phylum Chordata; class Mammalia; order Rodentia; family Sciuridae; genus Ictidomys; species Ictidomys tridecemlineatus. Next base: position 116,662,016 of record NC_135486.1, read on the forward strand.
CACTGAGCACGGCAGGGCTTTTCCCTTGTCATCATTCCTTAAGCAACGTGGTGTGACGGCTCTTCACGCAGTGCTGGCCTTGCATTAGGTGTCGTAAGTCACCTAGGGATGTCCAGGGTATGCGGACGGATTGCGCAGGTTCTGTGCAGATGCCACACCACGGCCCCTGGCTGCGTGAGCACCTCGCACAGACAGTCCCTGGCTCCCTGTGCTCCCCCAGCTCTGTGAGGTCCCAGGAGGTGGCCGCTGGCCCCATGCATATTCCTGGAATCCTCAGTTCCCTTGCCTGCAGGTTGTTTCCCAAGATGCCACACCTGCCTTCCACCCTTCTACCCTGGACCTTCGAGGTCCTAGGGACTTTACTCTAGAGACCTGGCTTATTTAGTTACCAGAGTATCTGCTATGACTTTGGAGGTTTGAAAATAATTGGGAAAATAGTGTGTTGGTCATTGGGTTTGCTCTAGGGGTTGTCTAAACCCCTTTCCCTAGCAGAGTAGCTGAACAGATAGGTACGTGGCATGAAGGGGCCCCCTTGTTTTTCATGAGCCCTGAGTGCTGTGTCCCCTGAACACACCCACCCTCTTTACCTGGCTGCTGCCCCCTCCACCCCCGCACCTGTGCTTCCCCATTAGGATACAGTTTGCATAAGTACAAAAACCAGGCACATCTTGGGTGAGATATAATAGTGACTGGCATATAGCAGGAGCCAAGTATTTATGAACAAGTGATGAAGATCAGTTCTGAGCATGGAGAGAGGCCATGCCACATCATGTTGCTGATTAGTGCCGATGCCAGGGTGAGCCACTCCTAGGAGGGCCCCCATCATGCTTCCTGGGTGTTTACTATAATTACACCTGAAGGGTCTGGGTGGTGTTGAAATTGGGAATGCAGGTATCAGAGGCTTCAAAGGTTCCAAGTTTAGACTCCAATGAAACAGGCTTTGCTTGGTCACAGAAGTGGGAGGGATCAGTAGCAACTGTTTCCTGTATTCACCAGAAGTCAGCATTAAATAAGAAAGTGGCAAAGACCAGAAGGGAAAGCAGGCCCTGGGGGGCATGTGTGCACCTTGGCGGGTATTTTTGTGACTGCTGATTGACGGAGTTCCTGTCTACCTGCATTTGAGGCTAAAAGGTAAGACCCAACTCTGACCAATAATACACCAATACAAAAGTCTCTGACCCTTGGAGTGTGCTTTTCCTATGTAGCTGCGAAGTCCACAGCGTCCATGGTAAGCGGGAGAGGCCAGGTGTGCCCGGCTGCCTCTTTTCTCACCAAGGGGCTGTAGGCCAGTGGGAGAGGCTGGGAGCTGGAGGTCAGCAACCCTAGAAGGCCCCTGGCCTCTTGGGCTTCCTCATCTACCAGGGAAAGTCAGCCCTAGTCCCCTGCCCAGGGTGGCACAGTACCCATGGAGGTGAGGCCATGGGCTCTGTGGGTGGCAGTGTGATGCCCCTAAATAAAGTGCTTGTCCATCAGTGCGTTCCTTCAGCCTTCCTCCATGGGAAGGAGCATCACCGCAGCCACTGGTAACTGAAGTCACAAGTACTGCTCAGGACGTGGAGATGTGCCTGTTGTTGCCGGGAGGTCAAGGACTGGGTGGCCCAAAGAAAACAGCTCTGCTGAGGGTGTGGGGTGACAGGGGGTGTTTTAATGCTGCTGTGTTTGCTGTCCTTTAAATAATTATTCTCAGGGTAACAACCTCTCTCCTAGAAATTAAACCTTCAAAACTAAAGGGAAAAAAGCAAATGTGTTAGTCAGCTTTTCATCACTATAAAAAATACCTGGGTTCATCAGCTGGTAAAGAGAAAAGGTTTATATTGGCTCCTGGTTTAGAGGTTCCAGTCCATGATGAGGTGGCGTCGCTACTTGGGACCTGCGCTGAGGCAGCATATCCCACGCGGTGAGCACAGGGCGCAGCAGAACCCCCCACTTCATGGCCAGGAAGTGAGGGGGGGGGGCGAGGGGCCAGGCCAGGCCCTGCCGTCCCCTGGGAGGGCATGTCCACAGTGACCTGAAGATTTCCACTGGGCTCCACCCCTTCAAGGGTCCCCCATTCCCAGGAGTGCCAAGCTGGGGACCTGGGTGTCAACACCCAGGCCTTTCGGGGATGTTCAGGATCCAGACTGCAGCAGCGCATGCGTGCCCAGCACTCTGCTGCGCAGGCGCAGCCTCCCCAGGTGGGGCGGGCGAGTCCTGGGCGCTGTGTTCCCGCCCAGTGGCTGCAGTGAGAGATTGCTTAAGCGCCTGTCCCGGCCATTAGGCGTGGGCGTTGGACACGGGCTCAGGTCTCCCTGTTTTCCGCTGCCTTGCTGATTGACATGTGGGTGCACCTCACCTGGGTGGACGAGTGGCGACTCACCTTTCCAAGCTTGTAAAAAGCCCGCCCTGCAGGATTGCTGGGAGAAGACGCTGTAAAAATCCCAGCCGCAGGCCTGTTTGGTGCTCAGGGCACCCCAGACACTCTTCGCCACACTTTGTGGGTTTCATTTTCAGTTGATCATATTGTTGTCTGAAAAAAAAGAAAAAGGGGGAGTCCCCGGTCCACTGCTTGCCGCGACAACCTGCCCCGCCTCACCAGCTGCTTTTGCCCCCCTGAACTCCAAGCGCCCCACGGGCCTAGCCTCAAAGGCCACGTGCCCCCGCAGTTGCACTTCCGAAATAGCATCCCTGGTGACACAGGCCCAGGCAAGTGGTGGGGAGGAGGCTTGAGCCTGGGAAAGCTAGATGTCGGTGAAAAATGGTGGAGGTGGCTGGCGGCCACAAGCCTGCTCATAAAGCCACTGTGTTCCTGCACAGAGGGAGCACTGTTAAAAACAAAATGTGCAAAAAGAAACCCATTTGAATATGAGGACACGGCAGGCAGGCTCACAAGGTATTAAGAGCACATTAATCTTAATTTTATTATATATTAAAGTTTCTAACTTTTCAAATAATGCCGTTTTCGTTGTTTTAAAGCGTCTGAGAATTATAGAGCTATTTGGTGTGGCTGTCAGGCAAAGACTCCTGCCATTTATTGGGGCCCTGGTTTTATTTAATAGCCAGATGAATGGAACAGTTAATAAAAGAAATATTGCTTTATTCCCTGACATTTATGTCCTTGGTTTCCAATAAAGAATTGAAATTATGAATAGTTGATGGTTTAAATTGATGTTTTATGTTGAACGCTAGCTATAATTTGCCCTCTGAGGATTGTAATACCGAGAAACAGATGGTTTTTCACAGTAACAAATTGCTGTGTGTATACAGTCTATAGTCTTGGCTCTCAGATATGTTCACCTTCAGTTCTGAGCTGACCTGCTGCTGCCAGACCGGGGGAGTCACAGCCTCTCTGGGAAGGGGCTTCCTGTGGAGGGGGCGGGATGCAGCCAGACCCCAGGGGTCCTCTTGTGGTTAGGGTTAAGGTCGAGAGGGGGGCCAGGAGGCTGTGCTTCTGCTTCAGCCAGTACCTGGTGAGCCTGACCCAAAGGAGTGTGTGTTCAAGGTCAAGGTGGCAGGTGTGAGCAGCCTGTGGCCTTACTCTGTGTGCTTGATACCGTGTGACACTGCAGGCTTTACGTCCTCCTCATAAGTGGGAAGCGCCCTGTGTGTTACTGGTGTCCTGCAGCAGAGAGCTGAGGAGCTGGGGCTCTGGGCCCGGTAACTGCAAGCCTGCAGCAGTTTCCTGGCCTCCTCGTCTATCAAGGAGCTGAACCCACTGTCCTGTTACCAGGGTTGAGTGAGGTGGTTCCTGCAACAGCACCTGCCGGGCGCTGTGACCAGCCAGTGGCCAGCCCCCGATGCAGGTAGCGCTCTGGAGGTCCACCGAATCAGAATCAAATCGTGCTGCAGATTGATGTGGTGTGACTCCTAGCTCACAAAGGCCTCCTTGTTCTGAGTGATTCCCACAGGGCCCTTTAAACCCAGGCCCTAGGGCTGCAAGATCTGCTCTGCAGAACCTTTTAAAGGAGCGGGGCTTCCTGCAGCAAGGCCCTTTCGAAGCGTCTCTGAGCTGGCGTGGGCTAAGCTGGGGACCACAGCGGCATCGTGGGACCAGCCTGGAAGCCTGCAGGAGGCTGAGGAGTGCCCAGGTGGTGGTGGTGGCCTGGCTGGTGCACGGAGGTGCAGTGGGGCCATGTGAAGCAGTTAGGTCCTAATATTTTTGGAACATTTTGTTGTTTGAGATGAGCAATTCTGTCTCGTCCAAGGGTGTTGAACCTCATGCTTTTCTGTCTTCCCGTTGTGACCAAGCTGATTGTCCAGACACCTAGAAATCCACGTGAAAGCTTCTCCTGCCCCCTGGGGGCTGGCTGTGCCTTTTAGTCCCACCCCCAGCCCTTCCAGAGGGTGAGGGTCAGGAGCCCTGCCCAGTCCGGAGCCTCCTCTGGAGCTGGTCAAGGCTGGGTGGCCGCAGCCTTGGGCCGCATTGTGGGAGCTGCCTTCAGCTTGGCTCTGCTAACCAGTGGCTGCTGGGTTAGGAAGATGCTGACAGGAAGGGCCACATGGGCTGACTCTGGATCCCAGCAGAGCTGAGACGGGAGCCGCTCCTGTTAATAGTGAGGCTGCTGGACGAGCAGTCTGTCTCCGGCCCTGTGGAGACCCTGTCCGGATTCTGCTTTGGTGTGTCTCTCTGGCCTCCAGGATGAGCCAGCTCCCTCCCGGGGCCCTATGATATGGCTATCATGGTGGCCTGCCCCACCCACCTCTGTGGAATGCCAGGGCAAACCCCTGGGGTCCTGCACTACCCATGTCTTCTTCCCCCCTGGCCACTGTGACACTCCCTCCCCGTGGAGGCTGGGCGGGTGTGATCGGGCGTCCACCTGTGTCCTGAGAGAGGGCCCAGCACACAGTGGGCACGCGAGTGAGGGACGGGTGTGTGTGCACAAGGCTGCTGGAGGCCGTGCGGTGGCCGAGAGGGGCGCCTCTGTCCTTACTTGGAAGTGCTGAGGTGCGCAGGGCTGTATGGGGCACTGCTCAGCAGGGCCCTGAGCTTCCTGTGGCTGGCAGCCATTCCTGATGGATTCCTTACCTTTCAGAGGGAGGTGTGGGGCATCCAGGGCACTGCTTGTTTTGAAGTCTATGGCAGAGTAGAGGCGTATTTCAAAGTTTCTTAAAAAAAAAAAAATTAAAGGAATTTGTTGGTTAAGTGTACTGCTGGGGTTTCATCCTGGCTTCCCCAGGTGACAGTGGAGACCTCTTGGAAAGCCGCCGGCTTCATGGCCTGGCCTGTCCACATCTGTCGACCTCCCCAGAAGCAGTGCCTCTCTGGGTCACGTCAGTGTCCTGGCACCAGGGCCACTCCTGAGGGCCTCATTGATCAGAGGACTCCACGAGGGGCACGGGAGTGCCAGTGTGACAGTAAGTAGGCAGTTATCGGAACTGGTCTGGCTCCATGTTATTCTTTACACTGACTAAAAACAGACGCCCGCTGTATTTCACCCAGTAAGTGTGAACCGCTAACAGGAGAGGCCGAGGTCGAGAAGGCAGCAGTGTTGGCCTAGGAGCTACCCCTGGGCATCAGCCCCCTGTCTGCTTCTGTTCCCAGCTAATTGCTCAGAGCTCTTCCTGCCCAGTTGGGGCCTGGGGTGGGAGGCTGAACCCAGACTGAACCCAGACTGAACCCGTGTGCCGCGCTGCCAGGAGGAGCTCCAAGCTTTCCATGTGCTGTCCGCACCAGGCGCCTCCGAACACTGCAGAAGAGCTTCGGCATCACTCGGCTTCACACCCCTATCACCACACAGGAACAACGTAGGGAGGAAAAGCTAATTTGGGGTTCAGAGATCCAGTCCACAGTCAAGCTAGTCTGCTACTCTAGGCCTGAGATGAGGTGGAAGGGCAGGCCGGGCAAAGCTGTCAGCTCATGGCAGCTGGGAAGCAGGGTGGGGGAGCCAGAGACAAAATATAATCCCCAAGGGCACACCCCCAGTGACCTACTTCCTCCAGCCATGCCCCACTTGCCTACAGTAATCCATTCAGATTATTAATCCATCCAATGGATTAATCTACCAATTAGGTGTCAGCTTTCATTATCTAATCATTTCACCTCGGTGCATTCCTTCATTACTGCATGAGCTTTTGGGGGACATCTCATATCCAAGCTCTAGCACCCTTTGTGGTTTTCCAGCATTTCCAGATGTGGCCTCTGGGGCTCCTCCCAACAGGGTCCCACACTGGTACCAGGCAGGTGCTTGGGCACAAGTAGCCCTCTGGAGGAAGCAGCATTTGAAGCGAGACCGTGTGGGTCATTCCCCGCTGCACCCTGGAGAATCCAAGGCCCAATCTCTGTTTCCTTGTTGTTTCACTAGGATTCACAGCTACCTGGGCCATTACACACACACACACACACACACACACACACACACACACACACACACACACACACACACACACACTTTCAGTTACTTCTGCTTATTTTTAAAATAATCATCCAGCTAATCCCTGCTGTTACATGGGCCAAGTGGAAGGTCACTTCTTGAAGTTGGTCTGTGTGTCCGTGTCAGGGAGGGCTGGGTGGCAGGAGGCCTAGGGCCAGTACCTGCAGCCACAGCTTTCTCGATAGGTTCCTTGGCACTCCTGGGAAGCAGAAGGGATGTGGGCCTCAACCCACCTCTACTGCCTTCAGCCCCAGTGACCCCTCGCCTGCCTGCTTCGTAGTGCTGTGCGTCATGTGAGGTGTCATTTGGAAACAGTCTACAACAGAAGTACTGAAAATGTGTGAAAATCACTGCCCTCACCCACCCTGGTGTGTGACCTGGGCAGGTCGGGTCCCCTGTCGCCTCACAGCAGCACCTGCTGGAGCTACTGGGTCCCCAGGGCCAGGCTGCACCCATCTGGGTGCTCAGGGCCCAGCAAGGGGGCTCTGTGTGTTTGCTGGGTGAAGGGAGTAGCTGTTTCTGCTTGGCCAGGTTGCCCCGAGGAGGACTTTCACTCAGACCCTGACTCTGCGCAGTCACAGAGATGCACTGGGCGCGAGTGAGCCGCATCTGGCCGACGTAGTGGTTTCTGGGAAACGATGCACCAGAAAATCAGCGGGGCATGAGGTGGGAGTTGGAGCTGCCAGGGCTTTGATTTTTGTTATTGTTGTTGTTGTTATTTGTGTTTTAAATGGAGGATTTTTGGGTTTTGGTTACTGGAAAATAGGATACACTCGGTCCTCTGACCTATGGGTTCTATATCCACAGGTTCTGCACCCACAATCCACTGTGGATCAAAATATTTAGGGAAAAACATTTCTGAACATCCCAGAAAGCGAAACTTGAATGTCGCACATGCTGAGTACCCCCTAAGTCCCTGGGAGCAGTGGTGTGCAGGCTCTTAGGTGGTATGTGCCACTCAGAGGTGATTTCAAGTCCGGGGAAGCTGCGAGCAGGTCATGTGCAGTGCTGTGTGGCGATCCCTCTCCAGCCCTGAGGGGCACCTGCCACCCGTGCTGTTGCAGTAGAACACACTAAGGATGTGACCACGCCTGGTCTTCAGATCTGGGAGCCGGGGCCGGCTCTGGCTTCCCGGGTGGCCTGGGAAGCAGGTTTAACCTCTCTGGCTTCAGCTTTTGCCTTTATAAGAAGGGCCTGCTCCTGAGCCCTGACCTTCACCCTGACCCAGCTCTGCCCTGGCTGCAGTCGGCTGCAGTGCCACCCAAAGCCGCCCGTCCTCTCTGCTTTCCAGGCTTCTGCCTCCTGGGGATGCCTGTTTGTCCACTGAGCTTTCTGGGCCAGGGCCTGAGAAGGGGCGCTACATCCACTTCCCCCAGCCCCCTCCTTAACACATGCCAGCCTCAGGGGGCTCTGCGTCCTTGGCCATCTCTTCCTTCTCTTCTCCTTCCACTGCCCTGTTCACCCCATCTCTGCTGGTGTCATGTGGACAGTGGTCTCTCTGGGCAGCAAGGGAGTTGGGCTTCTTTCCCCAGGTACGGGTTGGCCTGGGTCTCTGTTGCTTCCCTTGGAGCCTCTTTTCAGGAATGTCACTAAAACCTGGGTGTCATATGGGGAGGGCATTTGACAGCACATCGTGGTGGCTTTGGAGCCTGACTGGATGGTTATTGGGCCTGTTGGGGCCTGGGGTCTCAATCTGCCTCAGCTCCAGACACTTTGTCCAGGTTACTGGGCATTCCTCACCCCCATAGGAGGCTCCCCAAGTCACTCTGACTTACCTGTTTACCTCATAGATCCCTGAAAGCATTTTTTACATGAACACGTGGGGCCTGGGCTGACTGGCACAGGGCATGCCCGGGGACTTCCTGCCCTGTCTTCTCCTCTGGCCGGCTTTCAGGTGCCACCCGGAGCCAGCTGTCTGCGTTCTGTTCTACTCCGTTCAGTTAAATGACCTGAGTCAGTGTCTCTGATGTGAGAGTCATCTCTAATAAACATTGTCACAACTTCAGTGAACAGTTTACTTTGGGAAATAATTTTGGTTACAAAATAAAAAACAAGTGCCACCTCTCCATGCCCCATACGTCATGGGATGGTGATTGTGAAAGGTCAGACCTGTCCAGAGCACTCGCTGCCATTGGGAGTGCTGGCTGGACTGGCCTAAGTCCCACAGGCCAGGCTACATGACCCCTGGCGAATGCAGCATGCTGCTCGCAGGGACCTGGCAGCCTGGTGGTCTGCAGGGAGCCCTGCAGGGCCCGTCGTGTTGACGCAAGCACTTCGCAGGCCTCCCCCTACCACACTCATTGGTGCTGCCCGCTGCCCTTCCTGTGGACACAGTTTGCCACCCACAGGTGGACCCCGGGGCTAAGCCTGTGAGGAGTGAGGGTGATGTGACAGTAGACACCTGCTGTGCCACTGTCCTCTGCTCAGACGGGGACTATGCAAGGGGCCAGCGGGAGGCTGCTCTGTCAGGCTCCATCAGCTTGAGCCCGCTGTCCCTCCCTGATTCCACGAGCCCCTGTCTTTGGGGACGGTGGCTCATGCCTCTGGGTGGTATTCACTTAGCTCAGTCACTGTCTCAAACGCCTGGAGCAGGAGTCTATCTGGGGGCTGTGTCCCCGCTGGCCCCAACCTGAGGCCTAGCACGGAGCTGGGTACCCAGCCAAAATAAGCTCAGTGAAGACCTCTCTGCACAGTGCATCCTGCAGAGCCATGCCTGGGACTCAGTCCAGACAGCCTGTTGTTCCTGCACTGTCCTGACAGAGGGGAGGCACCTAGAGGCTGGGAGTCTCCTGGTGCAGGACAGGCCAAGGCTGGCCAGGACCAGGACTGCCTGAAGGGCGTCTGCCATTTTCGTCTCCCCAGGCCACCTGCTTGGGGAGAGATGGTTTTGCGTTCCCCTCTCTTGCTGATGGGCTTCTGGAAGGGGAAGAGGCTTGGCCTTCCCCCCTTCAGGCCTCCTGAAGGGAACTTGGTGCAGGGGAAGACATGGACTTTTTGGAACCAGGAAAGCGGCCTGAGCCTCCTGTGCTGCTTCCCAGCACGCCTTGGTGCGGGGCAGGAAGCCGCTCCCTCCAGCTCAGCCTGGGCCTGCAGCTCCCTTCCTCCCTTTCTTAAGCCGAGGGGAGCGTCCTGTTAAGGGCACCAGAGAGAAAGGCCCTGACCTTCCAGGTTTATGGCTGAGCTTTGAAGTGCACTTCCTCTGGGGCCCTGGGCCACTCCACTGTAGGGTGCCTCCTGCCTGCCAGGAAAGACCTGGGGCCACCGGATCTGGCCTTGCCCGGCATCCCGGAGCATCTGCTGGTCCTGCGCCAGCACAAGGCAGGCTCTCTGGGGACACGGGAAGGGGCAGCTCCTGGATACCGTCATTCCCTGGCTGTGCTTCCCCTGGCAGGACCTCTGTCTTTCCTGCTGGCCTTACTGAAGCCTGGACCTTTGAACTTCATTGACAGTGCACGCCAGAACGTGACTTTGAAATTGCAGTTCTCTGGCAAATACACTGACTCGTGGGTCGGCTTCTCTTTGATTTGAGTCGGCCACATCTGGAAAGCAGGATGCCACTGCTCCTTGAGAGCACCCACAATCAGAGTGCTGGAGTGCGGTTGGTTTCTGCTGTGCTGAGTTGGTGACAAATTGCCTGCGAAGACCCCCAGACAGTGTATGACGGGCTTGTCTGCAGCAGGGACTCTGTAGCCCAGTCACTCTTGAAAGTGCACTTTCCCCAGGTAGCCCACGCTGCCCTGTGAAGGGTGGCCGGACTGCCAGGCCCAGGATCACGGCGTGTGACTTGGGTCTAGCTAGAGAGCATGTAGCTTCTGGAGTTTTTTGGCTTGGTAAGAAGATGAAATCCTTTGTCCCAAACCAGGACCTGCTGGTCTCAACGGTTGGAGGCGCACGCGTGTGCGTGTGTGAGTGCACGTGTGTTTGAGAGTGTCCCTATTTTGAGCTGTTTGGGAAGCAGCTGCCCTGAATTGAGACACATGCATCTTAAGCCTGTTCCCCGACGTTAGCACTAAAATAGAAACCGAGCCCTGTCAACAGCGTCTCTCCTGGGCAACTTGTCAACCAAAGCACTTCCAAATGTCTTCCCAGTCCCGTGCCTTTGACCCAGGCTGCTTTCTGATCTGTCCTGGGTGGAAGGCAGCACTTTCATCCTAAACACTTTTAAACAATTTCCTATCTAGAGAGCAAAGCATCTTTTATATCCACTGAAATTTGAGACCCTTCTTGTACAGTCAGTGCCCCAGTCCTGTATTGGGAGCTTTCAGAAGCAACGAGACGGGGCACAGGGGGCTACGCCAACACCGCACATCTCTCTGCATGCACTTGATTTTCTCCTTCACAGGTCTGTGGCTTCTTTGGCAAACTCTGGTTGGGTATGTTCCCGTCCTTGTAATGCTGGCAGGCTAGTGAGTGTTAGTATTTAGGGGAAGATATTTTTAAACATGATTTGCTTTTGCCCAGTGTCCTGCATCCCTTCACTTGGGGGATTTGCCAGATATTAGCTCATGGTCTCCTACAAATGACCAAGTCCACCCTCCTGTCCTGCAGGTCCAGGCAGCAGGGGCCTGCCATGGCGTTCAGCGGGGGTCTTTGCAGTAGCTCCTGCTCACCCCAGCTGGCTGACTGGCCACACTCTCTCTCTTGAACACAATTGTGTTTAATGTTTGTGTTCCTTGTCTTTTAACCGAGAGCCGCTTGTTTATTTAGCTGTCACTGGGGGGCAGAGGTGGGGAATAGAAATGATTCTTTTCCACCTTCAAGTCCATTTTGCAAACATTCGTGTCATGTATGTCCTCGTCGCCTGTGCTGAACTGGGGTGTAGCCTGGGAAGGCACAGCCCTGCCCCGTGGCCCTCAGAGGGCTCTGCCACGTGAACGGAACAACAGTGGCCTTTGTGCTGGAGCAGAGGGGTGCACGGCAGCACCGGCAGTGGTGGGGCCTGGTGGGCCCCTGGCAGGGCAAGGCGCAGGAGAGGGTGAAGCCGCCCTCCTCCGTGCGCCCTGCACGTGCTCCCGTCTGGATATAAAGGTGCGTTGCTCTCCAGATATGAAATTGCTCACGTTGCTGCACACTCATCCTCCTTGCAGAATGCCCCCGTAGGAGGCCAGGCCATCTCCTGGCCACATGCGTGCAAGGCACCCAGCAGACACCCATTGCGTATATACTGAGCAGAAGCCCTTCCTGCTCAGGCAAGATTTGTGACAGGTTTGTCAGAAGCACCGAGCCTGTGCCCTGCTCAGAAGTGCTTCTGTGCCCATCAGTCACTTTAGCTAAAGGACCCAGAGTTGGGGACATCTCTGTTCATTCCTCAGTTATGTCACCGGAAGTGTGGTAGGTTTACAGCAGTTCACCCAGCAGGCGTTTGGAGAGCCCTTCTGAGACAGGGCCAAGCCTTAGCAGTGGTGCCTGTGACCTGGAGGCCTGGGCAGGGTGAGGCACTTGGTTCTTCCCTCCGCCCAGTGGCCGTTGGGGCCTTTCCGCCCCTGTCCCCCCACACAGCGCTGTCCCGGGCTGTCTGGAGAGGTGGGGCTTCAGGTCTCCCTGGCTCTTACTGTCACAAAGTAGAGCCCAGGAAGTGATTCCCCACTGCCCCTGCAGTGGGCAGTGTCGCCCCAGGGCATTGCTGTGGTCATTGACCTCTGTGAGCCCAGCTTCCCTGCTCATGCAGCCTGCGGCCAGGCCTGGAGTCCTACATGGGTCTTTCGTGGTGGTGGTGGGGGCTCCCCCTTTTGTCTAAGCATCGCAGCCTGGAGGGAGCTCTCCGCAGGGCCTGGGCAGCGCCAGGCCATCCCCACCACTAGAAGCCTTTCACTTCTTGGAAGGGGGACCTAGTTGTTGCCCCCTCTACAGAGAGGGGCCTTGATCCTGCTGGGGGCTTTCTTTCCTGGCTCAGCCCAGTCCACACGGTCTGTTTCTGGTACAGAAGCCCCAGACCCCAAGCTGTCACGCATCTTCAGCTGCTCTAGGCCCACCCCAGGTCCCAGTGATGGGGAGGGAGGCTGAGGTCCCTTTTGTTCCTGCCGTAAGTGGCATCGCGGTTCAGGGAGCTGCAGGAAGCTGCCTGTGGGCAGCCTGGCAGGCCTCAGCGTGGCTCCCCTCACTGACAAGCTGACAGGCGCAGCGAGATGCTGAGGGAGGGCTGCGGGGCAGGGGCAGACTTGGGCCCTCCCAGCATCAGGCACCTGTTCTGGTGCCAGCCCTGCCCCTTCATCAGGAGACCCTGGGCTTTCTCGGTCGGGGGCCTCCTGTCCTCAGAGCGGCCCTGTTTGCCTGCCCTGTAGGCCGAGCAGGCGAGATGGACTCAGAGGCTGTGAGGTGACTGGCTGACCTCAGTGGGCTCAGCCCACAGCCCTGTCTGAGGACTGTGGCACCAGCGTCACCCATTCCTCCTTGCTCCAGGCCCTTGGCTCGCTTTGTGTTAAAAGTTGTTTATTTACTCTGGGTTTCCTAAAAATCAAGCGCGGCCTGCTCCTTTATCTCCCTTGGTATATATCTGGGTGCTGTCGGAAGGCGCTTCCCGTGGCAGTGTGCCCTGGAGTATCTTCAGGGCCGGCTAGGGTAGCACCCTCCTCCAGCACAGATGGGTTCTGTGGGCCCGGCAGGAGCTGACCTAGAACATGGAGGTGACCCCGACCCCATGGTGGAACTGGTCATGGGAGCGCTGAGTAGACGGCTCAGACCGTGACTTTGGCAGTCGAGCAAATCCCCTCCCCACCCCAACCCACAAACTGTGTCGTGTAGACCTGGAGAGGCTGCCTGATGTTTACAAGGAAGGGGCAGAGACTGTGGTGATAAATCAGCTCATAAGCTGCCACAAATAACAGTAAAGTTTTATTCTGAAAGTGTTGTGAGTTTTCACAAACATGTCCGTGTCCTGCATCTCACGTACTGTTGACAGCAACCTGCTGGTCAGAGTTACACCAGGGAGAAGCAGGCTCAAGGGTCGCGCCTGCCTGGGCTGTACAGGGTCAAGTCCAGGGCCTTCCACAGGGCCTTGTCCTCAGATGTGGATTCTTTCTGCGGTAAACCTCTCACACGTGAGTGTCAGGGAGTTAGAAAGGGGAGGAAATGGGGGACAAGTTCAGGAGTCCACATACTTTCTCTTAAAGAGCCTGACACTAAATTAGGCCTGACCAGGCAAGAGGGAAAATCAGGATATTATGCAGGACTTATATAACCATTTTAAATGTAACCACTTACAAATATAAAAAACATTCTTAGCTCATAGGCCATAAAAATCCCAGCAGCTGGTTGGGTTTGGCTGGCTAGCCAGAGCTTGCTGACCCCTAGGTGGGTCAGCTGCAGCTACCCATGGGCAGGACTCGGCAGGTTCTATCCCCCTCCTTTATTCCTCCACTGGAAGCTTCTAGCCAGAGGTACCTAGGAGTCAGTGGAGTGGCGTCTGTCACGGACAGCTTCATTTCCAGGAGACTCAGCAAGGAATTCCAGGACACTCCCCAAATGCATTTGAAAAGTCTCCATCAATCCTTTTGAACAGACAGTGTCACCGCTCTCCTCTATCAAGCCCAACTGCTCTGCTCATGCGTGTATGTGGCCCATGCTGGCTGGCCCCAAGGCCCCAGCTCCCCCATCCTGTATCCAGTTTACATGTTCCTTCTGGACAAAGCAGATGTAAGAACATTGCAGTACTCTCCTGTCCCCCCTTCCCAGTTCTTGGCTCTTTGTCTAGCTCAGAGCTGTGCATCGATCAGGCTTAGAGAAGGAAGCCATGACGGCCCCAGGCAGCTCTGGAACACTAGCCTTGCCCTGTGGCCTTCTGTGCCTAGAGCAGGAGTTCAAGGAAGGCCCAGGGTCTGGACCACAGCCCTCTTTTACAGCCAGTTTATCCACCAGCCACCGCTTCTTGCGGGTCCCTGTCTGAGAGGCCAGGAACTCTCAGGGAGAGAGCTGACAGCCCAGACAGGGAGATGCAGTTTTTGCTTGGCCTTCTGAAGGGAGCACGTCCTCTGGAACCTGCTTCTGGAGGCCCAGTGGATGTTGGCCTCTGCTGAATGACAGGCAGCTCCAGAGGCCCCAAGCAGGGCCTAGAATCCTGTGCTTTTGCCAGAACCTAGGGTGTCAAAGAGAAAAGCGAGAGACTGGGCAGGCGTGCAGGTGGGTAGCCAGGGACTGGGTTGGTTTGAGGTCTTAGAAGGTGAGCGAGGGAAGATCAGGCTGGAGGTCTAGACTCAGGGAGGAAGTAAGGGGAGATGGGCATCAGCACCCCCATCCCGCCCACCTGGAAATGAAGGAAAAAGACCTGCAGCAGGAGGTGACCGGCTTGGGGGTGGGTCTGCTTTGTGTGGTGCCTCTGGTTCCAGTGGTCCAGTTTCTGTTCACAGGCTACACCTCACTGAAGGGACATTCCCTCCTTGTCTTGCTGTGCTGTGGACATCCACGCTCAGAGACATCATTTACCCTGGGAAGGGCAAGGCACACATAGGGACTTAATGTTTAGCCACCATCAATTTGCATAAAACAAACAAAACATCTCTGAGAGGGGAGACGGAGGTCCAGCCCTGCCTCAGGATTCCTGTTTCTCCTGGGGCGGGGCAGGGGATTAGAGCCACCATGCCTTCTCTCCCCTCATGCAGTCCAGTCTAACCACGAGCAAGGCCAGGGGGCCAGGCAGCTGGGGAGAACGCAGGCCCAGGGAACTTGTGACACACGAGCTCTGGCAGGTCCTAGCGATTAGCCAGAATTGAAGCATTCAGAGGCTTGTCCTGCCCTGCCACGCAGGCTTCCAGGTGGGAGAGAGCTTAGAAGACAGCGTGGCGTGGCGGCGTTGGCGCCAGCAGGCCCTGAGTTTGCATCTTGGCCAAATGGCCTCAGGCAAAAGGCACAACCTCCCAGAGCCCCAGATGCCCAGAGTATGCAGTGACTATAAGTCACACTCCCGCAGGGCTGTGGGAGGAGTGTATCTTGCAGCCACAGAAAAGGTGCTCTCAGATTCTTGCAGGGAGTAGCCAGCCCTCACCTGTCACCGGGCTGGGCACACTGGCCAAGCCGTCACCCCAGTGTGCATGCTAGAGAAAGGCTCCTCGGGACAGTGAGTGGCTCAGCCTGAGAAGGCTGAGAAATGGCCCCAGGCAGGCCAGGGAGCTGCGGAGCCTCCTGCAAGTGCAGGGATGCAGTGAAGCAGGACCCAGGCCAGGTCTGGAATCCTGACTTCTGCCCTGCACCCCTTCCTCCGCCCCTTCCCAGGGGACTTTCTGCTTTTACACCAGGGGTTGTGGCTGTGACAGCCGACCATCTGGGACTTCTTTATCTCCAGTGTGTGTTTCTATAAATTTAAATTTTCTCAGTTGGGTAGAAGCTTTAGAATTACTAAGATTCCTTTTGTGTTGCATAATGTTCTTGTCATTTGAAAGATCAGCAGGCATGGTTTCAGGGCGCCGTAGTGGACAGCGTGCCTCACTTAGCTTCATCTCTCTATGGTACATGTAACAACATAGGAAGACGGTGTCCCCAGCACACACTGGTCTGCAAACGGCAGGTCGCTGCTGCAGCCTGAGCGGGAGACTCCTCAGAGAGCAGAAGGGAGGCAAACGGCTCCGTGCTGCCTCTGCAGACTCTGCTAGGAAGCTTTTCCAGCCTGGGCACCTGGATGAGGTCAGCCTTAACTTGCTGGGGAAGAAGTCAGGTGTTTGAGTGGGGTGGATGCTGGAGGAAACCGGTGGCACGTAAATACGTCTCTCTTGGCCATAAGCTAGCACGTGGAGGTCACCTCTGGAAATTCTGTCTGGGAAAAGTCCTCTGTGCTGTGATTGGCAGCTTGAAGGGCCGAGCTGGAGAGAACAGAGTTAGTGCAGCCTGCACTGGCTGCCCAGCAGCATCTGGAGAACACCTGGCCAGGGCCAGGGTGCCTGGGAAGGACAGACAGCCCTGTCCCAGCCCAGAGGAACTGCAGGCAGTCTGACTGCCAAAATGGCTTTCGTAACGCTGTGCAGGCCCGAGCGGTCGTAGGCTATGGGGGTTAAGGGACTCTTAAGAAGGCAGATGTGAGAAGGGGGTGTTATCACTGTAGTGGTCACACAGCAGCTACTTGGAGCACCTTCTGGGTTTGCATTCATTCAGAAGGAGTCTCTCGATGCCTGCAGTGCGCTGAACAGGATTCAAATCAGAGAAAGCCTTACAAGGCCAGGAGCGACAGTCTCCACAGGAGGGAAACCGAGGCTCAGGAAGGTGAAAACTGATCAAGCAAACTTCATGCAGCTACTGAGTGGCAGAGCCAGGGTTCAAAATCCGGTCCATTTGAATTTTTGTAAATGTGAGCTTCATGTATGTTTTCTCAAGAACAGGATATCGCAGGGTCACTGAAGGGTGCAGAGTGTCTTTTAGATCAAGCCTGTGTCATGTAGTGTTTCATGTCAGGCCACACGCAGTATTGCACACATCTGTAACTGACTTGGCACGCATGTCCACCTGTAGAAGGAGGGAGTGGGGAGGGGCTTCTTCGAGGCTGTGTGCCTGTTGGCGTGTGGTGGGAACTTATAAAACAGCCATCCTGGACTTTCCTGGCAGTTAGCTTTTAGAAGCCTGAAAATATATTTGCTATTTATCTCTCTAAAGACTATATCAGGGGCTAGGGCTGGGGCTCAGGGGCAGAGCACTTGCCTAGCATGCACGAGGCACTGGGTTCAATCCTCATCACCACATAAAAGTAAATAAATAAAGGCATTCTGTCCTTCTACAAGTACAAAAAGAATTTTTTAAAAAAAGAATATTTCAAAGACCATCAGTGCCAGCCATTGTTTTTCAGCCAGTGCCTGAGCATGTGATAAGAAGCACACAGCACCTGGGAGAGGCCTGTTCAGGTGGCCTTCTCGGGGAGTCCTCCGCCCTGTGCTGCTCAGCTGGATGTGGCTGGAATGTGGACAGCTGGGGATGAGGGCCTGCCTCGGATGCGCAGCACTGTGGACATTCTGCCATCATCCCCAGAACACCCAGCCTTGGATTACAGGTTTAGTGCTGTCCTTGGGCGCACAGTCTGTGTCGTAGATCAAGATAAACTTTTAGGAAAGACAATAAGGTATGAAAATTGCTAAAGCTGAAGTCGAGATGGTTGGAGATAAATAGATCTATATTTGCCATATATGGTAATAAAAGAAAAGTCTGGGCAGCCGCTCTCGACGTTTATGGACTTCTCTGTGATTCATCTGGTTGGCCAGCAGCTCCAGCCGAGAGCGGGTGTCTTCACCCATTTCTCTCCTAAGCTGTTTTGCTACAAAGAAGCCATCGTGTGTATTCAAAAGAAAGTCCCAGGGCCCCATGGAGTGACTCCTGGTATCAGCCCTGAGAACGACTGCAGGAGGACTCTGCCGCTTTCCTGCCTCTGCACCTTGTCTTTGTGACCCCTTTATTGTTATTATTTCTTTACATGCCATGGTATTGTAAAGCTGTGTATTTAGCAGTGCACACGGAACTCTCCAAGCTTTAGCGATTTTTCCTTAGGCCCGGGTTCATATGTGCAGTGTGACCGCCACTGTCCCTCCCTTGCCAGAAGCAGAGTGGTCTGTTCTCTGCTGGTTGATCTGCTCCTAGACAGACTCTTCTCGTCCTGTCTGCCATTGAGATCAGATGTAATTCGTGGCTGTGTTTTCAGGGACGGGTGACAGATGAGCACCCAGCTGTGTACTTCCTTCAAGTGCAGCAGCTTCCAAGCTGTGTCTGGCTCTGCTGCCTGGGTCCCTGGCACATGTGTGCCAAGGGGGAGGGACACACCAGAAGGGCAGCTCTCTGCATGAAGAGGCAGGTCCCAGAGGACAGTGAGAGCCTGGGTTTGGGGTGGCTGTGGTGGGATCCTTCAGAGGGGAGTTGAAAGGCAGAGCTCTCTCTGTTGGGTATTTATATGAAAAATATAATTTGAGGCCCCTACAGCTGTCCTCCACATTTGCAAGTTCCGAATCTGTGGATTCAACCAGCTGTGATTCATGGTGGGTCAGAAATACTCACACAGGTGGGTGGGCGAATTGGCCCAGGTCTGCAGGATTTCCACCAGGAAGCCCACAGCCTACAGAGGCTTCCCTTTATCCCAGCCTGATCATCAGCACACACTGTTTATAGTGGCTGCGCAGAAGATAGATCAATAATAAACGCTGGGAAAATCTACGCGCTGCCAGCACATGCCGCAAAGGCTCTCACCCCAACTTGTGGAAACAGTCAGGACTCAAGGAAGCCCAGTGGCCACGGGGTGCCCTTGGGTCCCGCCTGTTTCCTGGCCTTTTGCAGGCTGTGGAACTTCAGGTGAGCTAGCTGCACACAGAGGGCAAGTGACCTTGCAGAGGTCCTGGGGTGGGGAGCCGAGGACCCCGAGGCAGCACTGAGAGGGCCTGTGGCAGAGCCGCTCTGCATCTTGAGGATCTCTTGGGCCTGGTCTGCTTGCTCTTGCTCGTGGTTTGCCTGCTGAATACAGATGTTTCCCATCTGGGAGCTGAAGAGATCCTGCTCACGCTGGGACTGGCTGGGGGCCCTCCTGCCCCTTAGGTGTCAGTTTGAGATGATGTTTTAAGTCTCCAAGATTCCTTGAGGCCTGAGACCTGGTCCTCTGGATGAAAAGTGTGAATGCTCATTGAAATCTGCGTGTCACATGAAGCATGTAGCATGGGGAAGAGGATGCTGAATCCCCTGCCATCTGGACATGGGTGTTAGGCGGTGGCGTTAGAGCCTTCTCATCTTTCTATGTTGAGACAGTAGATATCTCAGAACCATTAGGATGATGTTGTGCACACCATTCTGTAGCATGGATACGGGGCCAATCTTAGTGTTTTAGTTAAATATAGCAGGTGTGAGTCTGAGATGGACCAGAAGGTATCCTGCCCTGGGGACATGGGTGTGGTCTCGCTGGGCAGTGGCAGCCCTGGCGTTTGCTGTTTGTGGGTTGCACAGGCCTGACCATGTGCCCAGGGGTGTAGTTGGCCATGTGGTCACTCTTGCCTGGTGTTGCCGACGTTGAGTGACCACCGCGTAGATAATCCAGTCATTCTGTGAGCCATATTCAGTTTTCAAAAGAACGTTTTTGTTTAAAAGGACATACTTGACCTACAGAGGAGTGAAGTGGGAGCCGTGTCCCGTACCCATGGGTCCGCTGGCCGCTCAACGCTAGTGCCCTTCCGGCCCTTCCAGGTGCCTGTGCAGGTTGAGATTCCCCAGCACAGTGTTTGCAGCAGACTGGAAGCAGTTACAGTTTCTCAATTTTTCAGATTTGGGGGTATTGGTGTAAACATTAACCTTTGAGCATCTCTAGTCCAAATTCTGAGATCTCAACTGTGTCCATGCTCAAAAAGCTTTAGAATTCAAAGTACTGTGGACTGGGGACGTTCCCCTGCGTGTGTGTTTGTTCGTGTTTGCACCTTTAGGGTTCCACTGACGACATACTTTGTGGTGTGTGGCTCCCGGTCATCCCCGACACCACCCCCCTGCTGTTCACTGGACAGACCTGACCCGGGTGCCCCCTGCCCACGAAGCCTTCCTGGACCTGCCTCTGAAACACAGCCCGCACGTGAGCTTTGCTTGGTGGTTCAGCGTAGTGACTGTTCCCTGTGCGGTGGCGACTCAACTCACGAGGCCCCTGTGGATAGAAGCCAGATGGGTGGCCCAGGAACCAGGTGGTCCTGCTCACAATTGAAGGCCCCTGTGGTGGTGCCAGGAGACCCCAGTCCTCCCCCAGCCAGTGTCTGGTGAAGGATGGAAGCCATGTACATGTTCAGCATTGGCTGTTTGTGGAGAGGTACTCTTACCAGTTCCCTGTCGTGCCGCCTCGGGTCGCCTTACTGAAAACTCCCTCAGGATCTCTCCCTACCTGGGATCCACGGTGCTCCTCCTTTTTTCCATCCTTCATGCGCTGGGCTCCTGTGCGTGGATCATGCCTCGGTTCCCGACGTCTTCATCTGTGGTGGTTCTAAAAGGTGGATTCCTGATGGTGAAAGCCTTAAGTGAGGGGTCGCTCCACATTCTAGTTGTAAATGGCCATTCATCTGCGTGTCAGCAGAGTCAGGGTCTGGAGTAAGTGAAGCAGTGGCCTTATCTGAGGGAAGCAGGGTGACCCTTCCTGGTTGGTGTGAGAGAGTCCTGGGTATAATGTGCCCCAGGAAATGCCCCCAGCCAGGCACACAGGACCCCTGTGCAGCACTTCCCACGAGGGTCAGCTTCACAGCCAGCCTAGGAGGAGCAACTGTGGGTTCCCTCGGCCTGCAGGTTTTCAGCACCATAGCAAACAGGCTGCCAAGACCAAGGCCCTTGACCACCCCCGCCAGGCCACCAGCCCCTCGAGGACGGTGCCCTGCCCTCTCATTCAGTGCACCTGTTAAATGCTCATGTGGACTCTGAATGTGTAATGTGGGTTCTGGTCTTTGACAACTCAGAGCAGTGTTTCAAAGTTCTGAAATAAAAACTAGAGGTTGGGACATGTGCAGTTCAGAAAGCAGCCCAGAAGAATAGTTTGAAATGAGAGGATCGACCCTCTGGCCACCCATTGTCCTGCAGGAGGCTGCTGCCCCAGGACAGGTGGCCGTAGGAGATAGGCAGGGGCAACATAGCCCACATGGTGAGAGCCAGCACGGTCACACCAGTCCAGGCCCACAGGAGGACTGTCCCCAGAGTGGACACGCAGCTTGACATGCTGGTCATCACCAGCTTTGGCTCCCAGATGGGAATCCTTGTGAAGTCTTTTCTCTAGCAATCCTCTGGTCTCTTAAAACTGGGAGCTTGGCTTAGGTATGTATGTGTCTGTCTGTCGCTGTTGGCCACGTGAAAGGTGCGAACACAACTTTGTGCAGTGTCAGAGTGAGGGTGTCTTCACAGGTCGCAGTCCTTCTAGAAAGCTCTTCATTTGTGGGAAAACGTGGGGACAGCAGTTGACAAATAGCTTTGACCTCCTGGACCCTTGGCAGGGTCTGTGGAGCCAGGAGTCCCCGACCCTTCCCTGAGGATCATGGCCTTGTGGCATTTAGGGTCTGCCACAGTGCTCAGCTGCTGCCACACGCCACCAGTTCCTCCTTCCTGCCCGGCCTCCACATATCTCCAGTCTGCTCTTCCTCCTGCCTCTACACCTGCCATCCTCTGCACCCCATCCTTCCATCCTTTGCCTATGTGTGGAGTACGCAATGCGGCACCTGGGCCACTGTGCGGCACCTGGGCCACTGTGCGTCAGCTGGCAAGTCTTGCAGGTTCATTCTTACTCAGGAACTTGGGCACCACTGCCCCCAGTGCCCCTTGCTGGCCCTCACCGATCACCACCAGGCAACCCAGCCCGTCCTCCGGCACACAGCTTTCTTAGGATGGTGCCGGAGGCTCATCTGTCAGCATAAGGGGACTTTCCACCGGGACACAGAACATGTTTTAAATGGAGCAAAGAAATTTAAATGGGAAGAAATTATAGCATGAGCCAGTTTATCCCTTTCAAGATAATCTTATTTAATAACCAAAAAACTCACAAAGATGTGCATTTTATCCAGCTACAAAGCAGGATGGCAGGGTCTGTGTTGTGGTAATTACATGTTTGGGGTTTCATTCCTTCTTTAAACTAGATTTCTATTATTTCAGAAAATCAACCATTGCAGCAAAAGACTATTCATTTATTCCATTGCTGGGTGGCCCATACGCCGTGAAAATAGGTCAAGAACAGTAATCTAAATTGACTGCTGATAAATAATTAAAGCTAATGGAATTTTCTCAAATCTGTGAACTAAAATCTTTGAGAAATTGCCAGGACATACTGTCTGCTGTTGTATGGAAAGATATTTTTTATTTAACACTCCAGTTTAAATGCCATTTAAAATTACCCTTTCTACCGCCGAGGCTGGAAGGAGCGCGTGCTTGTCTATGACAGCATTGGAAGGCAGGGTGCCTGTCAATACTGTGTGGTTCATCTTCAGTGACGAGATGGGAAGTGAAGGTCCCAGGATCCTGGAACAAAGGGAAACTTCACTCTCCGCTCAGCCACCATCGGGAAACACACAGCGTGTTGTCTAGTTTGGAAACCCCGCACCTGGCCCCACACCCGGGCTCTGGCATGCTCGACAAGGAGAATCGCAGCTGCCACAAGTGAAATCCAGGGACGCAAACACAAAGAGGGACTGTCCTCCCCTCGGCACTGTCCAGCCCTTCATACCTAGGACACACATTCCCAGAAGTTCCTATCAGAAGATGTGGCTTCTTAAGAAAGCAGACGCATCCTGCAGGCAGTGAGCCTGGCCTGGGACGCTGCGCCTAGTGTAGGTCATCTTGATGACCGTGAGCGCAGCCGTCCTCGGCACACTTCAGGGGGCTGCAGACCTGGGGGCAAAGCCTCAGTGGCTGGAGGCCCCCTGGCACACGCTTCAGGGTCTGGCTCTCAGGTCTAGAACAGGGGTCCTCACCTTATTTGTTAAGCGAAGTGTTTTGGTGGGAAGAAGTCACTTTCTAAAGAAACCCTGGATTGTTAAGCTGCTCTACTGTGTGATGTTGCATCCATTCTAGTTTCTTATAAATGGTGAGCTCAACTTCTGAAATTAAACTTCTTAGCATATTTTTCCCTTTAAAAATGCTACATAGAAATGTCTGGATTTCAGAGGAGATTATTCCATTCAGATTGCCGCTTGCTTACATCTGAGTGATCTAGAACCTGGCTGCCTGCGCGTTGCACTTTAAAGGTCTTCAGTATTCTTTCCTCGATATAGGCTGTGTAGGTGGTGGACACTGCCAGCGGCTGTTTCAGAACCCTGTCCCCTGCTCTCCCAGAGCCCTGTCCCCTGCTCTCCCAGAGTCGTCTTTCTCCAGGGTAGGAGCTTTCTAGGTGGCTGCTTCCTGGGCAGGAGTTGTGTTGATGGCTTTAGAGATGCCGGCAGGAGCTTAGAACAGCAGACAGCCATGTGCTGGCCCTCACCGGGAGGGAGCCTGGTCCAGCCCAGGTACCCTTGGATTGGAAGGCATTGGGAGAGCCAAGCCCTGCCCTCGGTGCCCCCAGAAGCGGGAACCACAGCCATTCCCCACTTTCAGGCCAGCTGTTCTCCTGTGCAGAGCCAGGGATATGGGGAGCTGTTGTACCCACCCCACTAAGGGAGCCACATGTCACGTACAGCACATGAGAGGGACAGGAGCAGGGGTCACCTTGCACCTACTCTGCCTCCCCCAGGCCCTAGTGAATTATTCACCAACTGTTACTAGTGACCATAGTACAGGACAGCTTCCCCCAAATAGCAGCATCTCCCTGTGCCAGGGGGACTCCAATCACATGACAAGCCCCAGTTAGACAAGCCCATTCCGGGATGGGCAGGTCAGCCCACTGTGGCAAGAGACTGGACCAGCGAGTCCTGGCATTTCCAGGTGAACCTGCCAAGGTGGCAGGTTGACGAATTGTCGTTGTGATCTGAGAGGTGCCCTGGTTGTGCTCCCCTGGCTCCTGGCCTGCTCTGTGATGCTGTGAGCTCCCAGCTGAAGGCCGTGTGCACCCCGCAGGGAAAGTCTGGGGAAGTGTCTGCTGTTTCAGATGCACGCAGGGCAGGTAAATGGTCCCACTCCCCAGGTCTCACCGTCATGTAATGGCCATCACCACCCTCATCTCACCCTGTCCCACCCCATCCTCTCCCACAAATCAGTTTGAAGCAAAAATCATAATTCGCAAAATATGTTACTTTGTGTTTTAGAAGCAAAGGAGACTTTTCAAAAAAATACCTAAAATTTAGACTACAATAGATTTAAAAAATAAAACCTAGGACCTATTATTTTAATTTAAATTCATTTTGTGGTGCACTGTGTTTTATCAGCTATAATTCTTGCACTATTATGTTTCACCATTTTCAAAATCAGAGTATAGAAATAAGTGACATCTGAATTAAGCAAGCAGTGTGTTTTCTGAGCATAGCATGGAGCAGTGGCATAGGTTACACTTGCCGTGTCCATTTGCTGAAATGAGCTATGGACGGTCATCTTTGACGTAGCCTTAACACATTTTCTAGTTGGACTTTGGTTGCTGTGAGGCCTAATGGGAAAACCAGGAGCCAGGGAACTCGCGTGGAGGTGACATTCTCCAGCCCTGGGTGGGTGTGCCTCGTCACCAGGCAACTGTGACCAATGCTTCGCCTCCCCAACACAGGAAGAAAATGTGACCTGAGGCAGGGAAAGAGGTGATTCTGAAACAGGAGGTGGCTGTGGGCAGGTGAGGGAGGCCGGGCTGCTCCTGATCCTGCCGTGGGGCCGTAGGCAACCCTCCAACAGGCGCAGAATTGGGCCTTTTGGGGATGACTCAGTTCAGCCACCCCACCACTCCCACCCTGCCCAGAGCACTTGGAAAATATGCACTGTCACCAGAGAAGGCAGGACCCCACTGCAGGGCTGCCACCAGCGAGGACAGCACACTAAAACGGCAGAGGTTTTGGACATAGTAGAACTGTTCCGTAGAGATGCGCCTTAGTCACTGTGGAGTGAAAAGGACTCTGTGGCCCGTCGCGGGGGCGCATACCTGTCATCCCAGCGGCTCAGTGGGCAGGAGGATCGCGAGTTCAAAGCCAGCCTCAGTAAAAGCAAGGCGCAAGCAACTCAGTGAGACCCTGAGTCTAGAAAACAAGGCTGGGAATGTGGCTTGGTGGTCGAGTGCCCCTGGGTTCAATCCCTGGTACCTCCTCCCCCCAACAAAGAGGTTGTGCAACTTAGTAGAACATCCAGAAAATCTCAGACTATCCAATGTTTATAGAGGTTGCTCTGTGAGCCTGAAGGTGCGTCTGTGACCCACCTTTCCCTTGCACACAGTGTCTGTGCTGGCCCAGCAATTTCTTGTCCTTCCTAGTAGACCCTGAGCCATATTCTCAGGGACTGAGCTGGGCCCCAGCACAGCAGCTCGGGGAGCCGCCAGCCCTGAGTCCCACACATGGCTAGTACGTAGGCCACCGCCCTGCCCTGGTCTTGCATGCCATTGGGAAGCAGGAGAGTAGGGCCCAGAGGGACAGAGCCTTGCAGAGACCACCCCGACCCCCTGAATGGCAGAAGGCCGAGGTCTGCACCTCGAAGGCCCCGGGCAGCCTGGTTTGCAGGGTCCCCGCTTTCCAGGTTCGGCCTCAGGGTACCTGGCCACTTTGACTTTCTTGTTTTTAAATGAGAACTCGTCTCACCAGCTCCTCTGTCATCTGGAAAAGGCCTTAATGGCACTTTCCTGTTCAGTTTTCTGGTCTAAAACCTGTGTTGTGAATCAGCTGTTTTGAGAACAATGCAATCCCTCTCGCGTGGCCGCGTCTCTACAGACCTGGCTCATTCTTTGCTGTGCACTCGAGGGAGGGTTGAAACGAGCAGCTGTGGCCATTGCCAGCAGACACCTGATAGCAGCACTGTCCAGGACATTGCTCTGCGCCACATGGAGGTGCTCGCTGCCTCTTGCTCTGTGGGTGGAACTGGATGGAAAGAAGCCAGGGTCAGGGGCAGCCTGTGGCTGAACTACGTGTGCAGCTGCAGGTCCTCGCTGGGGCTGTGTGTGCTGCTCGCTCCTTCCCGCCCCTTCTGGTGTGGTTGTGACTGGCCGGAGCCCACTAGCTTCAGCTTCGATGGTAGCAGAGGGCGTGTGGGTGGCCCAGAACCGCAGTGTCCACAGCGCTCAGACGGCCCGGGCACTGCACCCTGAGAGGGGAACAGATGGAGCCATGGCCTGGCTGACCAGCGAGCCCGCGGGCTAGAATGGAGCATCCTCGGGTCTCTTCCTCAGTTAGGTGCAGAGCTGGAGAATCTTTGCAGGCAGCAGAGTTGGATAAAGAATGTCTCAAGCTGTCAAAAATAAAATTAGAACGAGTGGTTTTTAGCTGGTGACTTGGAGCGCGGCGGTGTCAGTTTGCGTGTGATGTGTGAACATATAGCGGTTTTTTCCTCTCAACTGTCTCTAAACATGCATGTGCGCATGCGTGTGCAAACACACGTCCAGCTTTAATACCAAAGCTTGTTTCAGGGGGTCGCCACAAGACTTGCAAATGCTCAAATAAATGTTTTTTTTTAAAAGAACAGCATGTTACTAAAGAGGAGTTTGCTTTATGTAAGGACACGGGGCGGGCGAGGCTCTTCGGCCCAGCTGGGATTTCTGCCATAGACGTAGAAATGATTTTCTCACCTCCTGAGCTGGTGTTCTCAGGAGGCAGCCCTGTGCCAGGTGAGCAGGGCTAGGGGGCACCTGCTGTGGCCTGCATCTCGGCTCCCCTGCCCTTCTCCTTCCACGGCCCCATCCGGCTTCACTGTTTCTCTCTGAATTTGGGCCTTGATAAGCCTTGGAGGGATGGGCCTGTACATACCCTGCGCCCCACCCCACCACCGTGTGGCCTGCTATCTGGGTGGCCTCTGTATGCTGTGCCAGTGCCCATATGGGGCCACCGTGATTACATCCTTTAAAAAACCTCACTGTGGTGTGGACTTTAGAGGGAGATTGGGTTCAAACTCTAACCCTTCCAGCTCTGTAATCTTGATCAAATTCCCCTCCCTTTCTGAGCCTCAGGGTCTTGTCCGGACAGCAGACCTGTCCCTCATGTTGATGGGATCACTGTGAGGAGCCCTTGGTTCCAGTGCTCAGCTCATGGCAGACATCGAGTTGGCACTTCAGACCTTGTGGGTCTCTGTTGCCTCCTTCCCCTGGACTCGGGGTTTCTCAGGATGTTCCTGCACTTGCTGAGCTGGTTCTGTCCCTGGCTCAGCTCAAGCTGTGACATCCCATGAACAGTCCCTTCCTAGTCCTCATCACGGGGCAGCATTGGCACAGTGACCGCCTTTTTTCTCTTGAGCTCCCTCCTTACTTGACCCCGCGCTCTCCCTGCTGTCCCCCTGCCCCTGCCACCCACCCTCCCAGGAGAGCCCCGACTGGATGTCTCTCAGCCCAAGCAGCCCAGGGTAGAGGTTGCCAGCCATGTGGCTACAGGCACTTGACCTTGGCCAGTCCAAACTGAGACGGTGAGCTGAGCATGCATTGCACAACAGACAGCAGAACCTCAAAGCAGAAATGCAAGTCAGTGAACAAAATAAAATGGAAATATACGTAAAAATACCTTGTTAATTTTTACATCAATTTCTTGTGAAAGGATCACATTTGGGACACGCTGGGTGAAATGAAGCCAGAGCCAACTTCATGTATTCCAGCTGCGTCGTCAGGGAGGCACTAGAGAACAGGAAGCTGTGTGTGACTGGCTTGGCCTGCAGTGGACAGAGCCACCCTAGGCAGGAACCCAGGCCCAAGGGCTCTTCTGTAGGCTGCGACCTCCCGCTTGCTGGGTCTCAGCTCTCCTGGAGGGTCATCTGTTCTCCACTTGTTCTTTCATTGCTCTCATGTCCACTCCACTCAGGGCTGAGTCCCTCTGGTGTGCCAGGCCGTTAGTAGCATGGAGGAGACCAGCACTGGCCTGAGGTGTGGCCCAAGGTCAAGCTAACACTAATACCCAGGGCAGCAAGTCCAGATTTGGTCTTCCTGCCGACCCGACCCACTGCCAGTTCCCAGACTGCAGAGCACCTGTGCTCCAGGCCTGGGCCACACTGCAGCCTGCCCCGTGGGTGGGGTCAGCAGGAAAGGGCCCGTTAGCCCTCTGGGGAAGCAGACATGGGGTCTGGTGTGGGGGGACTCAGCTTCCAACTTTCTAGAGTCTTCAACCCACCCGTGCCTGGGTGTCCTCAGCAAAATGCCACCCAGCTCTGCGTTGGAAGCTGCAGGAAGAGGGGCAGGCAGAACCCACGCCACCTGCAGCTGCCCCAGCCGGAAAGCAGAGACTCCGCTCCTGTCACCAAGTCCCTGTCTGGAGCTCAGAGGGAGGAATGCCGGGATGCGTAGCCTGCGCTGGGCCACCCTGGCTGTCTCCAGGGGACTGCTCAGAGCCCAAGCGGTCAGCAGGGGCTACTGGCTGTCAAATATTCCAGGGCAGGGCCTGAGGGCCACCCCATGAACCTAGTCCCCTTGGGGCGAGCAGCCAGCCTCTAGTCCAGCTCCTTGGCGTCTGACAGTCGGAAGACAAGCCTCTCATTGGCTTATTTTCCTTGATTTTTTCATGTCTTAGTTTTTAAAAATAAGATGCGCACGTGTCTGTGCCTCCCCGTGTGAGAGGAGGGTCGCTTGTGTAGTGTGTTAGAGGCGATTCTGGTGCCCTGGATGCCATGGACTGTGAGTCCCGGGTGGGATGAGTGGCATCCCTCTTAGCCCACGCTGGCCAAGGCAGCCACGCCTCCCGACCAGGCCACCTTCATGCACATTCAGCCTCTGTGGAAACGGACGCTAACTCCATCCATTGTCCTGGGTTTGCAGTCTGTGACCACAGTCGTGCCACGTGGCCATCCTCCTGTTGTCCTTGCCTGGGGAGGGGGAGAACCCCCTCTCTCCAGGGGAGTCTGCCTGCGCCCTCCCTTGCCCCACCAGGGTCTCCACTCCCGGCAGGGCGCCAGGTCACCACCAGCAAGGCACACACACCTCCCACCTGCACTTACCCTCCTGCATCACGGCCCAGGGAGACCAGGCCTCCTGCAAAGCACTGTGGCTGATTCGTGGTGTTTGGAATGTGGTATCGACCCAAGTGGCATTTGTCCCTCGTCCCCTCACAGTGTTACGTTTTGCCCTCCACCTTCTGAGGAGTGCAGAGGGTAAGAACCCGCCTGCTTTTCCTTCCTGCCGCTGCAGTAGCCGCTCACCTGGTCTTAGAGGCCAGAACTACAGGAATCTGTTATCTGACGAGGCCAGAGCCCACGAATCCCAAACGGGATTACCAGGCCATTGCAAAGATGTGGCCCAAGTATGTTCCCTTCAGCAGCCCAGCGATGGGTCTGTCCTGGTCTCCTTCAGCTCCCCAGCTACCCTCGGTCCCTGGCCTGTACCCTGATAGCATTCCGACCCTGCATCTGTCCTCAAGTCCCCTTCCCTCACCCCGGCACTCCTGCCTCCCTCTTACATGGACACTGCCAGGACACCGGCCACCTGGATAATCTGGTCTTCTCCCTACTTATGGTCCCTAATTTGTTCACATCTCCAAAGTCCCCATCACCATGAGACCCAGCGTTCCCACATGCTCTAGGGATTGAGGTGTGGGCATCTCTAGGGGCCCATCATCGTGCCTGCCACGATTAGGACAGCCCGAGTGCAGAAGAAACTAAGAAAGAGTGTGATTATTTTTTGTCATTGAACTTGGTTTAGAAATCCAGAAAACACTGGGGTTGTGGCTCAGTGGCAGAGCGCTGAGGGGTCGATCCTCAGCACCACATAAAAATAAGTGAATATTAGGAATAAAAAAAAAAGGGAATCCAGAAAACCATCTAGTGGAGGAGTTGAAACATGGTCTTCTAAAAGATTAACTTTAAACAGAGACATGAGATGGGAGGGAAAGGGAGAGAAAAGGGAAATTGCATGGAAATGAAGGGAGACCCTCATTGCTATACAAAATTACATATAAGAGGTTGTGAGGGGAATGGGAAAATAAACAAGGAGAGAAATGAATTACAGTAGATGGGGTAGAGAGAGAAGATGGGAGGGAAGGGGAGGGGGGATAGTAGGGGATAGGAAAGGTGGCAGAATACAACAGTTACTAATATGGCATTATGTAAAAATGTGGATGTGTAACCAATGTGATTCTGCAATCTGCATTTGGGGTAAAATTGGGAGTTCATAACCCACTTCAATCTCTTGTATGAAATATGATATGTCAAGAGCTTTGTAATATTGTGAACAACCAATTTTAAAAAAACAAACAAAAAAAAACGTCGTCTTCTCTAGGGAATAGGGAACACGTTTAGGAGTGCATCTTTCGGAAAAGCGTTTCCCTAAGAGGGGGATGAATTGTCTGTGCAGTGAGGGGCCGAGTCACGTGGGGTGGCTCCTTTACAGAAGCTCACGGAGCCGCCTTGCTCGTGGGCCCTGCAGTGCTGGGGACGTTCTGGGTCTGCCGGCCTCACGTGGCCAGAGTGGCTGAGGAGCTGAATTCTCCAACCTTATTTAGCTTTAATTAAGTTACAGTTAGACATAAATAGCCACACGTGGCCATCGGCCCCCGCGCTGGACGGCACCTCCTGGAGCGAGATTTCCTAACCAGGGCTCCCTGGGTAGGCCATAGGCAGCCATGAGGAGATGATGGGTAGTTTTATGTCTGGGGGAGCCCATCTGTAAGAGCTAAGCATGGAGGGCCCTTTGATTTAGGAGCTTGGTTAATGGAACCCAAAATGCTGTTGAACAGGCAGTTACCAAAGCTGGCACACCTCCAGCGAGTTCTAGAACTGCAGCATCCCAGAGTGGGAGAGGATTGGGCTCCCTACCGCCCCAGGGTGGCGGGGCTCCCCTCATCCATCTCTGTGTGAGGCTGAGGGTCCAGCTGCCAGGCTCACTGGGCCCCAGGTGGAAAGGGTGGAGTGCCAGGAGCCAAGCAGCCTGTCCCAGTCCCACCTGCCGCTGCCTCCTCCCAGGAAGACGAGGCCACCCTTAGGCACTTAGAAGTGGTGGCTGAGGCTCACAAACAAAGTGACTTCCCTTGTTCCATAGTTAGTGGCTGAGCCAGAAGTCGGAATCAACACTGCCCAGATCTGCCATCCCCTTCCCTGTTCTGAACCCCTTGAAGCTCTGCCCTAGTCCCCACTCCTGCCTGCCTTCACCCCTCCTGCCTGCCTTCACCCCGGGTCCACAGAGTCCAGGCGCAGGCTCAGGTTCACCTGTGCCTTGCTGGCCTTTGTTCTGAGGGCGTCCTGGTGACAGGGCAGGGGCAGGTGCCCTGAGAGCCTAGCCCTGGCCCTCTGCTATCAGCTGCAAAAGTCCTGCCCCTCTCCCCAGCTCACCCGCTGTCCCTGTGAAGCACTTCCTCACTGTCATAAATTTGACTTTATCTTTCCTCCTGTATTTTCTCATAGCGTTAGGTTTATTTTTCTAAAATAATACTGTATCTTCTTCCTGTGCCTTGGTCGGACTGGTGTCTGTCCTTACCAGCCCTGGCCGGTTTCAGATGGGCACATACATCTGGGTCAGCCTGGAACTGAAAAAAGTTGTGGATGTTCTTGTCCCAGACGTAGTGAATCCGATCTGGCATGTGGGTCTTGCTCAGACAGGTGTTTACACGCCTTAAAGAAAATCCTTGAGATCGTAGGGGTATGTGGACAGGCTGTCCGCTCCTACAGCATGGGCACAGGACTGTTGGCTCAGGGTGGAGTTCCAGTGACTGCCAGGAGGGCTTCAGAACAGGCTGGCCCTCCCGTTAGCAGGGCACAAGACAGCTGCTGAAACACGACAGCGGCCCAGGCCTTCCCGAGAGAAGCAGCTTCAGTGACCCCACTTAGGGACCAACATGGGGACTGCAGCCCATGGCAGGTTCTAACCAGAACTTAGTGGAAGTGAGACCCGCTGTGGTCTCACGTAAGGGAGCATCAGTTCCCAAGTGGGCACTCGGGTTGGGAGAGGGGCGGGAAGGCTTTATGTTGCGGGCATCAGCTCAGAACTCTGGGACTCGAGCTGTCTTGAATCGCTAACCAGTGTTCCCTTCTCTTTCCTTCCCCATGCTGCTGCTGCCCCGCTGCTGCTGCCTCAGGATTTGCGCAAGCAGGTAGCGCCACTGCTGAAGAGCTTCCAGGGGGAGGTAAGCCTTCACCTTCAGTTCATGCCCCAGCCGCCCTGGGCCTACCGTCTCAGTCTCACTGAGTCGATGCCATTGACAGGACATCTGCCCAGGCAGAGCCTCGTCAGCTGCACTGACCCCACATGGTGCAGACTTTGCACTCGTAATGGGACTTTCCCCTCCAGGTCCTCAGTGCGAGTCCTTCTGGAAAGGGAAGCTGCATGTTGATGTGGAAAGGTGTGGTTCAGGGGACAGATGTCCTGCAGGGTTGCACTTCTATGGCCTTAGGAGCCCCCGTACACCTCAAGGGGTCGCCCTGTGCTATGAGCTAGTCTGGGCTGCTGCTGCCCCAGGCCTCCTGCAGGGAATAGATGGGAACAGACAGAACATTCTGGTGCTTTCTGAGGGTTGTAGGGAAGGAATTTCACTGGATCTGAGGCCAGGCAGGAATCACAGGAGGAAGCCTGCCGGTGTGAGGGAGTATGTTCTAGTGGTTCCTTCCAGAGAATGGCTGAGCTGTCTGGCAGACAACTGCAGCGTGTCACCCGAGACATCCTGTGATGTCTGCTGCCTGAGAACAGGAACGGCGCCCACGGAGAGCACCGAGGGTAGAGGAGGGTGGTGCTTGGCTCCCTCCCGGCCCTGTGCCGACAACAGGTTCCAGGAAGATGCAAGTGGTGACCTGCAGGAGGGGAGGGCCCGAAGGGAGGGCTGTGTTGGGGGGCTGAGGAGTGCTGTCATCCTGCGGTCCCTGGTTCCTCTGTGGGTCTGCCTGGACATTGGTGTCTTTCGTTGACACCGCTTGGGAAGGCTGGAATCCTGGCCCAGGGCTCCAGCATTAGTAGCTAGGCTCTTGTTTGGCAAACCCTCAGCAGTCAGGTGACAGCAGAGGGGAGGGGAGGAGGTGTGTCGGGCAGGCAGGAGGCCAAAGGGGAGATGCCAGGATGCCCCAGGTCCATGGAGAAGAGCGGCCACAGTGCCAGTGAGGAGTTCCCCAGGTGGATCGGTGACCCTCTTTTTTATGTACCCATCCTTGTGGAGTGCCCGTGTCCTTGGCTAGTTGAGGCCCAGCAGGCTGCCCAGATCCCAGGCCTCTGATGGCCTTAGATAGTCTTGTGCTTGGTGTCTGTCTCCAGATCCTCACCTGATGAGTGACACTTACCTGACGTGTTCCTGCACTTGATCTTATCTGCTCTCTGTCCCGAAGCTTTTGGGAGGCCCCTGGGTTAGGGTTCTCTGCCTGCAAAGAGCCCAGCAGGCTTCTGTGTCTGCTTGTTTTTCTTTTTGTTTTGAAAATTTTTGAAGCCGCTTAAGGATAGAAGGCTCAGTGCAACTGACACCTGTGCACCTCCACCCAGCTGCCCACCTGTTGGCATCTGCCACGTCTGCTCTCCACCCAGCCTTCTCTAAACATGTGGGAATAAGTCGTGGATAGCGTTGAGGGTTGGAAATGACAGCCCCAAAACAGAGTGGCCTGGGAAGAGGGAGGGAGGAAGAAGGCAGAACACTGATAACATCCATCCTTTCCCAGTGACAGGACAATCCCTGGGAGTGAAGCAGTCATCACCCAGTGACAGGACAATCCCTGGAAAAGCAAGCATTGGTCCTCTCCCAATATGTCCTTTCCCAGAGACATACAGTAGACCCTGGGGGTGGGGGGATAAGTGCTGAACTCTGGACCCTCCCCTCCGTCCTAGCCCAGAAAAACACATTTGCCCAGTAAAAACAAATTTCAGATTCTCACAGCCTGTCTCCTGGGGGCCCAACCTGATATGTTCTGTTAGTCTTGAATGGTTAAGCCACTTTGCAGTGAAGCCTATATAAGCACAGATTCCTCCTGTGACCAGGGGCCATTTTCTATCCAGAAAGTGACGCTGGGCCTCACTGCTGAAAAAAGGCTTAGCTGATCCACGAAGTCTGACCCTTCTGTTTGTGCTTTCCCCATGGTGCCAAGACCATTTTGGTTATTTTTGCTTCCAAGCATGACACTGTGCCCTTAAACCTGTGTGTGTGTGTCCCCTAAACTAAGGAAGCAGGAAGATTGCCTAGCATTGCCACAGTGATCACCACTCACGCCTGGGGACAGAGCAGTGACTCCAGGTTATCCAGCCCTTGTCCAGAATCTCATTTCCCTACTTCCTCAAGCTGCTCTTGGAATTGCCCTGCTCCGTCCCCCCTGGGCGCAGTCGGTTCCCAGGCTGCATTTGGGTTTGGCAGCGCGCACACGTCTATTCTCCCCCACCCAATATCACCTTTTTTATCTATTAAATTGATTTTTTTAAGGGGGGAGAATCAAGGCCAGTTTTTGTAGATTGTCCTGCATTCTTGGTGGGCTTGGCTTTGGTCCTGTCAGATTGGAAATGCCTTGGGCTGGGCAGAGCCTGCATGTGTGAGGCCCTGGGTTCGCTCCTTAGCACCCTCCAGGCCCCACAGGATGAAGGCAATGCCTGAGAGCGGATGGCTTGCCACTAGCCCACTTTTAAAAGGAACTTTGAAAAGGAAATTTTTTAGCACCATTAATATTTATCAAACCTCTGGTAATTACTATGTGTTTTAAAATAAGTGTTATTGTGTATACTTAAGGCATACAACATGATGTCACGGGATACGTGCAGATCTTAAAGTGGTCACTATGATGAAGCAAATTAACATACCCACTATGGCTCACATCTATTCCTTTATTTGCGGCAAGAGCAACTAAAATCACATTCAGCAGGAATCTGTGACACGGTCCAACTACCAGTCCCCACCACCCCGCCATGCCCCACCGCACCCTTGCAGCCAGCTCTGCACACCTGCTCTTCCCAGTACCTGTGGCTCTGCACCCTGGCCTCACCTCCCCATCTCCTCTTCCTCCCATGTGCTCTGTGGATGTTAAGTGAGCTAACAGAAATGTTAGTGACTTTCTCATAGTTACTTCAGGCGCAGGAGTGCTGCTCCTGCTGTGGAAGGTGGGTTCGCTGTGGGTTCACACAGAGGACTCTGCAGGAGGCCCCGGGAGTGGTGCAGGTGGTCTCCCTCTGCCAGAGGCCGGGGCAGCCTGTGGGGCCCAGCGAGCCTCTCATTGGAGGCTCCCTCTCGACGCCTTCCTTGGTTTCTGCCAAACGTGGCTTTGGTTTCTGCCTTTTTCTTTGAGCTTGTCCCAGGGCACTTCAGCTCGTGCAATAAATGCATGAAATAGAAAGGGCCTAAGAGAACGTGCACTAGTGTAGAAAATGTTCTTTGCCCAGAATTTGCTTTATTGCCGTTTGGTTTTGATTCTGTCAAGCAGAGATGGAGCCAGGACCTGGGCTGCTGAGCCCGCACTCTGCCCTGAGCACGAGCTGGCCCTGCTCCAGAATTTGTATAGGTTGTCTCCTCCCCAAGGCCCCCCTAAAAGAGAACACAGAGCCAGCAGGAGCCACAGAGGAGGTTTGCAGACAGCCAGGCACCCTGACTCCAGGGTCCATGGCACTGAGTTTCCAGAAGGGTGTCCATATGTAGAGTTGACCTGCCCTGTTGGCTGGGGCAGCCACTTACCTGCTAGACTCCTCCCGGCTCCCCCGCTCTGCCTCACCTGGGACCCGCATCCCTTCTCCTCACCCCTAGCCATGGTGGGCTCCCTCTGCCACATGGATGGTGGCACTGTTGATGAGGTGAAAGGTGCCGTGTGCCCAGGAATGCCTTGTAAGAATCCTGTAAATAGCTGTTGTCCTTGATTGAAAAGTTTGAGATTTTCTAATCATAACAATTATATATAATTATTATAGCAAAGTCATCAAAGCTAACTCACACTGAAATTAGATTGATTGATTGATTGCCATACCTAATTTTCTGCTTTTTGATCCCAGCCGATTGATGGGGGGCAGGTGTTAACCTACATGTTGAATACAGTTGAAAGCATGTCCAAGCCTAAGGACGGCTTAAACCAGCCCTCAGGTAAATACACCCTCTAAGAAAATGCGGGGTCTCTTGAACTGCTCCCCTTCTCCTCTCCCTGGGGAGGGTCCTGGTTTGGACAGTTGGGGTGGGGAGCTGGCTGTGGCAGCCCTAGCAGGGGACCGGGACACTTGGGCCAGCTGTCCTGAGAGATGAAAACCTTCCTGGGCAGTAACCCAAGTGCTTATGTCAAAAGGAGTGAGAGACTGAGAAGTCCTCCCCCCACAGCAAGTTGAGAAAAGTGCCGCAGAATAATTCCAACAGGAATAAGGAAATGACAATATCATTAATTAAAACTAATGATATTAATAATAAGGATTACATATCAATAATAATTAAATTCCATTAATTATAATGAACAATATTAAGTAAATACATGGGTATTAATAGTAATAGATATAAGAACTGAAATGCATGAAATAGAAAGGACCTAAGAGAACATGCACATCCGGGCGCTCAGGCAGCCTCCACCCCACCCCACCCCACCCCACCAAGCTTTGGGGACAAGGTCACAGCTGAGCAGGTGGGAGAGGTGACGAGAGAATGCTAGAAGCAGCTTTATTCCAATGACTGGAGAGGCAGTGGGAACTGGATGGCCTCGCAGCTCCTCCAGAAGCGTCCCGCAGTCAGATGGCTCCCTGGGAGAGTTCTCGTGGTCTTCAGGGAGCACACAATTCTGATCCTTTGCATGCTCCTTTAGGAAGCATCTTATAGGCTTATGTGACTTCAGTGCCAAAACCAGACGAGAACAGTGCAAGAAAAATAAAATTCAGCCTTATTTA
Source organism: Ictidomys tridecemlineatus (assembly GCF_052094955.1). Taxonomy (NCBI): domain Eukaryota; kingdom Metazoa; phylum Chordata; class Mammalia; order Rodentia; family Sciuridae; genus Ictidomys; species Ictidomys tridecemlineatus. The sequence continues at coordinate 116,698,565 of NC_135486.1, forward strand.
TGAGTGCACACGAGGGGCCTTAGAAAGGCCAGTGAGTCCACCAACTCCGTCCATCACAGGATACTGTTTGGTTTAATATTAAAAAAAAAAAAATGTAGCCATGTCAGTTAATATCATTAACAGGTTAAAAGAGAAAAATTGTCATTTCAATAGTTACAGGAAAAGAACTTGATAAAATCCATCCCTGATAAAAACCACCAGCAAACTAGGAATAGAGGGAAACTTCTTTAACCTGGTAAAAGGTATTGCTGAAACACATCCTTCAGTCACCAGACCCCGTGGTGTTGAAAACATTTTCTTTGCTACCAGGATCAGGACAAGAATGCCTGTGGTTGCTACTTCCATCTAATGAAAATTCTTAGCTAGTGTAGAAAAACAAGGGAAATAAAAGTTTAAGTATTACAATACAAGAAATAAAAGTGCCCATTTTCAAGTGAGGCTCAATTTTTAAACAAGTTTCTAGATTCACATCAATGTGTGGAAGTGATCACATACTCCATAGCAGCGGCAAACCAGAAGTGGTTTTTAAAAAGGATACCCCTGGAGAGAACAAGCATCGCAGAAAGATGCCTAGAAATAAATGTACATCAGAGCTCTTTCAGGAGAAAAACAAAACCTTTATATTGATGGATAGTGAAGGTTTAAATGGGAAGAATTAGGTATTCCTAGATAGAAATTCTCACTGTTATGAGAAAGACTGATTTGTCTCATTTGATAATAATAGTTATTGCTGTTTCCATCAAAATCCCAACAGGAGTCAGGTGTTGTAGTCCCACTTACTCTGGAGGCTGAGGCAGGAAGATGACAAGTTTGAGACCAGCCTCGGCAACTTAAAAGGCTCTGTCTCAAAAAATATAAAGGGCAGGGGGAGGGGGCAGTGTAGCTCAGTGGTGAAGCACCCCTGGGTTCAATCCCCAGTAACACTCCAAAGAGAGAAGAAAAATAATAAACCCAATAGGATTTTCTTAATTAAAGTAAAAAACTGATTCTAGAATTTCTGTATATTCAAGAGGAAATGGTCAGTAATAAATATAATACTGAACAAAAAAGAAATGGAGGGTTTGCCCTACCAGATTACTGGAGTACAGAGATGCAGACCAACGGAACATAATAAAAACACAGCAGCAGACCAGCTGCTTTCTACTTAGAGGAGCAAGCGCATTGCAGAGGTGGCTTCCCCAAGCACTGAGGAAAGGGGACTCTTCCATGCACCATCCATCCCTGACAGTGGCCCCTCTCTGTGGAGTTCATGAATTGGACCCCCTCACACCACATGCAATCACAAATTAAGGCAAGTCAGCACGTTACTCCTGCTCCAAGAGAATGCACAGCATGGGACCGTGAGTTCAGAGACTTTCTTACCTGGAAAGGATTCCATAAAGAAAGAGATGGTTGCCATCCTCCACATTAGAGTTTTAAAGTAAGAGCTTTTTATTGTGGGAAGATGCCCTAAAGAACGGGCAAAGACACACCCAGGGCACCACTGGATTCATGTGTGACCTAGAGAGAGGTCCCCTTTCCCAGGACATCACATATCATCTGAGGGAAACACTCAAGACTCCCCCTTGTGTTTGTGGTGACAGAGTTACAGATGGCATCTCCCAGGGCCGTGCGGTGCCCAGTCCTGTGTGGGGGAGTCCCAGCCAGGTCTCACCAGTAGTTCCAAAAGCTGAACACTCACAGAACCTTAAAGCTCTTGTATCAAGAAAAGACAGACGCAATCAGAAGATGCATGTGCTGAGCTCGGTGGCCCATACCCATAATCCCAGCAGCTCCAGGGCAGAGACAGGAGGATCTCGAGTTCAACCAGCCTCAGCAAAAGCGAAGTGCTAAGCAACTCAGACCCTGTCTCTAATCAAATATGAAACAGGGCTGGGGAAGTGGCTCAGTGGCTGAGTTCAACACCCAATACCCCCACCCCCACCAAAAAAAAAAAGAAAAAGAAGCACCACAGTTGTGAACATCACTCAGAAAAAAAAAAAAATCAGAGTGGTCAATGAATGTGTGAAAAGGCACAAGCTCAGAAATGATCAAGGAAACACAAGTTAGGTTCCTCTCCCGGGTTGCCCAGAACTGAAGAAGGTAGGAGTGTAAGCCACCTGTCAGAAGGTGGCCATGAGAGCCCATGTACCTTGACACAGTTGTCCCACTCCCGAGAAACTCCACCCTGTGCCTCCCAGAGAACACCTCCCAAGTGTCAAAAAGAATAAGTGGCCAAAACCCCGATGCCGTAGATGGCAGAAAGAACGCCGTGGCATTTTGTCATGACCTCTGTGACAGAAGACTCACCAGAGAAAAACGCACGAGTTTAATTAATACAAGCTCCGTGTGCCCTGGGAGCCTTCGGGAATAAAGACCCGGGGTCACCAAGTGGTGGCAGAATGCTGCACAGCCCAGAAAGCGAGGGGAGTTCCAGAGCAAGGGGCTCCAGAGCTGGGACCAGTGCTCACGGGGAGCAGGCAAGGCTGGAACAGAGAGCGGGCCAGCCCCGCGCCACGGTGCTGTCGGGGTCTGGCCCAGAGAGGTCCGTGGCATGGCTAGCAGAGCCCTACACGTCAGCAAGGCTGCTTGACAGATGTTCATCAAGTAGTAGATGAAATGAAGAAAGTTGTGCAGATGCTCAATGAACGAGTAAAAAGTGACTAAGAGTTTCCAGTGTGTCCCCAGCCCAAGTCTGTCGAGCTGTGCCACGTTCAATGTTCAGATCTGAAGGCCGTTTCTAAATAAAGCCAGGGCATCTGGGTGGCTTATTCCAAAGAGCACTTCACAGGGAGTCAGACGACCTGGGACCCAGTCCAGGCGCAGCCGTTTACTATCTCCGTGACCTTGCGTACCTCCTGGGGCCGCTTCTTGCCTGCTTTGCACAGCTGTGAGTGAGTGGCCCAGTGAGTGTCTGCCCAGAGCCCCTGAGCTCTGACATCCAGGGTGATGTGGTGGACAGCGCAGGCTGGCTGTCACCTGCAGAGCAGAGGAGCTCATTCCCAGCAGCTTGGATCTGCTCAAGTATCAGAAGAGCTGCACTGAAGGGCCTGGGATCTGTCACCAAGAGGGTGCCAACAAGGACCCGAGGAACACCAGCCAGGCATGCACCTTACTTCTCACCCATTCTTCCTCAAGGCCCAGCCAAGTGCCAGCGCTTGTAAGTTGCTGCAGAGCCCCAGCTGCAGTAGTCTCTTCCCTGCTGGGCTCTGCAGGGCCTCGTGGCTGTCTTTTGATTTTGAACCTAACAGATTACTCTTGTGGTAGCATTTAACTTGCCCTAAACTAAGCCTCAAGTTTCTGAAATCTAGATAGTAACAATCCCGTGTGTGTACGTACTCACAAGTGTATGCACGTTTCTGTCTCCGGCATGCTCGTACTTAGGAAGTACTGCATTAAGTTGGATAGACACTGAAAAAGGATGGGCCAGATCCATGGTTCCTAAAAGTGGGCCTCTGACCAGCACCACACGAGCTGCATGAGGATCACCTTCCAGGTTCCAGAAATGGAGCACCCAGCACCCCCAAATTACAGCAGGCCTGGGGTAGGACACCGAACCGACCATCTGCCTCTGGTTCTCACGCATGACTGCTGCCAGGGCCAACGGGCTAGATCTCCCAAAGGCTCCTCCTTCGAGGCAGGTTCAGTGACGCGGGGCCCACTCAGATGCTGAGATTGGCACAGGAGATGCCCCACGGCTTGGCTTTAAGGGGTGTTTCCAGCCCTCAAGCCCCGGGTTCTGCACCAGGTAGCTGCTCGCCTTGTGTCTCCTGAGCCCCTTCTGGTTCCCACTTCTGTCCTTTCCTCTGTGCTGGAGTTTTCCATCTGCCTCACCCGTAGGGGTCACCGCTGTCACCTCCCACCCCACCCCAGCTGCATTTGAGGTACCGGTGAAATGCAAGTTGTGTGTTTGCTGTTTACAGCATGACATTGGGAAGGAGTCCTGCCATCAGGCTGACTGGCAGGCCCGTCCCTCCAGAGGTGGCCGTGTGTGTGCACATGAGCACTCCTGGCCTCCCTATCGGCTGACTTCATGCACCCAGTAGGCTCTTACCACCTGCAATCACCACTGTACTTGGTCCCCAAAACTCCGTGGTCTTTTGCAACTCACACTTTATGCCCTTAACCAGTGACTCGCTCCCCACCCAACCCGGCCCCTTGCACCCACCGCTACACTCTGCTTCTGTGAGTTTGGCTGTTCCCGATTCCTCACACGGTGACAGCCTGCCGAGGTCCCCGTGGCTGGCTGGTTCCACTGAGCTTAGGGGCCTCTGAGTTCATTTATGCTGTTGTGATGACAGAATTTACTTTTTAATGCTGAGTCGTATTCCTTTTACAGATGTGCTGTTCATCTGGGCTGGGACATTTAGATGGCTCTGTGCCTTGGCTGTGGGCCAGGTGCTGCAGGGAGCACAGGGGTGTAGCACCCACTTCAGGATCATGGCTTCTGGTGCTTTGGAGATGTCCCCAGTAGTGGATTGCGGGATCAGGTGACCCCTCCATACCGTTTTCCCAGGTGGCTGGGCCAGTTTATACCCCAGCACCAGTGTCACCAGATCCCAGCTCTTGTTACCCTTTGACCACGGCCGTCCTCACAGGCCTGAGCTGAGAGCTCACCCTTTGGATTTGCCTCTGCTTGAGGATTAGCCATGTTGGGCCATTTTTGTTCATGGACCTGTGGGCCTTTCCAGTTCCTTCCGTCTGGAGATGTGTGCCCAGATCTCTGCCCATTTTCAAATCAGATAATCTTGCTGTTGCCGAGTCCCGGCTTTCTCTCAAGGTCCTTACCTGCCAAGAGACGTCCTGTACTAGCCTCCGAGTTTCCTCTTTGCCTTGCTGAGGCTGGGCCAGGGCAGACCACAGCCGGCTCCTGCCTTTTCCCCATCACTAGGTACTTTTGAGTGCTGTGGGCGACACTCTAAAGAGATTCTTAAGAGTCCTGGTTCTCTGCCCACGGATGTCACAGACATCTGCAAATTTCAGGGCCCTGTGTCCCTGGTGGCCAGTACCGAGTACCCTGGGCACCTCAAGGACATGCTGCCTGGCTCTGGCTTCAGGACGTCGGGAGGCTGCCGTCCTGAGCCCTCAGTGGGCACTGGCGTCTCAGCCAGCACAGACACCCCGAGTTCTGTGGTTTTCTGTGTAGTGGCAGTGGCCGCTGTGGTCATGGTGGCGATGAGGAGGGTGTGTTTAATTACCTGGGTGCAGCGTCCCTGGGCCTCAGGAGCGCCATGTCTTGTGCAGGTCGCTGTGGGATGGCTCCGTCAGCGGCAGCAGGACGGGCGCAGGAGCAGGCCAGCCTGGTAATTGAAAGCACGTTTTCTCCTCCAAAGCTGCAGCTGGTTTGGTTCTGCTCATGCAGAAAAGGATATAACCTTGCATAACATAGGAAATGAACGGTTGAGAGAGAAGCCAAATTCAATTTCAGTCAGATATGTTGAGGCCGAGCCCGTGATCTATGGAGCCGGGCAGGAGCAGCGCGTGTGGAAAGGCGCGCGCTCAGCAGTCTATTAATCACGGCCAACCGCCCAGCACTGCCGCCCGCGAGCCGGGGGCCACTGTGCCCGCGCGCTCCTCGCGAGGCTGGAGAACAGCCAAGCACTCCACAGTTAACCTCTTAAAGACCCGGAGCTGCTTTCTGTTGAATAAATGTAATTTTGTGGTCAGAAATAAATGCTTGTGATGTAGCAGGAGCTTTGGAAACAACAGCGAGCCGACGCTGTTACAAATTGCTCTGTGTTGGGGAGTCAACAGCAGACATCAGGATTCCGCGTGTACAGCAAATTGATCTCGGCCCAGCGCTCTGCAGCTATTCAATAAAAGCCCTATTAAACCATCGCATGTAATGAACAATCCAGAGCAAATCTAATATTTTCAGTGGTAATTATTTTTAACATCCTCTCGTGGCCGGCAGTAGATTTCTTGGATGTTCACAAGGAATCCGGGTGGGGTGGTCTTCGCAGCTGTCATTTGGCCTAGTGACCCTGGGACCTGCCCCACGGGGCGCCAGCTGCCCGAGTGGCTCCCGGTGACTGTGATTCAGTGGCAGCTCAAGGCTGATCTGCTCCTGGGGGAGGGTGGCCGGTGTCTCCCAGTGCCCAGCACAGGGTCGGTACCTGGGGAGTGTCTAGAATTGACCTGAACTGGTTGGCATGGTCACAAGGACACCCAGAAAGCCCTGGGATGACAGAGGGAGCTGACATGTTGGGCACGTCACTCTGACCCTGCAGCTGCGAGCCCAGGTAGTCACAGTAAGGAGATGGGGGCCTCTAGAGATAGGGACTGAGCCCAGAACAGGGAGCTGGGGCACACCTGGCACCTTAGGCTGCCCCAGGACTTGCCCTTTCCACTTCCCTTCCTCAGCAGCTCAAGAAACCACTTCTTTGTCACCACTGAAGTGACCGTGTTGCTGGTGGGATGAGGGTGCTGAAGCTCTGCCATGCCGGATGGCAGCACTGGCGTCAGGCTCCTCTTCTAGACCCTGAGCTCCTCCAGTACCGGGTCCGCCCTTTATTCTCTCATCAGTGCCCATCTGCCACACACCTGTGTGCCGCGGGGGGCCCAAGTTGGGCGGGCATGTGTGGAGGGCAAAGGAACACAGCGCTGCCGTCCGCAGGCTTGGCACAATCTGCATCCCCTGCACACAGTGCTTGGCGCGTAGTAGACCTGACAGAGGAGGGCATGGATGGAGGGTGGGGTGGGTGACGATTGCCCAGTGGTAGATAGGGGTGTGTGGACAGGGGTGGGTGACAGGTGGAGGGTGCTGTGGTGGGCGGGCTGCACAGAGCACAGGTGGGTGGGGTTCTGCCTGCTTCCATTCCTAAGCCCACACTTGGGCGAGAAGCTCTGAGCACTGAACCTAGAGCTCTGAGGTTTCAGGCCTAACTTGCCCTGGCCTTGACCTTTGCCAACTCAGCTGACCTCAGGCCTCTGTCCCCACAAAGCAGACATTGAGGAACCATGGAGGAGACTGGTCTGAAGCCTAGAATTCTGACTCTAAAGATTTGCCCCCAACTAAGGTGACCCACCTTGTAATGCCCAGTCGTGGCGTTTGTTTGAGCATCTTGGAATGTGAATTACTGGGGAAAACTGAGCCCGGTGGGGATTCATTGGTACTGATGTCTCCTCGATGTGGTGCAATAATTCCTTAAGTGAGGAGGGAGTGCGAGGAGGGCGTTTGGTCACCACCAAGTCCCCAGCAGTTCCACTGTTGGAACACTAACATCCCTCCCAGCCACCAGTGTGCCGATTCTGTCCCACTCCCTTGCTAACCGTGGCTGGCAGAGCCCTGTACAACTGCACAGCACCCCAGCCAGGGTGCCCAGCACGAGGACAGGAGAGCCACAGGGCATCATGGGCATCTGCAAGTGTGGGCAGAGGCCACCCCCTGTCACAACATGCTCACCTCCCCAGCCAGTGAAGGAGCCCTCCCTCCTATAGGGACTCTGGGAGTCACAGGCTTGTCCAGCCGCCTGCCTAGACAAGCCCACAGCAGCCCTGAAAGATGGGAAGTAGACTGAGCCAGGAACATGGCGGGAGGGAAGCAGAGTGAACCCGAGCACATGGACCTATTGGTTCTCATCCACTCACCCCCACGGGAGTGGCAGGACCCCTGTTCACTGGACCTTAAACTGCAGGTTCTGAGTCTGGCCTCCGCGCCTCTGGAGACGATGCTCTGAAGTATTGTGTGTCCAGCCAGAAGCACCACCAGCCCCTGTGCCCTCCTGGGCTGTGACTGTCTGTTACTCCTTGTCCTGTCCCCTGGGAGAGACAAGCCTGGGATAGGAGATGGGCCATGACCAGTGGACGTGGAGACCAGCCTGGCTGTGAGTCCCCTGGAGCCTGTGGCTCTGGAGTAGCGTTCGGGCAGTGAGCACAGGGCCCACCCAGCTCCGCATGTGCCAGTGCCCTGCTCGGGTCGTCCCTCTCCCTCTGCCAGCAGCCTGACCCTCTGGCACTGTGTGATCGCTTTTACAGAGAGGCGCAGACAGGCCGGGAGGTCAGGTGCCTTGCTCAGTCAGCCTGGGAGCTGCAGCTGGAAGGCCAGAGACTATGCTTATTCTGTAAATTCAAAGAAGTGCCTCAGGATTGCGCCTGTGAGCCAAGAAGAGAGAAAGACGTCAGTGTGTCCGCAGGGCAGGACAGGGAGACTCTTCCTGGGGCTGTGGGGGCAAGAGTCACTGCTAGGCCGAGACCACTGCTATCTGGGGACTTGAGGCAAATCTGACCCACATACTGTAGCCAGCTGCTTCCCGGGGCCAGTGTCTGAGCACAAGTTCCTCGAAAATCAGAAAACATGTGTCACTGCCTCCGAGCATTCTCCCCAACTGAGGCATTTGATGGGAGGAGCTGGGGGGTCCCTAGCATCCTTGATGGGGAGCAGACACCCTGTGTAGACTGCTGTCCTTGCCACACTCCTGGCCTCCTAGGGCCCTGTGGAGAGAGGTGGAGAAGACCAGATGGACAGGTCACCAATGCTGGAGTCAGACCTGAATTTGAATCCCAACATCATCATTGACCAGCTTGACCTTGACTAGAACTTTCCAAATCCCTCACCCCACCATCTGGGTAAGGGAAAGTCCCTTGCAGCAGCATTGCAGGGAGACACCTAAAGATCCAGGCAGGAGAGCAAGCTGGGCACACAGTCCTCCAGATCCCTTGACCGCTCAGGTCCGTGACTTGGGCTCCTACTGCCTTTCCTGCGTCCCTGGAGTTCCTGGGGCTGGCGCCTCTCTTCCCAGCAGGCCTCATGGGACCCCCTCAGGGCACCTCCCAAACCTGAACTTCCCCCTCCCACAAGCACTGCCAAGGCTTACTCATCCCTAATTCAGAAGCCTAAGACTTGAAATGCCCTGAAATCCAACATTTCAGCCGCCAACATGACTCTTAGGAAGTTTTAGATTTGGGGGCATTTCCGATTTCCATTTTTTGGATCAGAGGTGCTCAACAAGTACAATCTATGCAAACATTCCCCGATTTGGAAAACTGAAGTGTGTCTGGCACCATGTGTGGCAGATAGGGAATAGTCAGCCTGTGTCACCACCCACTGTCACCTCTGCTCCCTCTCTCAAGGGAAGTGACCAGCTCCCAGCCACTGTGGCCAGAACTCCATGGGAAGCCCATGCCCCCTCAGACCCTGTGCCTCTCTTGCCTGACCTCCCTGGGATTGCCACCCACCCTCCCAACTTGGCCCCCTCCATTGCTTTCCAGGCTAGTGCCTCCTGTGAACTGCAGTCACAAAAAGAGTGACCCCTTCTCATCACCCCTGATGGACATCCTCAGGGTGCCCAGGACTTCCCAGCATCCCCTCCTCTGCTGCGAGGACCTTGAGATCCCTGTTTTTCTCTGGACAGGACGTTCCATTTCCGCATGTCTCAGCAGCGCCCCCAGCACAGGTGAAACTCCCCCTTCCCTCTTTCAAGCTCACCTTCAGAATGCACAACAGGTGCAGCCGAGCAGCGTCCTGAGTGCCTGTCCCATTGTGTTGGGAATAAGAGGAGGGCAATGTGTATGGATGCCATCACTTCCAAAAGGTTTCCGGGAGGATGCCCGGGGAATCTGCACCTCTTTTCCAGGTGCGGGCGGGAAGGAGCCCTTCGGTTCACTGTGTTCTTTGATTGGGGTTTTCTTCTCTTTGTACAATTAAGTGATGGTGAGTGTATCCACAGAGTTGTACACCATCACCCTGTCCACTCCCACAAGTTCCTTGGCTCAAAAGAACCCTCTTGCCCTTAGCAGGCAGTCCACGGGATCTCCCAACTCCAGGCAGCCGCCGCCCTGCTTGTGCTGAAGAGCTGGGCCTCCGATCCCTTCCTGCAGATGAAGTCACACAGTGGAAAAGCCCTTCTCACTGGCTTCTTTGACTTGGAGTGGCTTTGAGCGGCATCTGTGTGGCAGCACAGCTCCCTACTTCGGTCCTCTTTCGTCCCTGTGTGGGTGTGTCGTGTTTTATTGATCTGTCCATCCGTTGATAGCCATTTGATCTTCCCCTGTTTGGCCCTGATGAATATGCTGCTGGGAGCCTGCACGTACATGCAAGTTTCTATGTGGGTCTCTGTTCGTGCTTTCTTGCATGTGTGCCTAGGAGTGGAGTCACCAGGTGCCAGGTGATGTGGGAACTGTGGTTACATTTTGATGAGCTGCCAGATGTCTCCCAGCTTGGCCACATCACCAGCCATAGAGGAGGGTTCCCGTTCTCGGCATTCTTTCCAACAGGTCCCATCTGTCTTAGCTGTCCCCGTGGGGTGACACGATGGCTCACTGTGGTTTGATTTGCACTTCCCTGACAACTCTAGATGTCACTCCCCTCCACGTGCTTGCTGGCCATTTGGCATTTTCTGTAGGGAGCTGACTCCTCAGGTCTTCGCCCATTTTTAAATCCAGTTTCTTATCTTTAGAGTTGAGTCCTGGGAGACTTTTATATATTCTGGATACAAATCTCCTACCACATATGCAATTTGCAAAACCTTTCTCTCATTCTGTGGGTTGTCCTTTCACTTTTCTTGATAGTGTCCTTTGGAGCACAGAAGTTTGTTTTGTTTTGTTTTAATTTTACAAAATCTGATTTTTCTTTCTCTTGTTCCTTATACATTTGGTGTCCTATCTAAGAAATCACTCGCTGAAACCAAGGTCAAGATTTATACCCGTGTTTTCTTTGCATTTTATAGTGTCAGTTTTTAATTTGGGCCTTGGGTTCATTTGGGGTTGATTTTTTTTTTTTTAATTAACTCAGGTGGGTAAGGAGGTGGGGATCGTCTTGGCCCTTTGGCTTGTGGATACCCAGTTGTCCCAGCCCTGCTTATTGGAAGGCTGTTCTTCCCCATTAAACGGTCCTGCCACTCTTGTCCAGACTCAGTTGATCATGGCGTGAGGTCTTCCTGATTCTCATTTCTCTTCCTTTGGTCTCTATGTTGATCCTTACAACAGCACCATAGTCTGGGTTAACATAGGTTGTAATAAGTGGGAGTCCTCCAGCTTTGCTTTTCTTTTCCGGGTTGTTTTCGTCTGTCTGGGACCCCTTGACTTTCCATGTGAATCCTAGGATCATTCTGTTGGTTTCCACCATGCAACCTACTGGGGTCTTGATAGGCTTCGCACTCAGTCTGCATGACAGCCTGGTGACCATCGCCATCTCGATCATTGAGTCCTTAATCGGGAAAGATGTCCACTTAATGTACTTCTTTCAGCGGTGTTTTGTGGTTTTCAGTTGCAAGCTTAACATTTGTTTTGCTGAATTTATTCCTAAGTATTTTTTCCTTGGTCAATGCTCTTATACCTGGGATTGTTTTTCTCAGTTTCACTGTGAGATTGTTTATTATTGGTAGATAGAAAGATAGGTGTCTGTACCTTGATCTTGCAACCTTACTGAATGCTATAGATGTTTCCATAACTTGAAATTTTTTTACTCTACACACGTTTATCTAGTTATAAAAATTGTGCTTTAAAATCTCAGGCACCTGTCCTCTGTGGGGGCTTCAGCACACCCCTGCTGTGATATAGCTGCAGGTAGAAGGTGTGGGGAGGGGGAAAGGCCACTGCATCATCCTGTTCCCTTGGCAGTAAGAGTAGGAGGCTGTGGCCCCCTAGGAAGGGACAGGCAGGGTCCTTGCACTGCTGTAGCCACTCCTGGAGTGATGTGGGGTGAAGGAAGGAATGGGCTGGAGTGACTCAGACAGCCCGACTCCGCCTCTGCAGAGCCCCCCAGCTGCAGGTTCCCTGCTGTGTGAGCTGTGATCTGCCCTCCTGTAGCTTTTACCTCAGGGGAGAAAGGGGACAGCTAATCCTTCCCCATGACAGCGCGTCAAATGCATGTTGACAGCCAGAATGCCGGCTGTGGTGAAGGCCTTGAGCTGCGTGGGCTGGAGGTGTTTGTTGAGGTTCCTGTTTCTTTGCCCCACCCCCATCCCACCACCCTCTTCCCTGCAGCCTCACACCCTCATTCCCAGGTTCCCTGGGTCTCCAAGGTACGTCCTCTCCTGGGCCTCTGCTGTCATCTCAGGAGGCCTGGCAGGCGCGGGCCGTGACGGAGAAGACTCCAGCCTCTCCCTGTGACAGTGCCTCATCTCCTGGGTCTCCAGACCTTGTCTCCAAGACCCTGGCCCTCCAGAGCTTGCCCCCACACTGAGCCAGAAGAGGTCGCCGATGCTCTGTGTTCTGCGCCAAGGTCGCGCAGGTGGGACTGGACCCCCAAGCACCGTGCAGGGTGTTGGAGACCAGGAAGGGACGTGACGCTGAGAAACCGAGCAGGGTGGCAGCGGGCTCCCACACTGGTCTCCAGCTTTCCTCCTCTCCACCTCGCCCCATGGGTGGCCAGTGTGCAGTGGAGGCTCCCACTTCCGGGCCCCTCATCTCCCCGTGGAGCTCATACCAGTAGCAGGCCGAGCCCTCGTCAGGCAGTGTGAGTGGACTCCAGAGGGAGCACCCGGCTCTGGCTGTGCCTGTCTCCTGCCAGGGACCCGTGTCCAGACAGGTGTGGCCGTGGCCTGTCAGCGTCCGTCTGGGCAGGACTGGACGCTCTCAGCTGATGTCTGGTACTGTCTGTGGCTCTGAGGACTGGGCCCTGCCCTTGAAGAAGCCCTGCAGCCAGACGGAGACTGGGAGAAGTCAGTGTCACGGGCTGCTGCTCCTGCTGACCTCTGTGGCCTGAGGTCCTGCAGAGACGTGGATCCGGAAGGTCTTGTAATAGTCCGCTTGTTTCTAAGTCATCGGCTCCTAACTCCCAGGGACCAGGCCAGCGGGGTTTCCTGAGCACTCTTGTCGCCCTCGGGTGTTAGCGTCCAGGCCCCAGCTCCAAGCCCCTTGGCCTCCTGCCTGCTTGGCCAGTGGAGGGGAGGCCTGTGGGCGGTGGAAGGAGAGTGCTGAGGGTGGGTTGGGCTGCCTGGTGGTCACTGTGGGAAGGTATCCTGGTTCATTGTCAGGGCAACTCGGGCAGGGGGGTCAGTCCCTTGACCCCACAAATGGAGGGACCAGGGCGGAGCCAGCTTCAGGTCCCTGCCTCTGGCTCATCCTCCTGGGGTGTGCCAGAGCCAGCACAGACACTCAGTCTCTTTGCTTCAGAGCACATGCTCTTCCAACCAGTGTGGCCCAGGCTGCTCAGTGCACAGTGGCGGGGGGTCATCATGTCCTTAGAGGTGGCTGCATGACATGGTTGGCTCCTGTGACTGAGAAATGGAGCCCCGTGCGTGGCTGTTCCTTCCCTGTCCATCAGGTGCCATGGTGACCTTGATCTTAAGCAGCCAGGACGCCCCACTGTGCAGACGAGCAGCTTGACTCCAAGGCTCAGGTTGGCCCTGTGCCCGGGGAGGCCCTGGAGAGCATGCACCCACAGCATGGAGCCTGCAAGGCACCCGCCCACAGACCAGCCTTGCTGTGTCATGTGTTCTGGGGGAGCCTGGCCCCTGGTTAAAGCCCACGTGTGGCCTCTGTGTGCGCCTCACGGCTAGTTGGCCTGGGCAGCTGTCGAGGGCACGGGAGCTCCCCACAGTCCCTTGAAGCTTGTAGAGCAGCATGCAAACCAGCGCCTCCTTCAGTGTGAGCTGGGGGTGCTGCTGCTGCTGACTAAGACCCCCCGAGGCGAGGTTCTGGGGTCACCACTGTGCCCCACTGCACAGTGCGTCCGCAGCCTCCGCCCAGCACCAGGCCCAGTTTCAGGCATTTTGTCGACATTCCTTCCTCTGCCCACTAAAAGGTCTAGAGTAGTTTCCTCCCCGTCAGCCGTCACCCAGCATTCTCTATGTTGGAGGCCACGCCACCCAGCTGTTTGACCCCCTCCGCCCTGGAGTTTGCTCTCTTCTCCCTCTGCCACCCCTCGCCTCACCAAGGCTGTCCTGCTCTGCCACGCACGGCTTGCTCCCCCCAAGCTACAGACAGCCTGGCCATGTCCCTCGTGTCCCCTCGGGGCTTCCCTCTGGTAGACTGGCTGGGGGCAGGAAAAGCTTCCTCTGAGCTTTTAATCACAGGGAACTCCCCACTGTGAATCCCAAGCCATGGGTGTCAGGAGATCAGGTTTGAGGAGCCCTTGGCCTGAGCAGCCTCTGCCTGCTCCCTCCCCCCGCCCCAGCAGGCAGGCTCCTGAGCTGCCCTGGGGGCCCTCACGGCCAGGGGACAGAGAAGGCACTGTTGCCCTGGCCTGCAGTAGACCAGGGGCGGGTGGGTGAGGGGGACACAGGGTAGGAAATGGGCAGAGAGGTCACAGATGCTCAGGGCAGAAGGACCAAGAGAGCAGCTGTGCCTGGTGGAGTCGGGGCCCAGAAAAGAAGCGCCCCCCAGACCAGCTCTCCAAGGGAGGGGGGATTTCTTTGGTGGCCAGGGCGGGGCGCTGTGTTCCTGGCAAAGGAATCCACAGGGAGGTGGAAGGTGAGGGAGAGGCTAGCCTGCACATGCAGCCGAGGGAGTCTGTGGCAGGGCCGAGTCATGCAGGGCGTGAGCCCCAGCCCAGGCCTTGGTGAGGAGACGCCATTAAGGCAGGGTGGCCATGTGGCTCTTCCTGGAGTCTGAAAAGGGGACCCAGGGCCATTGTGGAGGACGCATCGTGTTTGGTGGCAAGGAGAGGCGCCGGTGAGGGCTGGCTGTGGGTGCTGGTCTGCGCTGGTCTGCAGTGTCCACCTGGAAGTCACGGGGGCAGGGGCTTCACTGGAGACTGAAGCACTGGAGGAGAAGAGGGGGACACTCTGCACAGTCCTGACGTCAGTCTCCATTGCAGTGTGGGGCAGGGGCTTCGTAGGGTGTCATTTTAAGGCATAAGCAGACCCGAGGAGGGCCTGACAGGAAGCTGGAGGCAGAGAGGGCCTGTGTGCAGCAACCGTTGCCAGTGTCGGCGGAGGCCACCCTCGGGCAGTGGCCCTTCACAGTGGCTGGTGCTCCAAGCCTGTGAATGCTCCTCGTGGTATCTCCCTCACGTGGACAGCTTAGGTGGCTGCGCATAGCTCTCCTTCCCAGGACGCCATTAGTCCACCACAGTCTCCAGCCAGCCCAGGCTCGCTCTGCACTGTCGTCCCATCTGCCCCACCCCAGCCTCCTCCAGGACCTGTGTACTCACGTCCCCTTTTCCTAGATGTGGAAGATAAGATTCAAAGAGGCAGAGGCTGTGGCTGGCCCAGAATTCCAGGTGCTGTTGGAGCAAAAGCCAGTGCCCTGCATCCCAAGCCCGTGCCCTTTCTGCCTTAGGATACCACCTTCCCGCTCCCTGTCCCACAGGAGTAAGCAGGCAAGCTGCAGAGTAAACAATAAGCCAAAGTCCTGGGCCTCATTGGCTTCTGTCCCTTGTTTTCACTTCATGCCGCGGTCTCGAGAGATGGCCTGTGGCAGATGGGGCCCTGCAGTGCAGCCTTCACTGGGATCTGCTGCAGTAACAAACAACCCCACATCTCCAAAGCCAGTGGCAATAAAAGACTGTCTCTGGTCACATTGGCTGCAGGGTGATGTGATTCTGCCTGGGACCTGCGTTGTCTACTGTCACAAGTCCCAGTGGAAGAAGCCACTCCTGGTCTCACAGCAATGGAGATGGGCACTAAGGCGGAACCAGGGGGTGGCTCTTGAATCCATGCTCAGGCCTGGCGTAGGCATTCTTGCCCTTGGCCAGAGCATCTCACATGACCACGCCTGACCTCAGCGGGACACAGAAGCTCCCACATGGTCATAGCTGTGTAAAACCCCTCACAGGGCAGGTGGGCTGTGACAGGGAGCAGCAACACCTATTCCGCGTGACTCCTGAAACCCCACAGCTCAGCTCTGCTGCCACCGAGACACTCAGGCACTGTCCTACCTCTTTAAAGCTCAGAGCTTTGCCAACCTGGACTCCGGGTAGTTTAGAGTACCGTCAGCAAACATGGATTGTATGAGATTTGAACAGAATACCTCCATGTAGACACTTGTATTTAAATTACACAAAAAGCCACACTCAACACTGTGAAAGTGACATTGTCCAAGAATTGTGCAATACAAGCTGCTAGGCACTTGCTGGCCTGAGGCCTTTCTACTCACTGTGGGGTGGGGGTGGAGGGGCTTGCGGTGCATAGGAAAGATGCTTCCTACAGGCCATCAGGCCACCGCACAGGAAGCAGGTGCTCAGGACAGAGGGCTCTTTACATCTGGAACATTTTTATGAAGATTTAAACCCATTTGTTCACTTTTGGCCTGTGGAGGTGGATTTTCATTCACAGGATAGAAATGTGTCAGACCCCTACTGTGCGCAGCCCCTGGGAGGGTATGCCATTGGGAATGCAGTCTGGTTTGGGCTTTCAAGGAATTTGGGATCTCCTGGGGGAGCAGCCTTCTCTGTGGTCCTGGCATTCAGGGGACAGGATGGTCGCAGGAGCAGCCTGCGCTGGGAGGTGGATCTGCACTGACCCTGCAGATCAGGGGACATTCCAAGGAGGCGCCTTCCAGGCTGAGTGGAAATTACTGGGGTATTCAGGGAACAGGGAGTGACCGGGTGTGGCTGGAGTGTGGAGCAGGCGGGGCCCTCTTGAAGCAGGACAGGTTCTGCCAAGGCCAGTGTCTGAGTGGCCTGGATCTGCCCAAGTTCTGCATAACAGCAGTACCTCTGTCCTCGCCACCTGTCCCAGATGGCTATGGGGATGGGCACAGTAGCGTAAGAACCCTCCCTCAGGCATGCACGTGAGGAAGCCGCGTGTCCACTTGGGGTCCTGACTGTGCGGTCCACACCTTCATACCTTAGTCCCGGCCTCTCTGGTCACCCTCTCTCCCCTTGAGTATCCAGTTGCCCTGGGTGACTCCCGCCTCCCAGGATCGCAGCCCTGGCCCTGAGCACTGTGCAGGCAGGAAGGCAGTGGCTGCAGGGCAGGAAGATGAGTGCCACTGTCTCTTTTTCACCTCCCTCTCTGAATGATAAGGGTCACAGGCAAGAGTCCTCACTCCCTGGGTTGGAACTGCGTGGACACCTGGAAGAAGAAATGCTCTCCCGTGGGGCAAAGCCGGTGTCCCATGGCTCATCCTGTGGCTGGCACCAGGCACTCCCCCTGTGTTAGCATCTTTGACAGCCCAGTGCTGGCTACTGGAATGCACAGCCAGCTGGGCTCCAGTGTCTGGGCACACCCTCCCCCTACACTGGGGTCACCGCCAGCCGGAGGGACGCTGGCAGTGTCAGCAGGGGGAAGTGGAGCTTGCACTGGGTCTCAAAGCACAGGTGAGTCCTCTGTGCACAGAGATGCCAAGCAAGCAAGAGGCTGACACGGGAAATGATGGGCCACAGTGAGGGGTCCGTGAAAATCCCCACGGGAAAGCTGAACTGGGAGGGAGGCAGACCTGAGCCCAGACTTGGGCCTATCTGTGGAGGAACCAGGAGAATGAAGCTTCAGAGGGAGTGTCAGCATTCCCCGAATGGACAGATACTTCCAGACAGTTCTGCAGCTCAGGAGGGGTGGGAGGGTCTCACCAGGCAGAAACTCAGCTGCACGTGGAATGAACTGTCAGCATCTCTTAAGGCACTGCTTAGTCCACTGGTTAATGAAGCCCATTTGGCTGCCCTTGTCCTCGCGGGAATGGCTTTGAACTTGCTTGCCATTGTGGAAGAAGGGAAGAGGGCTCAGAATCATGGTCCCTCTGTGTCATCAGCACGTACCACGGGCTCAGGGTCCCAGTGAGGGAGACTGAAGGGCAAGGTCAGGGATGCAGGGTCCTGTGGGTCCTGAGGACAGCCTGGGCCCTCTCCTAGCCTCTGGTGGTTGCCAACTGTCCTTGGCACATCACCATCTTGCCTCCTCATCCCGTGACATTCTCCCTGTGTCCATGTTTCCACTTTTTATAAGGCCACACTGGATGAGGGCCATGATAATGACCTTAGCTTGGTCACCTATGAAGTCTGTCTCTAAATAAGGTCGCCTTCACGGCTACGGGGGCTAAGGCTCCAGCGTCTTGGGAGATGTGGTTACAGTTCAGCCCATCATCATCCCCAGTGTGCCACCCACATGCCCACGAACAACCAGGATGGAAGTTCAGGAGGTCTCCACGTCCCATCCTTTGCCTACTGAGGGAACGGTCACCTGTGGATCCACTGTGGGGTCCCTGGGAAGCAAGGGGCCCATTGGGCCTGGCCTGGCCTTGCCTGACCAGGTGAAGGGGGCTCTGTGTGGCGCTGTGAGAGCAGCCAGGCAGGTGAGGGCAGTGCAGGTGCCCGAGAGGCGGCTCCAGGTCCACTTCTCCAGCAGACGTGGAGTGTGGGGCCAGGCAGTTGCAATGGTGCTAGAGACTTGCGCTGTGTCTATAGTAGCTCTGAGGAAGATGTGTGATTCGTCAGTGAAAGAAAACACCTTGCAGAAGTTTGCGTACATTTTGAGTTCAAGTGCACACACATTTCAAACAGCTTTATGGAGATGGAATTCACCCGCTTAGTCTAGCTCATTGACTTTCTGAGGATTCACACATGGTGACCATCACTGTGGGCCATTATAGGGCACGTTCACCACCCCAAAAGAGCCCACGCCCCTTAGCCCACATCTTCCAACTGCCCCCCTCGTCTTGCCCCCAAGCCTAGCCGACCACTGATCCACGTTCTCTCTAGAGTCTTCCTAGGTGCTTGAGTTTCATGCAACTTGATTTTTATTAGAAAAACATTGAAAACACACCAGTGAAAGAAATAAGTATAATTTTCTTCTCTAATTTTTAAATATTTTTCCAATTATATCAAAAGTGTGAATGCTACTAGTCAAAGGGAACAGATTTTTGTTCAAAATATAGGGAGACCTGTCTTGTATTAAAAGTCCTTACGTGAACCCCACCTCACCAGACACCTGAATCACAATCTTGTTTCATGGGAGAAAAACGGGTCTGAGTTCTAAACACCCAATCTGGATTGGCGTTCAGGACAGAGCATGGGGGTCGCTGGCAGGGCTTCTGCTGCCGCCTCTGCTGTGAGATTTCCCCAGACCCCAGATGCAGGCACCTCCTGCCTCTTAGCTGCTCACCCTCCTTAATCAGGTGGCCTCGCCTCCCCTAACAGACTGCGGGTTGGTTCAGGTGAAAGGCTCTGTAATTAAACCACAGGCTCTGCCTCTTTAACAATATCTGAGGCAGAGAACATAGTTCTACAAGAAGACAGGAGGAGGATGTGATTTGGTGTCCTTTTCCCGAGTCATTGTGAACTTTGTGCATGTAAAGTCTTGCATGCTTCAGGTATAAAAAGTGATCTGCTGTCCCAGTGATTGTACATGAGCTAAGCACTAAACAAGGTGACCCAGGAGTTGGGGACTCTGGGTGCCTGTCCCATGCACTTCGGGGTTTCCTACCTCACTTTCTTTGACCAATAGAAGCCTGCACTGGGGAAAATGAGTGCATCTGGGTCTGTTCCAGGGACAGATTGGCCCTGGCCACCGTCAGAACCTTGCCCATGGTCTAAGCTGTGTCTGTGTTCCTCCATCAAATACAGGCTGATCCCCCATGTTCCGTGGCACATCACAGCCCTGTCTGTGGGTTCTTAACCGGTCCTGTGGCTGGAACACAGTCGGACACGAGTGGGTCCTAAGATAGAACGCATAACTCCACGTGTGCACGGGCGCTAGGAGGATGTCCTTGGCTGACATAAAATTCTCAAGGAGGATCTCTGAATCCCCAGTTTGAGAAGTGCCCTGTTTGTGTTCTTGCCCTTTGATGCATCATTCCACCTGTCCACCCTGGTGACTTGTTCCTGAGGACTCTGGTCAGAAGTCCCCAACTTCCCTTAGTGTCCCCTTCTCTATGTCCCCTCGGCTCTGCCCTGGCAGAGGTTAGCTTGTTGACCTGCCTGTTTCCCTCTCCAGCCCCTGAGCTCCCAGATAGTTGTTGCCCTGCCCCAGTCATAGCTGTGTCTGTGCTTGGACACGGAGGACAGAGACCTGAAGGGCTCGAATGGGAAGCCCCACCCAGTGCCTCAGCCCTGCCCATTACCCTCAGGTCCTGGCCCCTGGGGACTGCCTCCTCCCAGGAGGCTGTGGGTACTTGCTCTAAGAGGCTGAGGCTGGCGGAAAAGCGTCTGCAGGGAGAATCTCACTTCCATCTGCTGTGGGGACTCACAAGGTTCAGAATGACTTTTAAATTTCCTTTTGACAAATTTTGAGCTCTTTATCTTCCTTCCTTCCTTCCCTTTCAGATTGATGCACTGAGTAAAAGAAGCAAAGAAGCTGAGGCGGCCTTCTTGAATGTCTACAAGAGACTGATCGACGTTCCAGGTAAGCCTGGCCCTGCAGCCCACTGACAGGACATGGGATCTGGGGAATTGCAGGTCTCAGGCAGCGCCAGTTCCTCAGGAAAACCAGGGAGTCCTAGGAGCCTGATTTTCCACACATGAATCCCTGCGCGTGACCACTGGATGCAGCTGTGAATTCTGGGTGCAGAAGGCTGCACCTAGCGGACAGCAGACATGCCACCTCCCTATGTGTGCTGGTGCTGCCTAAGGGACCTGAGGAGTAGCCCCTCTCTCTGGATTATTCAGGATCAATGACCTCTGGCCAGTCTCTATTGGAGGGTCAAAGCTGACAGTCCCCTTAGCTATAACTCTTTTAAAGGAGCTAAAGGTTAAAATATAAATAATACTTGTTAGTTATTCTAAGAGGTGAAGGTTCCCAAGTCCTTATTTTAGAAAAGTGAGGCAGATTTCAGTGTCTTGAGCCTGCAATTCTGTTTGTGATTTCTCGGCTCCCAGGTGACTTAGACCTACTTAGGGGGTGGTGGACATGATCATGTGGGTCCCACCTCACTCCTAGAGACACTTTAATCAGAAAATCAGGAACCACATATGTGTGACAAGAAAACCAGTTACCGCCACCTTCCCCTTGGTGGAAGCTGCATGTTTGCTCTTACCAGTAATTCCCTGAATGCCATTGGCACCTGTACATGTCCCACTTCATGTCTACCTTGATGTCTGCTGTCTTCCCTTGAGCTTAGGTTAATAGAAGCCACAACAAACAAGGGACAGGTGAAAGCATTTTGGACAGGGAGCCAGTAGACCCAGTCTCACACCATGTTCTTGTTAGATCTTGATTATACTTCTTTTCCTGCTTGGATCTCTGTTTTCTCGTCTGTAGAGTGGAGCAGGTTGGGGGGACAGCCAGGAATGCTTTTCTCTGTTCTCATCTTTTGTCATCTTAGGAATCCATTGCACTCTTGTAAATTCTGGCCTTAGGATTTTCTGCCAAAGTTTGTATTTGACTAGGGGTTTCCTGAAGACTGACCAGAGCTTACAAGGTGCCCCCTTCACTGTAGATGGGCTCTTCAGTACCCAGGGTGCTCTGTTCCTCGGGTGTCAGCAGATGGATGGACACCACTTTTGTTTTCTTAGGTGTAAGGTGACATCCCAGAATGTCATTTCCACACTGACTCAAGAATTTATGTGAAAACTGCAGCCTGGACTTTGATCAGTTTGATTTTCTATTTTCAGACTTGCTTCTTTGAGTGTTCTGTCGGCTCCTCCTGCCCACACGCATGGATTCTGTTCCATCCCATTCCCACCAGCTCCTGTCCTCACATCAGGGTCTCTCAAGTTTGTGTTCCCGCCAAGAACTTGGTGTCTGTCATCTTGGGGACTTAGTGCAAGGAGGCTGACTCAATTTGTCTTTGCCAAAGCTGTTGTTTTCTAAAAAACCTATTCTCCTTTGTACTGGGTTTCCCTCATAAACTTTCCTAACGGAGCAGCCACGTAACAATTGTGTTAGATTCTTTGTCTGCAGTTACTTTGTGCCTTAATTTCCCATAGAACACAAAGAGACAGTTTTCCTTACCCCATGTGCTTTGCCCAATCAGGCCTTGCTCGTTTCTGTATACGAACTTCATAGAATTTTGATCATAATGTGGCTCTAGATGTACATTCTGCTCTTTTCATTTAATATCATACCATAAGCATTTTTCCTACATCAGTGATCTTCCTAATTATCATTTGGGGCTGGAAAATTAAAGTTCACATTTTAAATTTTAGATGGTAGGACTAAATAAGATTGGAGTTTTCCTATAATAATAAAGTCAATCAAAAAATATCTGCATTCCACGTAGGTCATTTCTGCCTCCACCTCCCAGGTACTTCCCACAGATGCTGTGGTCTGACCCATCTGACAAAGCACTTAAAGAGCAGGAAGGGTGCCCAGAGCGCTCTACCTGTTCTGAAGTCGGCTTTTTGCTCAGATGAAGTCATTTGTGGCTGAGGCTTACAGGAAGGGCCTGGTCAATAGCCTTGCATTTACTGACCGCCACACGCTAGGTGGGGTCAAGGTGTCTGACTATCTTGTGCTTTGGCTGTCAGCCCCGTGGAACCCAGAAGCGCTGTGGGTGTGTTAAGCTCTCCAGGTTACAAGAGGCAGCAACTCACGTTATCTCAGGAAACTGGAGGAAGCTGACAGGTATTTCAGCTATGTGCCGTGTGGCTGGGCTCCAGCAGCCCAGGCAGAGCAGGCAGTTGCCCCAGGAAGGGGCGGAGCTCCAGACCCACGCAGCCAGGGATTGGCAGAGACCTGACTAATCAGCCGCCACTTGCCTCCTTTCCCAAATCTTATTTGTTGTTTCTTGTTTCTCCTCTGCTGACCCCACTAGAGGGAGGACAGGGCTTTGCTTTATTGCTCTTGCCCAGCATCTGGGTCACAAGCAGGTGCGACAAGGTGAGCAGCGAACCTATCAGCAGGTCGAAAGCCTCCCTCCCACCAGAGTCCGCAGCGTCAGGTTCACAGGGTCACCCTAGTGACTGCAGCTTTACCTCTGATCTAGCTCTCCCTTCTGAGCGTCGGCCTGTAGGTCCAGCGGCCTCCTGAGCTTTCCACTGGCACAACAGCGGGCACCTGCACCTACCCCGTATGGCCCACGGAAGCCATCCCCTTCCAGCACCCTTTTCTATTGAGCAGCACCTCCTGCCCTCATCTGTTCATGCCAGGGCACTCGGTCACCAAGTCTTGGCCATTCCACAAAGAATGTGTCTCGATTCCATTTCTGCTCCCATCCCAGCTCCTCCCCGAACTCTGCAGTCAGGCCAGAACTTGAGTCACTCTGCCCTCCTCCCATCGCCTGCCTGTCCCACCTTACATCTCCACGAGACTGTGCTCCCTGACACAGTGTGCCCTGACCCCCCAGGTCTAGCCTAATCCACCCCAACACATATGTCTCTCTCTCTCTCTCTCTCTCTCTCTCTCTCTCTCTCTCTCTCTCTCTCTCTCTCTCTCTCACACACACACACACACACACTCTCTCTCTCTCTCTCTCTCTCTCTCTCTCTCTCTCTGAGCCCAAGACCCTGTATTCACCACTATTGCAACTACATTCACAGGCTGCATAAGTGACATTTTGTTCAGCGATGGGCCACATAACCTAACGGTGCCCCTATAAGAATCAGTCAGCGGGTGACGACCTGGCTGTCTTCGTTTGTGTTCATGCTCTGTCTTGTGTCCAGACTCTAAGGACACATTTCTCAGAATGCACCCCCCCCCATGAACACCCGACAGTGCCGAGGCAGCATGGTCCTGTCCCTCATCATGTCCCTCTTGTCTGTTCCAGTATTTGTCAAGCGAATGCATAAATTAGTGACCACACCTTCCTTCCAGCGTGCTCTGGAGTTGTCTGGCACGACTTCACCTGACTGCCTGAGCCGCGTTCTGGAGTGGGCACTCCCCTGAGGACGCGCCTAGCCCTGAGGAGCACTAGGCGATACCAGTTGCGAGGGAGCCAGACGCACCCTCCATTGCTGTAGCAGCTGATAGCTCTGAGCCCTGTGCAGCCTTGGAGTCCCTCTGTGAGGATGACGTGCCCACGTGGATGTTTACATGGCCCTTGGCACTCGGGCTCATCCAGCCAGCACGTGCCCTCCGAGGCCTTTGGTTCTGTGGCCAGTGCTCCGTGTCCAGCATCAGCATTCAGTGAACAGCCATCCTGCTGGCGTCCCGCCTCCTAAGCCTGAGCGTGGGATCTCCCTCCGCCTGCCCACTGCCCTCCTACCACTCCCCTTCCATGGCCTGCTCAGCTGGTCCCAGGGAGAAAGCTGGCCCCTCTCTCTGCGCCTTCCCCATCCAGTGTTTCCGTGATCTCCTTAGTGTTCTGGGTAACGTTTAGATACATAGTAGCATTGTACAGTCCTTGTCCTGACAGTCAAGATGGTTGAGATTGGTATTTCTGGTCTTTGTCTTTTGCCACCAGATCACTCCTCATTTCTTAATCAGTTTTGAGAATATTTTGACAGACATTTCTTGGGAAATATCCTCCTTTAGCCACACCACATTCTTCTTCAAAGTGCCATGACCCTCGTCTCCCTGGTGTCACTGGGGCTGCCCCGCAGAGACACAGCAGCAGCCAGCTAGGCTCCTGCCCTCAGGGACCTTAGAGTCTGGCAGGAGTGTGAGCATCAGTAAGTAATTACACCCCCGCACGGTGGCACACACCCGAAGTTCAGTTACCCAAGAGGCTGAAGCAGGGGGATCACTAGTTCGAGGCCAGCCTGGGCAACTTAGTCAGACCCTGTCTGGACAAATAAAAAGGACAGGGGATGTGGCTCAGTGACAAAGTGACTCTGGGTTCAATTCCCAGTGCTGGAGAAAACAACGTAATTATACAAACAATTGCTGAATTTTAGGTGTGAGAAGTCACAGATGGCAAAGGCCACCCAGGAGAGAGGGCTGAATAAGGAGGGTGGAGCCAGGAGCAGCCACTGTGGAGTGGGCACCAAACATGGCCCAGAGAGAGCTATGGCGTGCGGAGCCTGCACAGGAGGACCTGGCACACAGGGAGAACACAGGAGGAGAGGCCCCTGAGAGCCACAGGCTGCAGCATATCACTTGCCACAGCGGGGTGGGGGACACTCCTGAACCCCTGCTGTGTGGATGGTCTGAGCAGGTGGAGGATCACCTGGCTGCAGGGGATAGGTCAGCGAAGGCATTGGACACCTCCCAGCAGAAGCCAGTGCCGGGTTTAAAGCAGGACGTGGTTTGATCCGAGCTGTGCCTTGACTGGATCATCCCACACCAGTTTGGACAAGAGATTAGAAAGGAGTGCGAGGTGACATGGGAGACCGGCAGAGGGAGGGTGGGGTGCTTGGTTTCAGTGGTGGAGGTGAAGTTGGAGAGAAGGAAACAGATCTTGGCTATACGTAGGTGGGGGGATGTACTGACTGCCCGGACCGGATATTAGGGAAATCGGTCAGGACAGCTGTCTCAGGAGGTAGCTAAGGCAGTGCTGTTACCTCATCCAAAAAACGGTACTTGTTGGCCAGGTTCTACCTGGGAGATCAGCAAAAAATGTGGAGAATACATCTCTTGTTGCTGATTCTCTTCTCATTGCTCACTTGAACTTGGCCTTTGCTGTCGGTGCCACAGCCCTGCTGTGAGAGGGCAGTGTCAGGTTTAGATTCACAAGGAGAGTTCCGATTCTACCTCCTGACTTCAGAAGGCTCGTCTGTCTGTCTCCTCGCTGGCAGCCCGTATTTTATGCCTGCCATCAGCGTGTGCAGGTTACTGCGAACTTGCATACCCTTACTTTTTTATTTTAATATGCCCTAATTGAGATTTATGTTTGTGAACTTGATAATGAGGAAGAGCCTCATAGCTGTCTGACAACATCATGACCAGTAGGCTCCCTGGGTGAGGCGGTGCCCCTATGTGGGGCATCCCCTGCAGCTGGCTCCCTGATCGGGAGGCCAGCACCTCCATGTCAGACCACGTGATCCCCTGTGTGCAAGGAAAGGTCTGAAGTGACCTTCACACTTACTCTCACCACGCACCAGCCCCTGGACCACACACCCAACAAGATACAGATGCAGATGAGACTTGGCTCGGGTCTCCCTAGAGTGCCACACGCAGGTGGGAACATAGTATTCTGTGCCTTTGAGACAATATTCCGCAGTTGAATTTTTAGGTAAAAATAGCCTTTCTGGCATGATACAAGAAACAAATGTCTCTACTCTTAAAGCGTGACCCTCTCGGATAGCTGAAAATATTCTGGAATGACCTCCTTTTAAAGGTTCTGGCGTGGGTGGAATTTTACTGGGTTCTAAGCAGGATCATGGTGGCAGGCACACTCCACTCACTGGCCATTAGCCCCACACAGGCAACTTGCCCTGGCTCCTGATATCTTCAGATATTTTTTACCATGGGTCTGTATTTATTTCTAGAGTTGGGAGGGAGCAGCACAATTAGAAAATAATCAACTTACAATCCAAGTTTCTGAATAGCTCTTGTTATGTATTATAGATTAGTGTGTGGCCAGCTGACTTTTTGTAGGATACTTATAAATTTGTATAAGACATGAGTGACATTTCTGTCTCAGAAACATCTCAGAGGTGTATTTTTTAGAGTTCCTAGGCAGGAGAGAAAGACACAAAGTTGGTGGAGCCGCCACTGCATGTTGGTGCTGCAGATTGCACCTGCTGCGCTGGGTTGCGAAGCTTGCTGGGAGAATCTGCAGCGTGTGTGCCTCCTGGCCTCACTGTGGCCCCTCGCAAACGTCACCTCGTTCCTCCAGACACAAACTCTTGGCACACAAAGGCAGCGCCTGCAAGGGTTTATACTAAGATTCAAGAATTAGGATGCACTTTACCAGTGACACAAAATATTCATCAACTCATGAGACACTGCTTGAACCCAGAGTGTCACCACTGACTGGTCTTCCTTGATTATCCAGAGGATTCTGGCCTGTGCTTAGGAAATGGAGATGGACACTCTCAGGTTTTCAGAAGTCCTCAAAGATTTTTTAACTCCCTCCCCCTCACCTCTTTGGTGGTGCTGGGGATGGAACTCGGGGCCTTGTGTGTGCTGGGCAAGTGCTCTGCCACTGAGCCACACCTCCAGCCTGGGAAACCCTTTTTTATTAAAAGAGAACTGGCTAAGAGGATTCCATTTGTAGGCCACAGTGTTCTCAGAACCTGCTCCGAGGTCCATGTTCCTGGGTGCTGGTGGAGGTTTTGATTTGCATTGAGAAAGGCTCTTCTCCCTGGGAGGATCCCTCCTGGCCCAGCATTTGAGGACTCAGAGGTAGCATGGAATGGTGTCCCTACTGAGAACTGCTTTTTGATGCTTTTCTACGAGAACAAAATAGCAAGATGGTCCTTTGAGGGTGTTACTCTCAGCGAGGACACGTTACAGGTTAAAATTAGAAACCTATCCCTTTCATTCTTCTTTCTTTCCCCTCTGCCCTTGCCCAGGTCCCATAGCACAGCTACTGGGAAGGGTGATGAAATCCTGCGGCTGAGGTAGGAACACCCCTGGGATTCCGTACCCAGATTCCAATCAGGGTGCCCTGGAGACCTTCTCAAAAGGCTGCAGAAATGGGACTCTCCCATCCAGATTCCAGAGGGCACTCCAGTCCATGTATTCCAGGTCTCCTAGTGTTGGCA
This sequence comes from Ictidomys tridecemlineatus, assembly GCF_052094955.1. NCBI lineage: Eukaryota > Metazoa > Chordata > Mammalia > Rodentia > Sciuridae > Ictidomys > Ictidomys tridecemlineatus. Next base: position 116,725,830 of record NC_135486.1, read on the forward strand.
AACCAGGGTGGGTGCCCACAGCCCCTCCAGGGGTGCTCTGATGCCAGGGGCCTGAGATGGGCAGGATCCCCGTGGGAAACGTCCACTTTGCCATCACAAGGTGTCTCCACTCACTTCATTAAGAATCTGCCACAGGGCCTGGGCTGTGGCTCAGTGGTGGAGCATTTGCTTCCAATGTGCTAGGCCCTGGGTTCAATTCTCAGCACCACATAAAAACGAATAAAAGAAGGTATAAAAAATGTTGTTTAAAAAGAGAGAGAGAGAGAGAGAGAATCCTTGCAGACGCCTGTACAACTGGACAGGAGGAGGATGTGGGCTGTGGGCGGGGAGTAAGGCTTGCGGTTGTAGTAGACATTGGGCTGCCACCTGCCTTACCTGGGGGTCCTGGCCTGGGCCTGCAGCTGCCTCAGGGGACAAGGACAGTCGTGCTTTGCCCTAGCACCTGGGGGAATGGAAACCAGATGGAGGAGCCTGGCCACCCTCTTGGGGTCAGCACGCTCACCCGGGGCCACCAGGAGTTGGCTGCAGGCATGGGTGACAGAGTGGAAGCGGCAGGGTGAGTCCTGTTCCTGCCACAGCTCTGCGCACTGCCCTTTCCAGGGTTCTCCCCAGGGTCCTCCTGCTGCCCCTTCCTGCCGACCCTGGCCTCACCAGGGCAGAGCACGGGAGCGCCCTGCGTGGGGCCCAGGACTCCTTCCTGGGTGCCCGTGCCGAGGCGCGGAGCTGCGTCCCCCGGGCCGTGGCCGGTGGTCCTGGCCACGGTATTGAGACAGCTTTCATCAGCCCTCATCAGCATGCTAATTGCTGTATGACTAATTATGCCCTGAATTCCAGTTGATTTTCTTAATGAGACAGCTGGGTTAATTATGTAATCGTATGATTACATTAGCCTAGAGTGCCCTGGCGAGAAGGAGCGTCTGCTGCACTGTGATGTCATCACCCGATGGCTCAGAGGGCCACGTTCACTGGGGCTGACGGCAGGGGCAGCCCTGGTGCCCCCGGGCTCTCTGTGCAGCTGGGAAGGGCTTTTAAGTCCTCGACACACGAGGCCAAGCCCCTCACAGCCCCTCTCCTCCCACAGCCCCCGCCTGCCCGGCCAGAGCCAGGCCTGCCTGGGACGGGCAGCAGCGCCTCATTTGGGCAGTGGCTTTGGTCACACCTGCAGGTCGTAGCCTGGGTTCTTTTTTTTCCACTCACCTGACAGGCAGGTGAGTAAGTCCCAGTGACACAGCTTCCAGGAGTGTCCCCATGCACGCCCTTCCCATCACTTCAGCCACCACTGCCCTTGTCCTTCGTCTGCCTGGCCCACCTGCCCTCTGCCTCCTGTCCATTGGCCAGGCAGCCAGACCAGTCTGATCTCCAAATTGCTTTTGCTCGAGTGCTGCAGGAGTAGAAGTGCTGGTTTCGCAGCCCCAGGCTGTGTAGCTACAGCGGTGTCAGACATGGTGCAGACCAGCCTAGAGTAAAAGGCTGTGTGACAGGGAAAGGGGATTAGAATTATCTTATGAGCAATGTAAAAGGCTTTCTAGCTCTATGAAAATTACCTCGCGTGTGTGTATTTTGGTTCATTCGGTGGTGCTGGGGTCAAGCCCAGGCCTTGGGCATGCTGAGAAGTTTCGCTCCACTGAGCTATGGCCCAACCCTGAAAAGCGCAGGTCAACTTGATGAGAGACAGTTCACATGTGACACGACACGCCCATTTTCCATAGTGTGTAGTGTGACACCATGGGGCTCTGACAGTCAAGGCAAAGGGCACTCTGTCGTCTTTCAACTGCCCTTATAACTCCGAGCCCCAGCAGCCGTGGTCTTGTTCTGTGAGTGTGGGAGGCTTTGTCCTTCCTGCAGCCTCATCTAAATGGAACCTGTACACTGATGCTCTCCACTCACTATGGGGGGACCCCCACGCCCCACCACAGGCTGAAAGCATGAGAACAGCACCCCTGGCCTGCTGAACACCACACGAGCTGGCCACAGCACCCAACCTAGGGTCCCTCCTGCAGCTGGTGGGTGTCCTGCTGCTGGTCCTGCTGCACAAGGGTGAGTGGAGCCCGACGGGCACTGCAGCCTGAGCTCGGCGCCGGCCTCACCTGACACAGTGGCCTTGGCCTTTCCCCCTGCTGCCGCCAGCTGGTCTCTGTCCATACTCTCGGCGGTGGCTCATCCACGCATCTTGTTCCAGGTTTGTGGTTATTACAGATCAGCACAGCTAGCCAGTTTGCGCTGTCACGTGAACACCCTTCATTGCTTCCAGGCCAATACCTCAGGACTGCTCCCGCACAGGGTAGCTGCCCCTGAGCTTGTGAGAGATGCTGTGTTGTGCTGGGCGCCAGCCACTCCTAATCTCAGCTACTGGGAGGCTGAGGCAGGAAGATCACAAATTCAAAGCTGGCCTCAGTGACTTAGCAAGACCCTGCCTCAAAATAGAATTTTAGAAAGCGCTGGGGGTGGGCTCAGTGGTAGAGCACCCGGTTCAATCCAGTACCACCAGGAGAAACGGGAAGGGAAGAGACGCCATGCTGTTTTCCAGAGTGATTGTGACTTGGTGTCCCTCCACAAGGAACAGGCGAGTCCAGCTGCAGCACGTCTTCTCCTTCCTGATGTATTAGCTCACGCTGGTGAGAGTATTTTATTATGGTTTTAATTCATATTTTCCATCAATTAATGATGCTTAGTGATTTTTCATGTGCTTTTGGTCATTCATAGATCTTCATTTAGAACGTTTTCAGTTTTGCCCATTTTTTAAAAATATTTATTTTTTTAGTTGTAGGTGGACACACAATACCTTTATTTTATTTTTGTGTGGTGCTGAGGATCAAGCCCAGTGCCTCACACATGCCAGGCGAGTGCGCTGCCACTGAGCCACAACCCAGCCCTCTTTGCCCATTTTTAAAGGGTTATTGTCTTTTTTTTTTTTTTTAAAGAGAGAGAGAGAGAGAATTTTTAATATTTATTTTTCAGTTCTCGGCGGACACAACATCTTTGTTGGTATGTGGTGCTGAGGCTCGAACCCAGGTCGCACACATACCAGGCGAGCGCGCTACCGCTTGAGCCACATCCCCAGCCCGGGTTATTGTCTTATTATTCAGTTATAAATTTTTAATATATAGTCTACATAGAAATCTGCTGTTACATATATTTATTGCATATATTCTCTCTCAGTTATTTGAAGTTTTTTTTAATACATCATTTTTGTTGTTGTTTCTTGTTTTCTTTACGTTTGAGGGATAGGTTGCCTGCCCCAAGGTCACGGTTATTTTCCCTCCTTCCTGTGTGTTTTAGATCATTGTGTAGTTATCTTAACCTTCAGGGCTCTGGTGTTTTCTGAGTTAACTCCGTGTGTCTCCGTGAGGTCTGGTGTGGACCCTGCCTTGTGTCACTGGTCTGTGCGTCTGTCCTTCTGCAGCGTCACACTGTGCTGATGTCAGTGGCTTTCCACTCAGCACTCAATCTGATAATGTAAGTCCTTCATCTTTGATTGTCTTTTTCAATTTTGTTCTGGCTCCCTGAGTTTCGGGTTGTTGGTCTGGCCTGTCAGTGTTTGCAGACACACCTTCCTTGATTTTGATCAGGAATCTACCATATTTAGCTCAGCTGGAGAAAAATTGAGAACCATGGATTTTTCCCACCCAAATGTGGTACATGTGTTTAGGTCGCTGTCCATTCCTCTCTCGTTGATTCACCCTTTAACACAGTTACAGGTGAATTAACACCTGGTGCACGGTGTGCACACTGTCCCTTGGTAGGGCATGGTCTTGATCAATAGATAGTAAATGCCATTTTCTTTATATTTATTTTTCAATTGTTTGTTTCTTTATATGGGCATGTAATAAATTTTTGCTTAATTTTGTATCTCTCACCATTTTATACTCCTTATTAGTTCTAGACGTTTATGGGGTTTTTATAATTTCCCTAAGACATTCTTTGTAGAATATTCCATCTGCCCTTGAAGAGCACGTGCCTCCTATGGTTATTGGGTGGGGAGTCTTGTCCGCCTCAGGTCCTGCTGGCCAACAGTGTTCTGCGTCCGTCTTCCTGGGGGGACTCCCAGTCTCTGGGGCAGTGCGTTATTCTCTTTTCTTGCTCTTTTGTGCTGGCCGCCTAAGTGCAGCAGGGGGGCCATACGCTCCCTGCCAGGAGAGGGGGGCTGAGGCCTCGCAGGGAAGCACCCCCTGAGCTGTAGATTTCCTTCTGGACGCCCTCTGTAGGTTGAGGAAACTCCCCTCCATTCCTCCCTTGCTGAGTGTCTTTTCTCATGAATGGGTGTCATATTGAATCTTGTCATATTTTTCCCATGTCTGTGAGATCATGTAATTTTTCCCCTTTATTCTCTTCAATGGTGACCTGGTTATGATGATATTATACTTTGTAAATTTTGCTGGAATTCGTTTGCTAATACTTTACTAAGGATTTTTGCCTTTAAATCCATGAGCAATGTAAAACTGTAGTTTTACAGGTTTTTTTTCCCTTTTATTGCCTTTATTGACCAGGAAGTACTGGACTCTTAAAATGCGTTGGGACGTGCTCCCCTCGTCCAGTTGCTGGAAAGGCCGTGTGGGAGGGCTGCTGTCTCTTTGGAAACTTCTCTAGTTCAACTTTTAAGCTATGTAGGCCTTGGATTTTGTTGCAATTTTTTTTAATTTCAAATTTACCTTCATTAACATTTATAGGACTGTCACTATCATATATAAGACTATTGACACATAGACTGTTTTTGTTTCTTTGAATCAGTTTTGGTAAGTAGGAAATTTTTTAAAAGTTTTCTCTGAATTAGCAAATGTATTGGCATCATATTGTCAAATTTTGTCATCTTTATCTATGGAATGTGTGGTGATGTCCCCTCTTTCATTTCCTGGTCTTGGGATCTGTGACACCTCCTTATTTTTTCCCCTTCATTGGCCTGGCTCGAAGCTCTTGCCAGCCACGGTGGCACATGCTTGTAATCCCGGCTATTCAGGAGGCTGAGACGGGAGAATCACAAGTTTGAGGACAGCCAGGGCCAATATACCAAGACCCTGTCTTTAAATTTTTTTTTTTTTTTTTTTTTGAAAACTGCCTGGCCATGTGGCTCAGAGTCAGAATGTTTCTGGGTTCAGTCACGGCACAGATTCAAATTGTGATGTGCACACAGGAATATGGCATAGTGAATCCTACTGTTATGTGTGGTTACAATACACCAATTTAAAAAAAAAGAAGTCATACTCAATAAAAATCCTGCTACTGTGTGCTCTGATTTCTCTTTCCCTTATTTTCAGTCCTACTGTGTTCTGTTCACATCTGCTCATTTCTGCTTACTTTGGATTTAATTTGTTCTTCCCTACCCCCACCCACAGCCATGGGAGGAACCCAGGATCACATACATGCTAGGCAGAGCTCTACCACTGAGCCACATCCCCAGCCTTTTTAATTTTATTTGGAACAGTGTCTTGTTAACTTGCTACACCTGTCCTTGATTTAGAGATCCTCCTGCCTCAGCCTCTCATATTGCCGAGATTACAGGCAATAGCTGCTACGCCCAGCTTTTCTATTTTTACGTTAAAATGGAGGCTTGGGGGCATTCTTTATTCCATTGTGATCAGAGAATATGCTTTATAGGAGTTTTGCTCTTTAAAATTTATCAAAACTTGTTTTGTAATTGTTCTCTATTGGTACTTTGTGTGGGCTTGAAGGAAGCATGTTCTGTGGTGTTGAGTGGGTATTGTGTCAAAGTCAGGCCCAGTCGCTGGATGGTTTTCTTTGAGTCTTTTGTATCCATGATGATTTTGTATCCAACTGTGTTATTTATATAGGAAAGAAGTTCTGAAGTCTTTGACCACTATTGTGGGCTTTTCTTTTTCTCCTGTCAGTTCTGTCTGCCTTAGATTCATGGATTTTGAAGCTTTGTTTTGAGCTGTAGACACCTTTAGGGTCATCGTGTCTGCTCACTGACTTGGTTCTTCTGGGTTGATGTGGCGATCTTCATATCACCTAGTGTTCCTTGTCCTGAAGTTTCTGGGTCGGATTTTATCTCAGGCATGCCAGCTTTCTTTTGATGCATGTTTCGTGTTGCATCTGTCTCTGACCCTTTACTATTAACCCGTGCCTTGCCATGTACGTCACATCTCTTGTAAACAGTCACACCCTACCTTACCGACTCATCCTGAATTAGATGAATTTTGCAGCAGACCTTCATTTGCTCCATCTCTGTCCTTACCTGTTGTGACTCATTTTACTTTTACGTATCTCACAACCCTGCAGTGCATTATTACTACTTTTACTTTAGTCAACTATCTTTTAAGGAAATTCAAGCGAGAAAATAATGCTTTATCTTTACCCCTGTATTTGCTATTTCCCGTGTTGTCCGAGCCTTTGTGGAGACCCAGGCCCCACCTGGCCTCGTTCCCCTTCAGTCTGCAGAGTCCTTTAACGTGAGCCAGGTGCTGCAGGTGCCCTACCAGGGAATTCGTACGCTTTTGTTCAGCTGGGAAAGAGAAATCTCTACCTTGCCCTCATCTGAAAGGACACGTTTGTTGGGTATAAAATAGCTGGTGGTTTTTGTTTTTGTAACTATTTCTGTCAGGAGATCTCCAGTTATTTTTTTTTTCTATTTCCTGAACATAATTAATCATCTTCTCTCTGCTTGACAAGATTGTAGGTTTTTATTCTTGTTTTCAGCAACTCCGTGTGCTTATTGGTATTTAACCTTTTTGTACTTCTATTCAAACAGCTTGTATAACTGTCTGAATTCACTGGTTTTTTTCCCCACCTACATTCCTAATCTATTATTAGTCAATTTAATCAATTTTTTATTAAGATTTTTGTATTTCAAGTTTAGAATTCCATTTAAATAAAATTTTTATTTAAACTTAATTTTATTTAAATTTTTAAATAATTTTATTTAAATTCCACTTAAATACAAATTCATATTTTTATTTCCATCCTTGGCATGCTTATAACAACTGTGCTTGTCTTTGTCTCCAAAGTCTAGATTGAGTGCTTTTCAAATTTTGTCTCCCCAGTTAGGTTATAAGCTATCACTCTGGATTTAATTTTAGTGGTTACTTTAGGGTGATTGGATTTGTATTTTTGCAACTTGTATATGAATTAGGAAAATGTATTTGTTGAAACTTAACTGATAAATTTTCATTTTCTCTGATATTCAATTTTTCCTTCTAACTATTCAGAACTGTTGCTTATCTTGTTTTAATTTGTTATTTAAATGATTTGGAACTTTTTTGCGCAAGCGTTTGTCTGTTCCCCTCTGTCTGGTCACCTCGGGTTCTGTTCCACTAGCCTGTTCCCCATGACTGCCTGTTCTTCTGCATGTCTGGTCATTTTCAGTGGGATGCTGGGCACTGCTGTGTTGACTGTCTGGATTTCATTGTCTCTTAGTGACAGTGCTCAGGTTTGGGTAGCGCAGGTCAGCTTGATGATCCTGAGGCTTGTTTTTGGCCGTCGATGGTGGTTCTGGGCCACCCTTGGAGGTTCTGAGCCCCCCATTCTAGGGGGCCCTCTGGTGTCCTTACTGAGCACCCTGCGCTGTCGAAAGCCCCTCCCCCTGGCTCTGTTGAACTCTGCAGGCTCCCAGGCCTCAAGTTCTGGAAGTTTTCAGCTTAGACTTTCCTCGTGGTTCTTTGCTCAGCCTAGGATCCACCCCGGGCTTGTGCACCTCAGCTGTAGCTCGGGATCACCCTCCTGGGGATGCGTCCCTCCCTCTTGGTGTTGTGCCCCGCACATTCCCATGTCGCAGCCTTCTAACCTGCTCTGCCTCTCGTCCAGGGAGAGCTGCTAGTTGTCCTGGTCCCCTCCCGCAGCAGCTGTTCAAAAAGCACTTCCTGGCCGACAGCTGGTGGCTGAGGCTCTCTGTCACTTCACTCGGGCCACAGTCCTGCTCTGCCGGTCACGCGTTCTTTCCTGAGTTTTGCCCGGCTTTCTGGTTGTTGGTGGCCAGAGGGCAAGTCCAGGGCCAGGAATCGGTTGTGACTAGAAACGGAGTCTCCAGGTTTTGTGGATTTTGTTATAAAGGCCTGAAAAGATAACTCCCAAAGACAAGTAAATCCAACCCAAAGAAGTTCATTATTGGCTTTGGTTACAACCTGATTCATATTTTCAAAACTTGTGTACAGTTAGGAAAAGTTACTTGTTGAAACTCTTACATTTTCATTTTCCCGATAGTCACTTTTTATTGCTACGCTGCTGTGGTTTTATATTAGTGACAAATGGTTTGAAGCCTCTTTGGCAAATGTCTAGTCAGGTTTGAGTTGGAAGACAACAGGTAGCACTTACTGAGTGCTGAGCGCTTCCCTGCTGGGCAGCTGTCCCTGTGAGTCCCCACCACAGCCTCACCATCTCGGCAGTTATTAGGCCACCCTGAAGTGAATGGCTTGTTGGGGCGCACACGGGACGTCCAGCCCACACTGAATCACTGTGCTGCCCTCTCCCAGGTGCAGCATGGGGTGTGGGACAGTTAATAGAGGATGATGTCACCTTTTCACATACGGGGACACGATGGTAGGGACATTTCCAAAATCTGCTCTTGAACTGTCCTCACTATAGCTTTGAGTTTCCTCCAAGAAGCGACTTTTTCCCATTGAGGATTAAAGCATCGTTTTTGTTGGTTTTTCATCATTGTTAGGAAGCATGTCACTGATGTGAGCCATTTGCCATCTGAGAACAAGGTAGCTAATTTGGAACACATGGCTTTTGTTAAAGAAAATTATGGCGCTCATCCTTAAGCTTTAAACTCTTAACTACTTTGCCAGTGGAAAGCCAACCTTCTGTGGTCTAGAGTCCCACGGTGTCTCCTCACACCCGCCCGGCGCCTCACCCTGAGAGCCATCCATCTCCTGCCATGACTTTCCTGCTGGGTCCTTTGGCTCCTCAGACATTGCGTTTTCGGCCCCAGGGTTCATTCTGGCACTGCTTCACATCTTCAAGTTCTCTTCTCATTGTGATCATATTTTTCTTTACATCCTTGTCCACAGGCCTCCTCCCTCTGACCTTTTCTTATATCAATCCCTCCACAGCAGCCACCCTGGCTCCCTCTGTGCCTTGAATGTGCCATACTCCACTAACCACAAGGCCTTTGCACTGGCCGCTGTCTCTGCTTAGTGTGAATCTTCTTCAACAAGCTCCTCTTCAGCACCAGCTCTCCTTCTTGGCTCATCTCCTTGGAGCCTGGAGCCTTCCAGCCCGTTGTCCAGAACCCCGCCCCTCCCCAGTGACTCATGTCCAGCTCCACTTCCTTCCTGCACACCTGGTAGTATATGGAGGTTTTCTGTCTTGTTGGTTTTGCTTTCTGTCTGTCTCTCTCACTACACTAGAATGTCAAGCTTCCCCGCCCAGAATTTCACATGAGCTAGGTACATGCTCTACCACTGAGATGCATCCCCAGTCCCCAGGACAGGCCTGCTCACCACCATGTCCCCTTGGTGGCCAGGACAATGCTGACATCATAGAATGCACATCGGCCACGGACCATTAAGTCTGGCACTTCACACTCTCTGCTCCTCTGCCTGCTGCGTCTGAGCCCGCAGCCCCCGTGGGCCCAAGTTCTGTGTGCCTACGAGGGCAGAGGTGCCCAGGTGTCACCTCTGCCTAGAGGGAACCCTATTGGGGCTGCTGCTGGGTTCCCTGCCTTCAGTGGGGTGCTCTTGCCTTGCCTTCGTTATTTCTGCACCTGATCTACCTACTGTGGGCTGGTTCCTGCTGACTTAGCCAAGCATCTGTCCCAGAGCCTAACCCAGGCCTTGCCCAGAGCAGAGTCGCTTCGGAAATGCTTGTTAAATTAGTACTTGGAGAGGCAGTGTGATTGAGCTGGCTGCTGGCTCGGGAAGCAGAGTTCCTAATTAGAGCTTTGCGTACCTGTTTGCCTGGCTGGCTTCGTTCCTCCCCTGTCCCTGGGGGAGATGCCAGCACCTGACATTGAGGGCCCTCCCCCAGCTTCTGCCCGAGATGGCGGAATCAATGAAATCATGGTATGTGTCCTTAGCAAAGGCGCTGAATGAATACAGGTGACGGCATCGGTGGTGGTTATGATTATGCTGAGACCTGTGCTGCACAGTGGGCCACAGAGCATTTCAGGAACTGATCGTCAGGTGACTGTAAAACACTTTGCAAGTTAGTCACATCAGGCAGATGGAGCTGGTGGCAAACTGCATGGAGTTGGAGGAGGCTGGGGGACAGGGCCTCGGGGGTCTGCACAGTCCTCTTTACGATGGATTTGTTCTCACCTGCTCCAGACGATTCCTAACCATGCTACTGAGATTGGAGGCTTGTGACATGCAGAAAAAGACCTAACGATACATTTAGGGGGTTAAATGGCATTGGAAATCATTAACGAGACAAAAAGCTATGATTTCCCCAGATTAACATGCAGGTTGGGGTTTGGCTGAAATTCATTGTTTTGGTCTCCAGCCCAAACATGCTAGAGTCATTATATTGTCATGTGGTAAATTAGCTGTTCTTTAATACAAGTAATAAAAATTAAGCCTAAGAGCTACTTTAGCAACGCCTTTTACATATCCCAAAACAGTATTCAAATGCCGTCAGCATTTAGTCTTCAACTGCAGTGAAGTTTGGAGCTGAACATTCAGTTTGTTCCCTGTTCTGTGACCGGCATTGCTACTGAGGCATTAACCTCTAATAGGTTAAGTCAAAAGTAGATGCCACAGTGAGTAATTAGGAGATTACCAGAATTTTCATTTACAGTACAACACTCTGAAAATTTGTCTCAAGGTCTAGTTGCCATTCACTTGGTAACACGTGACTTATTTTCATAGGTCCCCGATTCCTGGCTAAATTGCCCAGAAGTTATTTTTTCCCTTTGGAGCCAACACAGTGGGTCCTGTCTACTTGAAAAGAACCTGCTGGAAATGTTGACAGGAAGGGGAAGGGCCTGCAGTGTGGGGGCTTAATTTTTTTAAATACCATCGATCCTAGCTGTCGTGGGGGAAAGCCCATCTGAGGGGCCTGAGCCACCTTCCCAGGCTGGCTCTGCTGTCCTTCCCTGACTGGGGACCAGTGCACACCCTAGGTCCAGGTGGAAGAGGCCGAGTCCTTCCGGTCATTTGCCCAGCTCCAGGCTGTGGAAGTAGGGGAGGGGCACAAGGTTGACCAGAGAGGAGCTGAAATTTTAAAAAACATTTAGAAAAACATCCCACCTGGCAGGTTCCAAGATGCCATTTGTCTTGTTATTACTACTCCTGCTTAGTAGAACCATCTCCCCGAAATAGCTTTTGAGTTCTAATTTAACATAAATATTTTAATGCTGATTAAAATAATCATGAAAAGTCATAAATGAGAAAGCCGTAGACATGCGCACGCGCAGGAGGAGTGCCCAGCGAGTGGGCAGGGCTGTGCGTGACGGGCAGCGCCAGGGGAAGCCCGCACGTGGCTCTGCTGGCCGGGCCTGCTGCTGTAAGCTCTGCAGGGACAGCGGCACCGCCGAGAGCTGCTGGCCCTGCTGGACGCGCTCACTGAGGCAGGAGACCCAGCCCTGGTTTCCAGGAACCAAGGGTGGTCTAAAAAATTAATGACTCTGGCATTTGAAAATTAAGCGAGGCCTTGAATATACACCCTTGTTGATCCGCCGAGCCCCGTGTTTAGCATTCCTCCACGGGAGACTAAATCTCCGCAGCCGGCTCACAAGTGACACTGGCGCCCAAGCCAGAAATAAGTTCAATAGTCTTTCCAGGCCCTGTGGATTTGGGTATTCTGCTCTGACGAAGCCTGAGAATTCTAAAGGAAGTGCCTCACTGGTGCCCAGCAGGTGGATAATAATCGCTCTGTAGGCTGCAGAAGGAACCATGATTCTCAAACTGACAGAACCACATCTCATGTCTGTCCATCTCGGGCTGTATCCATGGTAAAGCCGAAGGCCATGAGTCAGCCTTGTAAATTGCACATCTGCAATCTCCAATTTTGGATTAAAGTCCAGTGTTAAGGGAATTCATTGCAGATAGCATGTTCAGTTGGCCACAAGACCTTGCAGGCCTGGCCTGGATGCTGTTCTGCTCTGTCATGAGCTTGGTAGCCTCCCGGCTTCTTTCTGGACACTAGCCTGTAACAGGGTGGTGCTGGGTCACCAGCTGTGCTTCTGTAAGATCTCAGTCTTGGGATCAGCAGCTGCTCCCCCTGGCTCTTCCTGGCATCCTTCATTAGCAAAGCAGGACAGCCAGGAAGAGGGATCCTGTGCTGAAATAGGGTAGCCTCCCACACAGCCTGGGGTTTCTCTCGTCTCTCGGTCACCTGGCCTGTGCCCACCAGCTAGCCAGGCAACTCTGGGCGCATGCCTCTGCATCCTGGACCTTTAGATTTAGCTTCTGTCCTATATCTCTTTCCCAATGTGGGGAGGCTCAGATGAGAAAGTGTCCATTACATTGTTCTGCAATCCACATGCCACTCTTGGAGTACTAGGTGTGACTTCCATCTCCATGACAGTCCTCCAGGTTCAGCCATGTGTGGTGGGTTTTCCTGGGACTCCTTCCTTCACTGCCCGCATTTCCCTTCCTGTCAGATCAGAGTGAAGTTATCCCAGTGTTGCACCAGGCCAGAGGGTTGGCAGACACCAGTGAGTCCCTCAACTGTGCCCACCTGTCTTCATACCTTGACAGTCCTGGGGTGGCTCTTCCCTTGTGTCAAGCACTGAGAAGCCCCCCACCCTATCCCAGGCTGGAAGAGAAATGTCCCCAGGGGAGCCTGCAGTGGGGTCCTGCTGGGCGCCCTGGAGGCCTGCTCCACGCCTCTGCTCCGGAGACCAGGCTCACGTGTGCTGTCCTCCTGTGCAGATCCTGTGCCAGCTCTGGACCTCGGGCAGCAGCTGCAGCTCAAAGTGCAACGCCTGCACGACATCGAAACAGAGAACCAGAAACTTAGGGAGACGCTCGAAGAATACAACAAGGAATTCGCCGAAGTGAAAAACCAAGGTTGGTGGGAGACGGGTTCATTGCTTGGCCTCCTTCTGTTTTCTCTGTTGCCTCCCATGCTGTTAAGACGCCTGTGGTTGTTATCCACGTCAGGAGGCCAGGGTGGGGCGAGAGCAGAATCGTTAAAGAGGGATAATGATGCTCCTTAGCTATTATAAGCTAAACTTCTCTCTGCCCAATAACTATGTATGATTTTATTGCCCTCAGCCTGGGCTGATCAGAATTCTTTGAAAATTCCTCTTGTATATCATGTGATACAATCTGCCTTTTAAAAGACTGATGTGTTGCCTCCGGGCGCCACCTGTCAGAGAGCCAGCTCATGATCAAAGGGTCACACACAGCAAGTCATTTAGTAATTGCCGCCGATCCATTACGTCTCCAGACGAGACGCATCCGCACAGGCTGCCGCTTACGCACGGCCTTCCTTGTGGGCCTCACCTATTCATTACGAATCTAATGAAAGAAAACAGCTCCTTGGTGTGGTTGCCCAGTGTCAGCACGGCAGACGGGGCAGAGGTGGCCTGGCTTTTCCTGTCAAGGAGGAACAAAGAAATCTTCCCTGTGCCTAAAACCCAGTTGTGTGCAGAGTCCTGGAGCCTCCTGGCTTCCATGTCCCCTCTGGCAGCAGTTGCAAGTTTTCCACTAACTCCCAAGTCACAGCTCAGCCTGTTTCTGCCTGGGGATGGCGTGAGGATTCGGGTAGGAGAGGCAGCCCCCAGCGGCCCCTCTCAGCCTCCTGCTTGATAGGGTTAGGGTTAGGGCTGACGAAGGGCTAAGTGGTGAGCGCTGGGGTCAGCCCTGGGGGAGCTACCCACTGGAGGTCTCAGGAGAGACTGGGAGGTGTGGAAGGAGCACACGGACAGACAGGCCTGGGTCGTGAGGGCAGCGGCTACCATCCGGGTCTCTGCGTGTCCCACGGGCCTTGGTGTGCTCAGGCCCTCGGGCCAGCAGGGCCTTCTTGCTGGGGCCAAGGAACGGCTGGGGTGGTTGGGGGAACCAGGCCACTCAGACCACACCCCAGACCCCACCCCATTCTGGCTCAGGTGGGCCTTGGGGACACAAAGGGACAGCTCTTTCCAGCTTGAAAGCAAGCATTGGGCTTAATAAGCTGGGATCCTTCTGAGAGAAGGTGCTCCCTTCCCCGAGTAGGAGTCATTTCTTGTCAGAATTACCCTGGTCCCAACGTGCAGGATAACCTGGTCCTTCTGGTCTGCCCGGAGGTGATGTCCCACGGCAAGGGCAGCCTTTTTATTTGTTCCCTCAGTGGCCTCTGGCGTCTAATTCCAACAGACCACTCTGGATTCTCGTGGAGCCTCTCTTGTGTGCTGATGGGTGGCACCATAGGCGCCCAGGCCCCGTGGTTTGCCCTGCGCCTTGCCCTGTGTGACAATCATCCACTGCCAGGCGTTACAGGGTAGCCAGCCACCAGCCCCAAGAGCATGGAGTGCTCTCTCCCTACAGCCCCTTTGAGGGCTTCATAAAATGAAATACAACATCCAAGCCCCAAGAATGGACGCTTCAGAGGCAGAGACCTGGTCGGGTCCCTTGGTTGTCACTGTCTAACCCTGTGGCCCTGGGAGGTGGCCCTGCCTCGTCAGGAGCTGCCTTCTCAGGGGCAGCTCTCGTCCTCCCCACTTAGGGTGTTGGAGGAGTACCTGAGGGCGGCTGGATCCTCAGCCAGCATCAGCTTCTTCTAGAACTTGCTTTGCCAGAAGTTCCCCCTTCTTCATTATTGATAAGGGATTTCCCTAATCTGGGGAAGGGCGGGGGTGCACCTGACTTGTTCCCTGTCAGAGCTTTAGTATGCTGGTCAAGTCAGAGCAGAACTGGGTGCATGGCACACGTCTGCCGTCCCGGTGCAGGAGGGTCACAAGTCCAAGGCCAGCCTGGACAACTTAGTGAGGCCCTATCTCAAAATAAAGTAAAAAGGGCTGGGATGTGGCTCAGTGGTAGAGCCCTTGCCTGTCACTCACAAGATTTGGGATGTGAGCATAGCCAAAGAGTGTCCTTCTGCCAGCACCCTCTACCTGCTGCTAGGGAACCTGGGGAGACGCCAGGGAACGCCCTGGACCTGGGTGGAGGCAGCAGCGGAGGGCCAGAGGCGACAGGATGAGATGCTCTTGGCCTGGGCTCTGCTGGTGGGTGAGCAGCCCCAGCAGCTCCGTGAGACCGCAGACTCCTCGGAAGGAGAACAGTTGTGTCACCAGGGCTGGCGGCAACAAGCACCAACCCTCACACCAGTGCTACCTCCCGGATGCTCAGCCCACGCATTCCCATGGATGCCTGTGGGTGCAGGTGGGACCACGTCAGCCAGCTGTGGAAAGCCACCCCCTCGTGACTAAAGCTGAGGGCCCTCTGTGAAGAGAGGAAATTGGCCCTTCTCATCATGTCAGACCCCACAGGCCTTCCTTAGAGGAAGAAAGGAAAGCCAATGGCTCCATCAGACATTTGAGGGCAGAAACAGGGTACCCCCTTGGGTGGGTCGTTTGGGGCCTGGAAGAATAGCTGTGTGAGGACAATACTGTGACACATCATTCTCGAGCCATACTGCCAGGCCAAGGTCAGGCGAAAACAGGTCGCTTCCAGAGCGGACACCAGACAGGTCCACTCTGAAAATGCCTACTATGTCCTTTCAAGCCCATAGTGTTTGTGACTATGTGGATGCATGGCACTTCTGCCTGTAGCGCTGGGCTGGAAACACCTGTGCAGCACCCGGGCTGAGCACCCGACTCTGCAGGGTGCTGGGCGCACACATTCCGCCCTGCCGAGATGGATCTTGAAAAGCAGGCAACGGTCCCCAAGAGCCCTACTCCCTTGAGACTGCCATCACAGTACTGGCAAATCGAGGTGGGGAGGGACATCTGTAGAAGGACACCCACAGGTCTGAGTTAGGACCCTATTCCACTTGTCACACTTGCTTTAGTTTCCTGTTTGGGTAGTTAAAGGGACTATCAAGAGCTGTCTAGGCTCAGCATCCCCAGGTGGCCCTGCCGCCTAAGGGACCTGGCTCCTTCAGGCCCCCATGTGGCTGCCCAAGGCCCTGGCTCTCCTGCTGTGCTTCAAGATACTTCCAGGCCACCACAGCACCTCAGCAGCCTGAGTGTCTTCCCCAGGCCCTGCGTCATCTGCTCTGCACACGCATCCACATCCACTTGGGTGGCGGGTGCCCTAGCACCCAACCCCAGGGCAGGTCCCCCAGCTGAAGAGACCGCACGGTACCCCTGACCGCCTGGAGCTCCCTGCTGACTGGCCTCCTTTCCACAGAGCCACCATGATGAACTGCTTTCTTTGTAAGAAAGTCCTTAAACCCACACTAAAACTTTATTAATCTTCCCTCCGTGGAGGACTAATTTAAGACTCGTCAATAGGGCGATATCATATTTTACCATTGATTTCCCCTCTTTTCTTAAAATGCGCTAGAGAAACCAGAGCGCTCCTTCCCAGCAAAATCCATTGATCCTGCTCATCCCGAACACTGCGAGTTCAGCCCACGTTAGGGAGTGAAAGGTCTCCAAAGGGACTCTGGGCATTGATTTTGTGTCGGGGGACGAGCTGAAGTCTGGAGCGCGCCCGTCCTGCTGGTTCTCACCGCGGAGCCCGCTTCTCTTGTTGGAGTTTCTCTCTTTTCCTTTCTCTCTGCAGAGGTTACGATAAAAGCACTTAAAGAGAAAATCCGAGAATACGAGCAGACGCTGAAGAGCCAGGCAGAGGCGATCGCGCTCGAGAAGGAACACAAGCTGCAGAATGATTTTGCCGAGAAGGAGAGGTGAGCGTGGACCCGGCTCGCACGGCAGCCACCTTTACCCTTGACTGTGGCATGAGACAGTTTAAAAAATGCACCTGTGACATCAGCCCAGGGGATAAACAGGATCCCAACGGCTCAAATTTTGCTTAAAAAAAGAAGCAGTCGGGTCCTGACTTTGTGGGGTGACCTTGAGTGTGACGAATCTGGCTTCCCCTAGTGGTGGGTGGCACCAGGAGATGGGGCCAGAGGATGAGCGCGAGGCATGTGTAGCTGACAAGGTGTACCTGGTGGCCGAACCTGAGCTTGGTCCTTGCCATGACTGTCCTCTGTGGGGAAGGCCCTGGGCACATGTGAACTCCTCCTGCCCTCCTCAAAGAGGTGGGCACTTCACACCCTCCCTCTCCATGTCTCTCTCTCTCTCTCTCTCTCTCTCTCTCACTCTCTCTCACACACACGCAGAATACAAGAAAAGCTATAGAAATGTGACTAAAATTTAAAATACATTTTTAAAAAACAAATGACAATTAAGTTTTAGACATCAACAAACTGGGAACAGATATGTGCATCAAATAAGACAAGGGCTAATTTTCTATATAAGTAAAGAGTTCTTACAAATTAATAAGAAAAAAATCAACCCTAACAAAAGCGGGCAGAGAAAATAAGCAGGCACTTCATACAGTGAAAAATGTTCAACACTACTCAGCAGTAAAATGTTAAGCTTGATTTTACCCGTTGCCACCTGGGCACATGAAACCCTCTCACATATTGTTGGTGGGAGTTTAAACTGATGAGGTATTTTTGTTTGTGTTTTGTTTTATGGGAAAGTCTTTCAATATCTATCAAAACAAAAAACCAAATTGCAGTCTTTGACCATTATAATTCCTCTGTCAGAATTTTATCCAGCAAATTCACTCTTGAAATTATGCAACAGTATCTACTTAAAGATCCTCAAGGAAACGTTTTAACAGAAAGAAACTGTGAAGGGTTTGAGTTTCCATAGGGGAATGAAGAATGGCCACAGATGCAGAGCAGAGGTTTCCAGAACATGGGAGCAAGCAGAGTAGTAAGCTGCACAGGACGGTCTTGTGGTCCCTTGTGTACTAGAATCTGAGGGCTAAGGCCGGAGGGTCACAGCAACTTAGTGAGACCCTGTCTCAAAGACTTGAAAAGGCTAGGGATGTGGCTCAGGGTGGAGCACCCCGGGCTCAGTTCCCCCAGCCCCAGAAAGGATGGAGGAGTACGAAGTCCATAGTTCATGTCACATGTCATTGGCATGATTGCACCGTAGCACATTTCCTGTGCTCTGTCACCCTGTGGTGGCTTAGGGGTTAGTTTTCGTTCTGTTGTACTGTGTCACATGACGTTCTGTTCTGGGAGTTCATTGTATTATGTTACATATTCATTTATATTTCATTGTAGTATATAAAATATTAGTTTATTTTCTTATACTGTGTTGCATGTTGGCTTATATTATACTCTAATGTGTTACTTATTACACTGAATTTCTATACATGGAAAATATTTTAGAAAAATACAAACTATCCAAGGAGTAGAAATGGAGCCAAAGAAGAGAGGACATTTCCACACTCATGTAAAATTTGATGTTTTAAAAAACTCTGAGCCTATCTTAGATTTATAATTGAAATTCATGGAGATACTAGCAATGCTTTCCTACAAGTGACGGAAATTTGAGTGATTTTTTTTTTTTTTAGCTGTATCATTTCTCCTTTTCTGTATTCCCAGGTTTATTATGTTGAGAACATATGTTATATTCATATGATGTAAAAATAATAAGCTTATTTTTAGAGCTTTGGGCAGATTAGTAGGAAGGAATGCCGGCGCTGACCAGGGAATCCGTGTGGAGATCATGGGAAACATCACTATGTGGGATGCAGCTTGAGATGTTCACAATCTTCCCATTTGGCACCACAGTCGCATTTGCATTCCATTATAACCGAGATGGGACAGCTGTCACATCTCTTTAGTACATCCTTTATCCCAACAAATTCCTTCTTTGTGTCAGCAGAATGTAAATGTATCACTCTTCCTGGGCTAACTTCGGGAAACAATGAGTGCATGATGATGGCATTTCTTCCTTTTTAATATCTGGCATCTCAAGAACAAGTTGCATTTAGGATAACCTTCCACACCAATTACTGCACGTCAAGTCCCCGGTGCGCCCTTCACGTTACGTAATGTGCAATTGCAAAGCGGGGGCTGGGAGGGTGGCGAGGGGGCCCCACAGCACCCAGGGCATTGAGAGCGACAGCTGATGGGGCGCCTGCTACCAGCTGTGCCTCCAAAGGAGCAAGTGATGGGGGCAGCTCCAGGACACACCAAGCATCCAGTTGGTGAGCAAGGTGACCAATCTGGCTCCACTCTCTTGCTTTTCAGACAGCTGCAAGAGACTCAGATGTCGACCACCTCGAAGCTGGAGGAAGCAGAACACAAACTTCAGACTCTGCAAACAGGTTCGCTCCCCTCCTCCCCGGTCAGTGGGTGTAGGGCAGGCTGAAGAGACTAGACGCCTCCTAGCCCCCACCTGTCAC
The DNA here is from genome assembly GCF_052094955.1 of Ictidomys tridecemlineatus. NCBI lineage: Eukaryota > Metazoa > Chordata > Mammalia > Rodentia > Sciuridae > Ictidomys > Ictidomys tridecemlineatus. The sequence continues at coordinate 116,745,026 of NC_135486.1, forward strand.
CCCTGTGGAGCCTGCAGGGTCTCGGAACCCGTGCACGGTGCCTCCAGCCCAGGCTGCCTTCCCCTGACTCCATTAGTCACACGTTGAGCTGTCAGCGTGGAGTGGGAGGATCTGCCGTTTCTATCCCTTCCACCACCATCCTTTCTTCCTGCTCTTTTTTCCAACAAACACATCTAAATCACCAAACTGTCAAGGACTGACATTTCATTTAGAACAATAATAGGGGGAAAAAAACTTATTTCTACCCTAAGTTAAAGAGAACAGTAATAGCAGAACCTTTAAAATTTAACAGATACCAAAAAAGGTTATGCTAAAGTTGGCAGTTTCTTTAAACTTCTTTCTTTCCTCCCTTTTCATGTCTTTTTTGAAAGGGAAGCAGCAATGTATCTTCAATTTACATGTGGAAGGAACAGTGGAAGCCATCGTAATCCAGGTTAAAAAAAAAAAATGACAGGGAGAAAATAATCACAAGCAATTTAACAGACACGGACAACATCAAGCAGGCCTGGGGACCATGTCAGCGGTGGAGCCCTGGCCTTGTGTGCACCGGGCTGCGTCCCCTCCCCTGCACCACAGATTTGAAAAAGGTTACATTTGTCTAAAGACCACCTACAAATCCTGGAAAACAGAGAAATAGTCCAGCTGAATAATGAGCAGGGATAGGAACACACAATTCACAGAAACCATGTAAACAGTTCACACACATGAGAAAAAAACTGCTGTGTGGCCGTCAGGGAGAGACCGTCAGAGAAACCCCGGGAAGGTGGTCTGTCTGTCTGACTGTGGGCAGCTCTTTTCTTAATTGGTAAAACCCAGTGTTGGTGAGGGCTTAGGAGAAAGGTCACACTCAAGTAGGGTTGGGAGGCCAGCAGGGTCGGGTGGTGGAAGGTTCAGCGCTGAGCTTTCCCCCAGTAGCTGTGCCTCTCGGGCGCCTGAAGGTGGAGCTGGGTTTTACTGTGGTCACCAGTGTCCTGACATGAGAGCTTTCCATGCCACTCGGCCAAGGCAAAGGGGTGATCTCAGAAAATGTTCCGATCCTCCCATAGGATGGGAGGCAGGGAAGCATGTCCCTGTGTATGTAGACAGCAGTGGCCACGCAGCAGTGGAGAGGTGTCCTGAGAAAGGTGCCATCAGGTGATTTTGTTGAGATGTGAGGACGGGAATGTCCTCACACAGACCTCCAGGCACAGGTCCGTCCCTTGACGGTTGCAGCACGGGGTGTGTAAAGCAGAGGTAGGCAAGGCCGCAGCCAGGTCACCTGTGTACTGTCCTTACAGCTGACTTCCGTAAACAAGGAGAATAAGGATAAAAGTAGAACATACTAAACACACAACCAGCCACACACTGTGATCACGGGTCACCTACTGGGCATGGCGGTATATAGTACGTTTTCATACAGCTGAAAGGTCACTGTGGGGCATGGCTGTATGCAGTTACATGTGGAAATATTTTTGAAACAAAGACATTCTAAAACAGGAAATCTACATAGTAACTATCAGTTCCCTAGGAGGTGCTTGGACTGGGCCAGGTAGAGTTGTGGCGATGCTCTGTCCCATTTTTCCTGCCTTTGTCCTCTTGTCTGTTTTGAAATGGGGACGTTTTACTTGTGTATGTTCTTTTATTTCATTTGACTTAAGCAGTTAATATCTTACCTCATGTTTTCTGCCCTTGTCTTTTCAGCCCTTGAAAAAACTCGAACAGAATTATTTGACCTGAAAACCAAATACGATGAAGAAACTACTGCAAAGTAAGTCCCCTCATCACACCGTGTCCCAAGAGGTTGGCTTAGCAGGTTGGGAGCGTGACCTGTGTCCCAAACAGGGACACAGCACCATCCCCACGTGACCCCAGGCTCACATGCTCCCTGGCCTCCGCCACTGCAGCTGCTCCTCTTCCTTGTGGCGAAGGCTGCTCAGCACTTCACCATTTTCTAAGAAGGTTTGGGGAGGACTCAGCTTGGAAATGTGGGCGTTTCCTCAGGAGCTTGGCCCGGCAGAGAGAGTCCCCTGACCTGGGCCGAGCCCTCCCCCAAGCCCTGTAGGAGGAATCGCCACTCCCCATGCTCTTTGTCATACCCGACAGAGCCCTGCAGGTGCACATATGTGGGGACACATTGGTGAGCAGTCACGCAAGGCTCACAGCCTACCTGGCTCTTGTAGGGGGACATCAGAGGGAACACTTGCACGTACCCTGTCTCAGATCCCCCTATGCTGGTCACTGGGATGCTGGAAATAGGATTGCTGTAAATCCTGGGATGACAGCAACAGAGACTCTCTTGGCTGTGGCCACCTCTGCTAAGTCCAGGTGCAGTGCCAGTCTTCCCTGATCTGGAAGGCTCCTGTGGAACCCCTGTGCCCAGCGGCAGCCCCCTGCTGTGATCCCGCAGAGCTCCAGCAGCCTGGTGGGGGCTCTCCTCAGGGTGGTTGCAGGTGCTTGGTGTCGTTCGGCCCAGCACACTTGCCCTGGGGTTTGGAGGGTGCTGCTGCGTCCACTGTCCTTGGGACACGGGGGGAGTGGGCTCTTGACCCTCAGCTCTGGGTTGTTCAGAAAGCCCAGCTCCGCAGCCCTGGTGGGTTGAAACTGCCACGTGAAGACCAAACGTCAGTCCCTGCGCCCTGGCAGACGTCTTGGCTGATCTGAACCACAGGAGCCACCAGGTTGTTGGCCCTTGTGGTGTGGGGACAGGGCTTCGTGTAAGTGGGATGAGCGGGGCCAAAGGGGCAGTGGTCGGCATTTCACAGCGCAGCCCCTCGGCCTTGGTGGTACTTCTGCTGTCCTGGGGGCAGCCACAGCCCAGGACACGGCTTCTGGGGCTGGAGGGACCCCTGTGCCACGAGCCCTCTCCTCTAGAACCAACAGCCTAGGAGTCCTCCCCCTCAGGAACCACAGCACTGCCCGCACAGGACGCGGCCTGTCCTATACCTCGGGGTCCCTGTCACTTTTTCACCAGCCTGTCACCCTTCTCTCCTGTTACTCCTGCTTGGATTTCAGGTTTCTAAATAAGTTGTTTTCTTCAGTAAGTGTGATTTGTAGAACCTGTATCCTTTCCATCTGAGGCGTTCAGCATTTGTCTGGGATCTCGGTTGTCTCCGGGGTTTCTCTCTAAATGGTCTGAGGTGGATGGTGTGCGCGAGACATCGCGCTTCTCTCCCTCTTTTCCCGTCGCCTGCTGCCAACGTCTGTCCCTGCATGGCTGTGGTCTGATAGCACCACAGGTTCTCATTGCTCTTATCGGGACATCTTGAGGATCTGTAAGTAGCCAGGATGTACTTCATTATGCACTTTTTAAAAAACATGTCTTGGTGGTGGTGAGGATGCGGGGAGCAGGGCATCTCTCATGTTGGCAGTGGAGCACTGCAGTGCCAAGGGTCCCCCAAAACAGGACAGAACTGCCATCTGATCCAGAGACCCCAACTCTGGGGACATGTCCATCGCAGCATCATGCACAAGGCCAAGAAATGGACATCACTGCATCCACGAATGGGTGAAGCAAGCGGGGAACACACAGTGGATTACCCTCCAGTCCAGGGCGAGGGCAGTCCTGTACCCAGGACAGCACAGTGGACCCTGGAGGAAGTGCTGGATGAAGCAGGCGGCACAGGGACAAGGCCACGCGACCTCCCTGACAGTGAGATCTGGGAGAGCTGAGCTCAGCGGAGCTGGATGGGCTGCTGGTGACAGGGAGTGAGAAGCTCTGGCCCCGGGTTCAAGGTTTCAGCCGAGTTGTGAAACATCGTACGGCGGGGGTGGTCGTCCATCGAGGTGCTTACTGTGCTTTAAGATCACTTACAGAAAATTTCTGTTTCCCCATAGAAAACAATAGTTAAGGTCCCAGCAAAATTCAGGGCCAGCCTCAACAACTCAGCAAAGCCCAAAGCGACTTAGTGAGACCCTGTCTCAGGAAATATAAAGGGTTTGGGACGTGGCTCAGTGGTAAAGCACCCTCTGGGTTCAGTCTCCAGCACCAAAAAGAGAAAGTAAATAAATAAGTGAGGTTACAGAGAGGAAATTAAATGATTCCTCATCTTTTATGAAACATGGTGTTATATCACATAAATGTGTAGGCAGATATGATTTGTTCATTCAAAATATTTTATTTAAAAAAAAAAAACTTGTGTGCCACCCTCGCTAGGCCACTCGAGTGATTTTTAAGCTGCCTGCTGTGTTCTAATGTGAATCATTTTAGTGAGTGAGGAACAGCAAATCAGGTAATAGAACAGAATAGAAAACAAACCAACAGAATAGAAAGTGTCCTGGCACATGGTAAAGTGTCTTTTGGTGACACTTCAAAATTAGGTATCTAAATCTAAAAAATAGAAAACTAGTTCTTGGGTCACAATGGGAAAGGTGCTTCTGTCCACATATCAGGACCTCATTTAAAAGCTGCTGCTCCATGGGTCACAAGAGCTCACTCTCCAGAAGCCGGTGTCTCCTATCCTGCTCTTGCTGTCACTGGCAAAGTGTGGTTAGCCGTGATGTCCACCCACTTGGGGAAAGAAACTGCCTGGTAGCATGAAGTGCTCAGGAGTGACCGCTACGCACACCACTTGCCACACAACAGCTGGTTGCTCTGTTGTTTGGAGCCACGGTGTCTTGTTTTCTTCTTGGGTGAAAAGCCACATGGAAATTTTGCTTTTATTTAGCGGGTTTGTTTTAGGAATCAAGGTCAAAGAAGCAACTGAGAATGGAGTTCCTGGAGGAGGAGCCTGAACAGAGAAGGGCTTCAGTTTTCTCCACTCAGGTTTTCGTCTCTGGAAGAAGGGAATGTGGCCACTGGGGGCGTGAGCAGGGGCGGAGCCAGAGAGCAAGGGCAGGCTGTCTCCTGTTCCCACCCTCTCGGGTCTTGCTACTGGCCAGGCTGACACGTTTGCTCAGCCAGAGCCACCAGATAGCAAGGGAAAGAAGAGCCAGCTCCCAGCTGAGAGGGCGCAGGGAGAGGCCAGGAGGGTTGGCAGTTACTGTTCATAGAGGGACTGGCCCCAGGGCCACTCTGCAGCAACCGCCTCTGCCATGTTGACAGTAAGAATGTTGAATGTTGGGACAGTCACCTACCTGATGGAGCATGTCACCCAGGGACTCTCAGAGGCTGGTTCTCCCACCCCCTGGACCACTGGAGAACCCTGGCATCAGCCAGGAAGCTGTGGGAGCTGGTGTGGACCCAGTAGCGAACAGTTCTAGCCCCTTCCATCCACTGGTACGTGGTGAGGCCCAAAGATTCTTCCCCTCAAAATCCAAATAAAAATTAGCATATTGCTTGCTGAGTTTCACTAAACTATGGGAAATTAAGCCAAAAATCCTGAGGATCGGGGCTGGAAAAGTGGCTCCGTGGCAGGCGCTTGCCTGGCCCACGTCCCTAGCACCATATGCACAAGAACGTGGAGGTTGGTGATTCTGTTCTGAGGGTACCTCCAGGACATGGTGAGGTGGCCATGGCCCTGCTGGAGCTCACGGTGAGAGACTCCGTCTCGCCCAGTGGGAGCGGGGCTGGCGTGAGCGAGCACAGCTGCAGCGAGCGACATGGGCAGAGGTGGGCGAGGCTCCCAGGCAGTGGGTCCCTCCTGACTTCAGCAGACAGCTGCCTCCTTTGGGCTGCGCCCTCTGCCGGGTGCAGATCCTGAGCTTTTGTGGTTCCGTGGGAAGACATCACTGCAGTCCAGCATGGCCACATCTGGGATTGAAGGGACAGGACTGGCTAGGTGTCCAGCAGGGTCCCTGCAGGATGGAGGCAGAGCACTCATGTGGGGCAGTGAGGGTGGTGCAGAGCCTGGCGGAGAGTGCTGGCAGGCGGTGCCCAGGCCTGGCCTTGAGCAGATCAGAAGGTGGGGACCTAGGGAGGAGCAATGCCTCTGACCAGTGCAGCACAGAAACCTCCTCCCTACCCCACCCCGCCTGGGCTCCCCAGGCCACACCTAGAGAGGGGACTGAGGGAGGAGGAGATCTCTGACACCAGGTAGCCGAGGGAACTACCCCGCACCCTTTCCCGGAGAGCTCAGCCTTGACTTTGGTTTTGTCTTTCTGTCCGTCTTCCTCTGGGGTCCTGGGTTTCCTGGGCTCACACACCCTCTTGCCTCAGCCTCCTGAGTAGTAGTTGAGGCTGAAGATGAGGCCTCGGAGGGCGGGGGGGGGGCAGGCCTATCTGAGTTTCCCAGGAACCAGCTGGTGGGTCTGCAGGGTAATGGGGCTGGGCTTAGGCGTAGGCTCGGCTGGGCTTAGGCGTAGGCTCAGCTGGGCATTTCCCAGGTCAGATGCCAACAAAAGGCAGCACTGGGCCAGACGCCTACCGTGAATGGTTCCCAAAGTAGTTAGCCACAGAAAGTTCAGAGGAAGGCCTGAGGTAGAGGGGCCGGCGCTGCTCTCTTACCTTTGGAAGCAACTATCTCAGTATTCAGGTCCCACACAAGGCACACCTCTGCCTTCCCGACCCTGGTGTCCTGAGAAAGGTTCATCGTGTCGATGAACCTTGGGGTCCAACCTGCATGTGCTGTTAGTTCAGCGTGCTTTTATTCGTGTATATGAAATAGAAGCCCCTGCGGGACACATCTTTGTTCACATGGTCTTAAAACAGTGCTCCTCTGGGCGGGGAATGAGAGGTGGCAGGGAGGGACTGTTTTAGCAGATCACAGGCGGGAATCAGGAGGCAGGACGAAGCTGGGCTCTGCAGACAGACTGCCCTGCCTCTGCGCCTGGCTTCTCCCATCTGCACTGGGGCCTGGCAAAGGTGCAGTCACCGCGTGGCCTCGGGGAGCAACAAGGTGTGCGTGCACAGCACAGGCACAGCGAGAGCCAGGGGAGGTCCACAACGGCTGCGCCAGGGCCCAGGGCGGCTCTAGAGGCAGCGGCCTTGTAGGGGGTGGACCAGGAAGTCGAAGGACACACATTGCCTGTCCTCCACAGGGCCACTGTCCCCTCTCACCTCTGCCATTTTGGTGTGAAGTTGCAGGTGGAAGACACCGCCCCATCCTGAGACCCCCCTTGGCACAGGGCAGTCATCGCCATGCGTCAGCTGGGACAGCGCAGGCTGACTGTGACGGGGACAGCAGCAGTAAAGTTTTCCATGTGTAGGCTTGAAGCAAAATGTAATTAGCCTTTATGCGCAGAACAAGGCCCCATTGATGAACACAGCTGGTCTTTGTTTTGTCCTGTCATTGAGAGTGGGAGGTAAAGTGCTCTTCTTCATGTTTATTAATGCAAGATTCCTTAGACAAATGGCAGGCACAGTTTAATATTTGTTGGAACGTGGAGGGGCTTGCCAAAACAGTTGTTGTGTAAGCGGATTGCAGCGCTTCAGATTAGAGCCATTTCTGGGTTAAATAAATGAATTATTTCTGCTTGCTTTTTTCCTATGAAAATGCACCTCCTCAGATGGTCATCCTGTCCAGTTCTCCCCGTGTCTCTTAGCAGATGGAAATAACACCCCAGCAGACTTTAGCCTGGAGAGTCACAGAGCCTAGGGGTGTGGATTTAGGCCTTTACAAATGGGTGCCCTGGGAGAGGCTTGGGCCGCGCGCTGCCCTCCTCCCTGGGCCTGTGCCACACAGCTGTCCCTTGCCCTCGGGTTCAGGTCGCTTCTGCCCATGCCAGGAGCCTCCTGGCCACACACAAGCAGGACTTCCCATTTCACTGCTGTCCATGGCCTCCTCTTTGCTCTGCCCCCAGACCTGGGTGACGGGGAGCTTCAGCACAGTCAGCCTCTTACATTCCTCCAAACACGTGGGGGGGGGGCCCTCTGAGCCCTGATGAAAGGAAATATTGAATTGCACCGAAATGCTACATTTTTTCGAGCTAGTGCTAGTCTTAGGAGAATTTGCACCTCCCAGACCTTTCCTGCCAGTAAACTTCATACTTGTTAAACTTACTTGGTTGTGTTCCTCGCTTCTATGCTTTTAAGAACAGCCTTGTATATCGCTAGTTTCATAACGCGTTACAAGAGGGACATCCATGGGAGGAGCCACATGTGGGCCAGCTTTGGAGTGTTGCTTTGTGTCGTGTTTGTGGCTCAGGTTTATCACAAAAGGCAGCCAGCCCTGGGCAAGATCAGACCGTCCCACAGCCAGCCCAGCAGAGGACTTTATTGAAATTGTTCAGGGGAGCCAGACCCTGCCACACAGGGATAGGGACCTCCACGTCCCTGCAGAGGCCAGAATACAGGACTTAAGATGAGGAAAGGGGCCCAGGAAGACTCGAGGAGGGCAGCCCATGCGCCTATGCAAGGACACCCAGGTGGCTGGTGCGGCGGGTCCTTGGGTGTCAGTGTCAGCTGCTGGTGCCGTCCAGTGAGCTCCTGCTGTGCAGTGTGGGGAGGAGCCCCTCAGGAACACAGGCCTTTGCTGCCTCCCTTGGGCACAGTGTTTGGTGCTCTTTGTGCATGACCATGGTGGTCTTCACAGCCCCTCTGGGGCCGAGTGTGGCTCAGTGGAGAGGCTTGCCTAGCACGCACAGGCCCTGGTCCCATCCCAGCACTGCAGAAAGACACCAAGAGTGTCCTGAGGCTGCCTCACCTGTGGGAGGGTTGAGCAGGCAATGGCTGGTCCAAAGGGTTCTGCCCCTTCCCCACCCGAAGAGCTTTCGTGCAGATGAGTCTTTTCTTTATTTTCTTTATGGTTTCTTTATGGGAAAGGCTCTGGAAACAAGAGCTAGGTGGAGCCCAGCTGACTAAGCCTGAGAATCACACGACAGTTTTGATCCTCACAGGAGACAAACAGCAGCGGCAGCACTTGTCCCCATTGAATTTGAAAGGACCAACTTAAGTGTCCTGAAATGCAGTCCCTCCTGTACCTTTAAGAACGTAATGTTTTCTATTTCCTGTCTTTTTGATGATTCATCAATTTCCAGTACAGAGTTGCTGTAATTATCCTGGTCAGATTAATTTCCCTAAAAATAGAGAAGCAGTTACTTTTACGATCTCAAGGATATGGACTCGAATAAAGAACCCACTGTCCCTAAGAGCCACAAAATCAGACTAGGAGGGGAAAATGTGATGCCTTTTTTCCCCATTTTATCTCCAAGAGTTTGCATTTGGTGGAATTCCTGGGATTTTCCGTCCCTGTACGAGTATTTTGCTTCACACCTACAATCCGTGCCTGGTGAGCAACCACTTCTGACAGTTCAGCCCTGCTCTGGTCACCTCTCCAGGCCAGGAAGGAAGTGGCTTCGCAGGTCCAAATTCAGGCAGAAACTCTTCTGAGTGCCAAGGACCCCTTCACCTCCTCTGGACTCCCGAGGGGTCTGGACATCAGGAAGCCTCAGTGAGAATTGGCAGACATGGGTCAGGCCCTAGGACCCCTGAGCAGGGACAGGCCGCAGCTATGACATATTCATAAACACAGCTCACACAGTTCATGAGTGTAATAAGTGGCCTTGCTCGCCCAGTGTCCTTTGGGAGAGTAAGGTAGAGGAAGCCACCACTCACAGATGGTCACCTGAGTTTGGGTTTCTTTCTTTCTTTCTTTTCTTTACTTGAGACAGTGTCTCACTATGTGGCCCAGGTCTCAAATTCCTAGCTCCAGCTATCCTCCTGCCTCAGCCTACCTGGTAGCTGGGACCTGCCTGCCTTGCTTTTACAGTATTTTACCTTTTTTAGAGATCCTTAAAGTTTTTCTGATTTATCATCAAGGTAAATCTTGGGGGACTTGAAAAGAGCACAAAGACTGTGGAGGGGAAATGTCACCTTGTAGGTGAAGGTGGCCTTGGGTGACCCATAGCTGGGCAGTGAGGGTCCTGCCTTCTGTGGCTCAGAGGCTGGGGCTGGAGCATCCTGCGATGCACATGGAAGCGGCCAGCAAGCGGCCTTCCTCGTGTCTCTCCCCGGGTGCTGATCATCGCCAGCAGAGATGCCTGCAGAATGAGCGGGTCAGCGTGAACCTTTATGGTGACAGGACGTAGCTCAGGGCCCAGCACAGCCGAGCAGGTCCAGTGCTCACCCGCAGCCTGCCCGGCAAGGACACCTGCACTCTGGAGAGGTGAGCTCTCGATGTCCAAGAAGGAGGCCAGAGCCCCGGAGCGTTCTCACCACCTTCTGCCCCAGTCCGATTCCCCGAGGCCGGTGGTTCTGACCGAGGGAGGGGAATCCGTGGCTGTCACTGCAGGGCCCTGGCCTCACCGGTCACTGTGACTCAGTGCATCTTTGCTTCAGAAGTAGCAAAGGAGAAAGTGACCTGCCTCACACTGTCCGGGTCCCATGAAGGGACGAGGGAAGGCTGGCAGAAGTGAGGAACGTCCTCCCCTTGGCGTGTTGGTGCCCCAGCCAGTGAGGTCAGTGCCTGTTACATAACATCCATTATTTTTATTTACAAAATCCAGTCATGTCTCTCGTACAGGATTTAAAAACCTCAAAAAGATTTTTTCAAAGAAGACAGCAGGGTCCCTGTGACCCCACGGCAGAGGGACCACTGTTACACATTGGCATGTCTCCTTCCAGCTTCCTCTGTGTGTTTGACTTTGTCTTTAATTTTCTTTTACCGATGGCATCACTGGCAGGCAGTTTTGATGTCGGTCTTTTTGCTTGACATGTGGCACCTCTTTCCCGCGTGTCTTTAGATGGTCTTTAAAAGCATCGTGCACCTGCCTGGCCTCTGCCAGGTAGGGGTGCCCCCAGCTCGTGCCCTGCATTCCCTGTTGTTCGGGAGTCTGTGGGATGACACCAGGAAGCTTTGTCCTTACTCTTTTTATGTCTTTATTGGGTCAGTGGCTGTGACATCTCAAGGGGACTTCTCTGAGCGTGGAGTGGGCGTGGAGGCCTAGAACTCAGCAAGGGCACGTGACCAGACCACTGCTGGGGAAAGTTAGTGGACATTGGTGGTACCTGGCCTGGCCTTGAGCAGCCCTGGTTCTGGTCCCAGCTTTGACCCCAGGGGCGGACTAATACTTTCCTCCCTGGGCAGCAGCACTGTCCCTGTTAGTGAAACGAGAAGATGGAACTGGTGGCTAGCAGGATCAAAGGGCCAGCCCTCTTCCCAGCCTCCAGTGCTTCATCTCCCAGGTGCTTCCCAGAGCCCCAGATACTGCCTCCGTTTATGAAATGGCCTGCAGGGAGGCCTTCCCAGGGCCCAGGCGGACAGTGAACCTCGCTAGGAAGAGCCCTGTTCCTGGGCTCACACGGCCCTGATTCCTGGCTGCATGAGTTGAGTGACCTTGGGCAGGCTACTCACCCAGGCCCTAGTCTCCACTTAGGAGAGCTGGGGTCACACGGAGAGTCTGTGAGCACGTCCTCAGTCAGCAGTGGCTGCGTTGCTACCTGCTGAGATCCACAGGGCCCCTGTTGTGTCCCCACCCCAGGTCTCTCTCACTCCGGGGACTCGTTTGTCTTGTAGATGGTCGTTGGTCACAGGGTCTCTGGTTGGCTCATCACAGCAGGGATTGGGGTGTTCTGCCCTGACCCTGTCACCTTCCTGTGGGGCTCGGAATCCTGAAATCTTACCTGGTTGCCTGGTGGGTTCTGATTGGAGACCAGAAGTGCCCAGTCAGCCGTTGCCAAGCTGTGGACGTCTCGGCCAGCGCACCCCTCAAGTCAGCTGGAGATGGGAACTCTGCTGCAACTGCCTTGTAACATACAAACATGAGGACAAATGTGTCCCCTCCCATCCCAGGAGAGCTCTGGGCCCACCTGGCTGGAACCCTGGGCTGGTGGACAGGTAGAGGAGTGCCGAACATCCACACGCCCACAAGAATGTCTGGCCTCGTCCTGGTACCTGTGGCGCAGTTTTAAGAACTTTGTGGAACCAGCCTGAAGAATGGAGCTTCCTTTCGGAAGCGAGGGCGAGACTGGTAATTGAAGCCATTGATTTCCTTCGCGGCTTGTTTGCCTGGCGCTCTCTTCCTGAGGTGCTGTTTGTTGAGGAATGTCTCCAATTGCCAGAAAGACAGTGGGGTGTCTTATATCTCCCCCGCCACCCTTCTTCCAGCCAGAGCGCGCTCAAGGCAGCCTGCGGTATGAATTTTTAATGCAGAGCTTTATGGCAGTGCTCTCCTGAGCCTAAGATTTAATGCTCTGATGAGCAGAGCATGGATCGGGGGCATTCGACATTAGGAAGAATTAACCCCCAAGCCTCCGCATCTGTGCCCTCTCATTTCCCAAAAGGTAACCCTCTGGAGTTGGGAGAAAAATTCAAAATTACGTGCTGTTTGCAATGTTCTCAAAATAGCCTGGAGCACAGAAGTAGAACATACTCTTGAAATCTTATTGGCTAGCATGTATTTTTACCTTTCCTCTTATTTCTTTTTAAGTGTGACTATTTTTACTTTGATGCATTTCAGTGATCTTTCCACCCTTAAAAAAAGCTTTACAATTTGTAAGACTTACAGAATATATAGATTCCTGGGTGCTTTCCAGTTTCCATGGAAAGCCCAAGTGTAATTAGAAGTCCAGAACTTGCCGTTGACAATGGGAAAGAGACCAGTTGTGTTAAGTGGCTAATTCTGTTCGTGGGCATATGGTCGATTGTTATTTTCTTCGGGAAGCTTTCTGTATTTTTTGAAGGTTTCAAAATTAAGAAGAAAAAGTTGTATATAAAAATCACTTGAGTTTAAATAAAGTTAGAGAAGAACGAAGTCTTCAACACACAGGAGAATAAACAGCTAACTGTGTAGAAAATAATAGAGCAGAGCTGAGCCCTATGCAAATGAAAGCCTAGATGTTTTAAATATTTCGATTAAAAATACCATAAAATCACTTAGGAGAAATTTTTAGGTGGGTATTTATATCATAGGGACGGAGGAGGTCTTTTTAAGCATGATGCCAAAAGTAGAAATTACAAAGGGAAATCAAAGCTCTTTGGAGAGGGAGGGAAAGAAAGATGGATGGGCAAAAATATTTGCAATGCCTGTGGCAGAGAGGGCTACTACATATATAAAGAACCCTTAGAAATCAATAAGAAATAGTTCAATACTCCAGCCAAGAAAGCTCTACATTTTCAGGTCCGTTCTCCCTCCACAAGGTGTCTGTCCTGCACACCTCACGTCTCTGTTTCCCCTTCACAGCCACGATCCTGGCTCGTTTTCATCTCTTGGCCTCATGGTCATCAGTATCTCACATCTCTCTGCTGCCAGGTTCTCCTGGATACATCTGTCTTCCTCCAAGGATCAGCTAAAAGTTTGTTTGTTTTTTTCTGAAATGTAGACCTGATCCCATTTAAATCTGCCCTGTGTAAGAACTTTCTGTGCCTTGTTCTCCTGCCTCCGAAGAAAAGTCCCCAGCCTGGTGTGCAGCTCCGCCTGCGTGGCCCTGTGGTGCGCTGAAGCCAGTGCCCCACACACGGATTCCAGGCCATCCCCCAGCTCGTGCCTGCCTGCTCCTAGCAGGGCCCCTTTACCCACAGGCACAGCCGCCACCTCCCCGCTGTACCCTCCTGTGCCTGCATGACCCTCTGTAACAGGAACAGGCCTCGTAACCTAGTGCTCATGGAGAAAACTCAGCAAACTGACTTCCTTTGCTGACCTTGTATTAGAGGGCCCTGGGGGTCAGTGCCTCCCACAGGACACTGGTGCCCGCAGAGCCACTGGTTCACAATGTAGTTCCTCTTCTCTGAAGTGCCAAGTCACCAAGCTTAAAATATCCCCTTGAACGTCTTCTCCAATGTGTGCATCTTTCAACCAAAGTCTGTGTGGAAATTGTTAGTTAAATACACTTTAAGATACAGCACAGAGAGTGTGTGCTGTGCAGAGACCACATTTCGCCTCCAATTGTACTTGCCTCGGAGAGAGCCCTGGGCAGCCACGCTGCCTCCCCTGGCCACAGAGTGCTGTCTGCAGCAGCATCTGCCTCCCTGTGGCATGAGCTCCTCGGGGCTAACGGGTCTCCTGCACCAGGCTGCTGTGCCAGGGCTTGGGTCAGCCATGCCTCAGACACCTGGTCTGGATCTTCGTGGAAGCTGGCAGCTCCCAGGGCTGTGCATGGGCTCCTAGGACCGAGGTCTGCCTATGGCACAGCTGTCTGACAGCAATAAAGGGAGTCTGAGCTGTGAGTTTGGTCACTGCATAGATGGTTTAGAACACACAGGTTTATGCATATTTCGGAGGGCACATTTGGGCACACAGGTGTCAGGTTGCTATGCCCAGCATAAAGCAGCCTGCAGAGGAGAGGCCACTCGAGGTCCTTCAGGCGTGACTTGACATCATTTCACCCCATTTTACATCTCTCATCCACTAGCCTGCAGTCTTCATGCTGAGACTTTATTTTCTTCTCTTGAAGAATTAAAGCTGAGGTCACCATGCTCGGTTTACAGGCATCTTGGTGATTTCTGGGGTTTTGTAACAAATTTTAGAAAAGTAACTCCTGAAAATACTTTTTTCAGAATGAGAAATTTCTTAGGGAAACAGAGATGCCGTTTTGTCCCCCACATGTGGCCCCAGGGGAAGAAGGAACCCTTCCACAGTAGTAGAGAGACTGGGGTCCCCTCCTGCCCCACCCCACACTGCATGACCTGAGGCTGCCCTTATCTGTGTTTTCCAGAAAGCACTGGGTTCTAGCAAGCACAGCTTCCTTCAGACCTCAGGGCCTTCCCTGCTGTGCTGGGTGCAGCCTTGTGGTACCCAGCTCTGTGGGTTCGCAGGCACCAGGCTTGGCGTTTCCCTCTGCTCATGGCCGTGTGTCTCCCTGCAGCCTTGGAGCTGCCCAGCAGTTCTGCTTGTGCTCTGAGTTGGAGCCACTTATCACCTTTACCCATCGCTTGCTTTTCTTTTTGCTTGAGTTTTGGTGGCTTTAGTTATCCAGGAGAATCATGTGCAGCCAACCCTTATGTCCTTGAGTTCTGTCCACAGATTCAACCAACCACGGATAGAAAATATTCAGAAAAAAAGAATTGTATATGTACCAAAGATGCACAGACTTTGTTCTTATTATTATTCCCTAAACAACACAATAGGGCAGTTATTTATAGAGTCTGCATTGTATCAGGAATTGTAGGTCATCCCCAGATGCTTTAAAGTCGACAGGAAGAGGTACCTGGGTTTTATGCAAATACTACCTAGTTTTTAAAAGGGATTTGAGGCTCTACAGATTTGGGTATCTGCAGGTTTCTTAGAACAAATGCCTCGTGGATACCAAGGGACTACTTTATCTATGAATAAGATAGGACTCATCAGTTTAATCATCATTTCTAATATAGTCTCAATAATAGGAAATGGTCCTTCCTTTCTAATCTGCTTTCTTGGTTTTTTTTATGACTTATCTTAACCGTGTCTGATAGCATAAGGGGCAGTTCACTGTCTGTTTATCATTCTTCAAGGTACCCTCAGTTCGCCCAGTGGGCCTGTGATTTCTTCCACCAGCACTTCACATCCGACAACTCAGACATAAATAATTACATGTCTGATTTCTGTCTGCAATTTCATTCTAGCGGTCTAATTTTCCATTCTAATAAATTCCACACGATTTTGGTAAGATATCTGTTTTCTATTTTCATGTCATATACAACTAGTTTACTATTGTTTTGCTGGTTTTTTTAAAAGCCCACCTAATATTTCCATATGCATCTTGTCATTTTACCAAGTTTTATAAATTAACTTCAGAGATAAATTTACCCTTATTTATATTTAATGCAACCGCAAATAAGAAATGTCATCATTAGCTTTCTTTGCCAGTAGCATTTTATAATTCGATTTTCTATAGGTGGAATTTATGCCATGTTATTTTAATTCCCACATGTTTAATATTTATATCCCTGTTGTAGATGAGAGAGATCGTTGATTTCATTTTCCAGATATTAATAATAACTGGTGTGTGAAAGTTGATTATTTTCTTGTCTTTGCCAAAAAACATGGGCCCTGCTGTGGCCCCGGCCACCTCTGCCCAGCTGCTTCCGGGGGTTTTGGGTTCTGTGAGCGTGTGATCACATCACTGCAGGTGGTGACTTCAGACCCTTTTAGGACAACAGTAAATGGAGGCCCTTGGTTTCAAATCCCTGTCCTTTCAGCCATTCACCACGAGCTCCAGCGACAACCCCATACCCTAAATTTGACCAGGACGTGGTCTTTCTGTCCCACGTGTTAACAACAGAATTACACCTGTGTATACTGCATTATATTCCATTTTTATTTTCCGTGTTTTGTGGACTTCCTCACCTTGTCACTTAGCAGGGGCTCAGGCAGTGTGCCTGTTGCTGACCCGCAGCAGCACCCACCTCTCCTGACTGCAAGGAGTGCTAGGGAGCGTGGCTTGGAATCTGAACGTCATTAGTCCTTTTTAAAAATCTAGTCAAGTCTGTGCCTTCTCGCTCAAAGGACCTTCCTGCTACGTGTTGTTAGAGTTTGCATTTTCTTCAAATACATATTTTATTTTTAGGGGTGAACTTGTCCTGCCCATATTCACTGATACAACTCTTCTCTTATATTTTCTCTAATTATTGATTCTCACTTTCAGATTTGCAGTGTCCCTGTCATAAACTTTCTGGCCTATTCACAAAGATGCACTAATTCATTATCTGGAGTCTTCTCCTCAGACCTGCAGTGCGTCTCCCCTTTATTACTGAACACCACCTTCAGGTGGAGAAGCACCCCGCCCTCCTGAAACCCTCTTGAATGCTCCGTGCCAGTTTTCTTGCCACACTGTACTGTCACCACACCCCATGTCCATCAAAGCAACAAATGACCCTCCGTCACCAGGACCCTCCCTCCTTGGTGAAGCCCAGGCTCTTCTACAACACTCTGAACCTACAAATTCCTGCCAAGTATTTTTAAAGATACTTGGATTTTCCAGAGAGTTTCTGCTGCCTTCAGAAAGCATGTGCCATTGGCAGGATTATCGAGTGGTGATAAGAACCCTTCATCCGAGCATATGGTAAATATTTTTCAAAACTTGAGGTGTGCCAGGTAGATCCAGGAGGTGACCTACATAGAAAGGAACACTCTTCTCATCACCTGTTTAAAGGATCTAGCTGCCTTTTTCATTTTTACTAAACTCAGAAATTTATCAACTAGTATCTGGGGTCCTTTTGCAGGGGAACCCTGGGGAGCCCTGTCATTTGAAAACTGATCAAATCCATTTCCTGTCCAGAGTGGTGACATCGCCGAGCCAGGGCTTCAAGCCAGTTACGTGACATTTGTGTCTTCCTGGTGGGGAGAGGCTCTCACCCGTGCTCATCTAGCCATGAACATAGGACAGGGGGGTGGCCTGTCCAGCGCAAGTCCTTCCAAAACAAATTCTAGAGGGAAACCAGGAAGATCATTTGATTTTTGTCCTCTTAGAATTCTTATCGCACCTACTGTGAAGTGTTTGAAGTGGCTTTAAGACAAGGCGTGGAATCCGTAGGTTCAGCATGGAGTGGGGGTGAACGGCGGACCTCAGTGGGAAGACAACTCTTAAGGCTTGGATGTGAATGAAAATCTCAATTACTCCATAGCCCGACGTGGCCGAGACGTTTCCTTCCCTGAGTTTTGAGCGGTGGACATTGCAGGGTCCCCGGCGCGCTGTCTGGCCGCGGGGAGACTTGCTGTGCAATTAACCTTTCCATTTCCTCCTGCATCTAAGCATCGTGCGCTTCCTCTGCGGTGTCTTAGTGAGTGCACAGGATGGAGGGCGTTCTCTGAAACGTGTGGCCAAAGCAATGAGGTCAGAATGAAGGGAAGGGATGGTCTTCGTGGGGCCAGCAAGTCTGGCCCATCTGAGTTGTTTGTCTAACACTTCACAAGTGGCATAGGAGCCGCTGAATTATTCATCTTCAAGTTACCCTAAAAAAGGCACTTAGGCGGGCAGGAAGGCTGCTGTCCTCAGACACAACGCTGCCTCCGTGGTCGCCTGCCCCGCTGCGCGGCCAGCCCTGTGAGGTGAAGGGGACCGCACTGCCTGAAGTGTGCAGGGCAGGGGAGGACACTCAGTGACTCTGAGGCCACAGGTGTGGTGGGAAGGCTGGAGGGGACGAGCCTAGAAGCTGAGAGTGACAAGCAGCATGCAGGCGGCGGTCTTTTCCTGCCACCAGCCCCTTGCTTGGCAGCTCCCACCAAGGAGTGCTTAGGGGAGAGAGGAGGTAATTAGAGACTCTCATTTTGGAGGAAAAGCAAGGTTTGCCATAGGCCAGCTGCTCCCCGTGGGCCATTTGTCACTGTCTTGCCCCAGTCCTCGGAAGGCAGGGAAGCGGGGAAGGAGGACCAGGACTGCAGTCCTGTGGGTTTTCTCGGGCAGCAGAAGCTTGGCTGGTGCCTCTTGGCCAGAGGCAGGTTCCCCCGGGGTACGGAGACCAGACAGGGGAGCCAAACCCCACAGGCACCCCCCAGCTGCTGGCAAGGTTGGCAAAACAAGAGTCCAGCACTAAATATGTGAAGGAGGCTGTTAACAAAATAACGATGATGTGACGTGTGACAGGAAATCAGCCCTCGCAGGGCATCTCTTTGCAGTCTGAGCTAAGGTGGCAGCAACTGGCCTCTTGTCCTGCTGGTGCTGCTGTCTGCCATGAGTCCTGCAGTGTGGACGAGCCCGTCACCCAAGGCTCCGTGGAGGTAGGCGCAGGCCACCAGAGGAAGTGAACCGTTGGGCCCTGTGGCCTGGGACCTGGGTGTTTCTTCCAGGGTTCATTTTCTTCCCATTCTCTGTTCTTAGCTAACAGTCTTTTTCCTGTGTCAAAGAAAAATAGATATATGTGGTTTTTAAAATCACCTTTCCTCAGAGAGGTGCTTGCTGTGTACATTTCCCCCCTGAGACTAGTGAGGGAGAGGCTCAGAATAGGAGTATCAGGGTGGGCTGGGCAGAGCTAGGCTTCCCACACTGGATCATGCCTCCTGTCCGCGTTCTTTCCCAGGGCAGTGCAGCGACATCCTTCTAGATGCTTCCATCTGGTGCCCAAATGTCTTCATGTCTCACTACTTCGTTTCTGCCCGCAGTCAACACCAGGAAAGACTTTATAGTCAACAAGCAGCAGTGGAGGGATACCAAACTCAGTAGAACCTGTCCTGGAGGGCCTTTGTTTACTTTTTGTATGTTAATTTTCAACTCATGAGAGCAGGCACACTTGTGCCATTGGCCCCTGGTTACCCACTACACAGCCTGCCACCTGCCAGTCCGTCTCACCTGCCTGGCTCCTGTTGACTTGTGAAGCTCCTTCTAGGTCATTTCTAAGCAGTTGAACAAGTACGTGCCCACAAAGAATGCCTCTTGTCATTGTAGCCACAGTACTAAAAACCTGTTGGTATTACTAGATACATCTGGTCAACCTTGAAGTTTCCAGTTGCCCTAAACATCATGCAGTTGTTTTGTTTTCTGAAGTTGTTTGAATCAGAATCCAGGTAAGAGCCACATCGTGGAACTGGTTGGAATACCAATGCCCTGGAGTCCTGTTCATTTTGTAGACGTGTCCCCAACCTCCCACCCTCCCTTGTTCTGTGCCTCACACTCTGAGTGAAATGAGTTCGTTCGCACCAGAGTGGCTGCCCCTATCTGGGTCTTGCTAATCGCATCCCCAGGTATACTCAGGGTGCTCCTCTGTCTTCTCCTGTCCTGTAAATTTGTAGCTGAACGTAGAGGCTTGATCAGATTCAGGATGGAACTTTGGGGCCAGGCGTGACTTCCTGGGTGGTTGTGATTATCTCCTCGTGGCCTCCGGCACTGGAAGCCAGCTGTAACCAGAGGCAGGAGACTCCCGTACCCAACAGCAGCCAGGACTCTTGTGTTTGTGTGCTTGGTGCCCAAAGGCCTCTCCTGTAGGTCCCACTGCTCAGAGACCTGCCCCAGGCCAGAGGACTGAAGGGAGAATTCAGTGTTTCCCACCAGCCTCGGGCTCTCTGCCATTCAGACCAGGTTTTCTGATTTTGCTTTTTGTGACCCCATCATCCTGTGACTCCATGGCACTTGAATGAAGGAAAGAAGATATTCCTCTCTTTCCTGTGTGCTGCCTCCCTTAGAGCTCCGGGCAGTCACAAGAAGTGTCCAAAGATGGATCCGACACTTATCCCCAGAGGCCCCCAATGGCCTTGGGAGCGTGACCAGCAGGAGCTATGCATGTTGTGAACCAGTTCTCAGGGCCAAAGCTGTCCTGTGCCCCTGCCTGTGCACAACTGAAGCCTGAGTGACCGTCACAGATGGCTTCTGACCACACTGAGGGTCATTCCCTGGGCAGCAGCCAGCCTGTCTGAGGGGTCCTCTGTGGCACTGATGGGCAGTTATGCCATGTGGGCCTTGGAGCTCCCTCAGCCCCCAGCTAGACTCAGACACAGCTAGCAGCAGAGTTCATTTAAACCACAGAATCAGCGGGTCCCCAAAAGGTGGGGGCATGAAGGGCGGTTTCCTTCCCATTTGGGATTGAAAAGATGAGGCCTGACTAAACTCCTTTTAATTGTTACTGTGATATCGTTTAAGTTTGACATAATAGTCCTGAAAAGAACAAATTGTGGTTCATGTCTGAGCAGACGGAGGTGATATTCCCGCCACTTAACTCTCCCTCAACACAGTGTCGTTGCTAACAAAAATGAAAACCACCATTTCCAGAAGGCTGCCCCTCGCATCGAGCTCTGCAGCCATCTCCCACTGGAAACCATGGGGTCACTCTGAAATGACACCTGCAGCCAGGCAGGGGCTTAGAGGATGCCAGGCAATGTCACCTTCCCCTCCACAGCTGCCAGAGCCCGTTCAACCTGGGATGGTCAGTGGAGGACCTGGCCAGTCCTACAAGCCAGAGCCAACAGGAAAGCCTCTCCTCTCCTATCTCCCAGGCCAGCCCCCATGGGGACCCTGCAGTCCAATGGACTCTGGAGCCGCAGCTGTCTTCACCTTGTCTTTCAAAGACTGCCGAGTGCCCTGCTCCCCTGTGCAGAGATGGCTGTCGACCTTAAGTCAGGTTTGCAGCTTGGCAGATAGTCCTGTTGCCTTCCGCCCTTCAACGCACTCACCAGTGAGTTGGTGCTCGCCCAGAGAGCCTGGGCTTTAGGTGGCACGGAGCACTCTGCATATATAATTGATAAATTGCATTTTAATTTGCATATTTCATCACCTGGCATTTGGAAAGCACTTCCTGTAGTCTCTGGGATGACAGCAGTGAGTGAGGCAGTAGCCGATCCTGAGCAGACACTTCCAGACAGGGAGAAGGGCACTGAAGGCCATCCGAGTGGACAGTGGGTAGTGGGCTGTGGGAGGCCTTCCAGAAGTCCACTGAAGCTGGGGTCCCTTGGTGAGAGGACAGGCCACCTGTGGAGATCTCGGCAGCCCAGGCCACAGAGCTGGAAGGTGAGGACAGCAATGGCAGTTTCAAGGAACAGAACAAAGTGAAGGAAACTGAGAGGCTGATGGTTGATCGAGCTACAGAAGAAATTTACATGAAATGGATGTTACAAAAAGATTTCAAAAACAAACTGCCTCCAAGAAACAAAGAACCTGAGGCACAATGGCCCTGATGAGGACGCACCCCCCACTCAGGCGTCTTTGTTTGGAAGACAAGATGTTGTTTGAAAAGTGGAAAATAACCTTGGGAGAACAGCTCAGGTGCTCGTGGGAGGTGGCTCTGGAGTCTTCCACTCACTGTCTTCTCCCTGCGGTGTCTTGACCCCAGGGCTGAAGGGATCCGGCCTGCAAGACGGGTCTCTCTCAGAGGAAGAAACGAAAAGGAGCTCATGGCCCCAGTCACATCGTGCCAGGCTGTGCCTGGGGGACTGGGACTGAAAATGTCGCCCTGTGGAGACGCTGCTCAGGAACCCCCAGGAAAACGTGGTGGGGACCTGCCTCCTGGAGAAAGGTGGCAGGGAGGGGCCGCCGGGGAACCAGGCCTGCAGCCCTGCGTGGGGACCAGCAGGTGGGCATGGGCGCCATGTGCCTGGGCTGATGCATCCGAGCCCTGATGGCTTCCTCCTCCTGTCTGCAGAGAAGGAGATGCTTTCAGATGTTTTTTTGTGGCTTCACCCAAGACAAGACAAAAGAGACCAAAGGCCGATCTCATATATAAATATTTATGAAAATAAACTAAATAAAATATTAGCAAATAGAACTCAGGAGCTCATTAAACGCACAGGACACCACAACCAGGTGGGGCAGAGGGCAGGTGCAGTTCACTGTTCTACAGGTCAGGAGAAAATCCGCTTCATTAGCTCCATAGATGCTGAAGAGGTACTTAATGAAATCAATACCATCTTTTATTAAAAAGTCATAATAAAATAGGAAAGGCTGGATGTTCCTTTAACAAAATGAAAACATACAGAGCCCAGAGCCAGCCACGCAGGGTGCACTGGGCGCTGGCCGGGCACCATCCCCCTCGTGTCTGTGGTGGTCCTAGAATTGAGACAGTGCCATCTTTCCCGAGAAGTGAGAGACGCTGGAGGGTTGGGCCACGCTGACCTGGGTGCAGGTGAGGACCCGGGTACGTGAAAACCCAAGGAGCGACGGCAGAGCTGGCATGGAGCCCAGCAGGCCCCGCCGTGTGGTCAGCTCTCCTCTCTAGTGACAGCACTTCCCTCGGCCCCACTGCTCTCTACCCAGCAAACTCCTCTTCATCCTCAGGGACCAGAATGTCCTGTCCTCTGCGAGACGGTCCCTGCTTGTGTCTGCAGAGCCCTGTCCCTCTTCCTGGAGCAACGCTGTACTGAATCACAGTGTCTCTGTACCTGCCACCCCATGCCCTCCAGCAAGGTGACAGGAGTAGGGGGGCAGTGCACATCTGCTGAGGGTGTCCCTTCCTGCATTAGCCAGAAAGCAGGTGGCCCCCTGGGACATCTGTCCCCTCCTGTGGCACCCAGAAGGTGCTCAGCAGGCACGACTGGCCTCCCAAGTCGTTATCCCACCCCATCAGGGAGGGATAGATATACTCTGGGCCAGCCCTTCCTTCCAGTGACATCCAGCTTCTGTGCCCCCATCAGCTTGCCATCAGCTTGCCCCTACCCTTCCCAGCTGCTCCCACGTGGCCAGGGAATCTCCCCATGGAGGGGATTCCAGCCCCACTACCAAGAGACCTCCTGGCCCATCCCTTGCCCCCCCCCACCTGAGCTGGGTCCAGCAAGCCCACCCAGCTGAGCCCCCCTTGGCTGCACCAGCCTGGCCCACAGGTTGTCAGGAGAAGGACCTACCTTAGCCACAGACTCACCCCTGGTACAGAGGTGTGCCAAGGAGAGTGTGTGTCCTGGACATATTAGGGGAAATCTTCTTTAAAGCAGGGAGATTCCATCTTTAGATATTTCTCTGTTTGACGCCAAAGAATTGCACAATCTGGTACCAAGCCTCTTTGGCTTTTGACTTGACTGCTCTTGAAGACTGTCCTGTTCCTTCCCTCGGCTGCCCCATAGACACACAGGTGTCATTCTGTCACTTTATACCCAAGAAGATGGATTCTGGGACCCCAGGTATTCCAGAATCTACACTGGGATAGCACTTTGTCTCCAGGTGACTTACAGTACCCGGCCCTGTGCAGTCACTGTGTAAATAGTTGTGCTGCGTCACTGGGGGATGGCGTCTAGGGGAGAGTCTGTACGTGTTCAGAACAGGTGCAGGTTTTCTGAATATTTTGATCCACGGTTGGTGGAACCCGTGGATGTGGAATGTGCAGATACGGAGGGCAGGGTGTTCTCTGTTTTAGCAGCTCCTGGTGGCACTGTGATTGTTTGGGTACTGAAGTGCACACAGCCTTGCCCTGGTGCCGGACGCCAGCACTCAGGAGGCGCATGTGAAAGGAAATACACTGTGTCTAGCGTGGGTATAATTTCCTTTCCATCAACCTTGACCACGTCCTTTCAAGTTCCTCATAAAAATTGTGTGTTCGCCCAGAGAATACCCTGGAATGATGTGCAGGGAGCGGATGAATGAACTATATATTCCGGGCCAAACTGAAATTATCTGCCGCTGGAGTCGGAGCAGAGCATAATGCAGCCCAGGTTAATAGATCAGGGGAAGCTGTTTTGTCAGCTCGTAAAAAGGTGAGGGAACTAGATTTTTATAATAAATCGTTCTGCTGAGCAAACAATATGTGCGATTCTTACGGACTTTGGAAAATAAATGATTTTAGACTAATGTCAGGCTCCAGATGGTGGGCGGCCGTGGAGCCTGCGGAATGAAAAGAAGTGCATCTGGAGGCTGGGCCGGGGAGGCCACTGAGGCCACGGTGTATCATCCCCGCCTTAGGACCCCTCCTGGTGGCTGATACTCACCTGGGGGTGCGCTCGTCCTGCTGATTCAGGGTGTGGGTCTGGCAGGGTGGATGTTGGGAGGCGTGGGTGGCCGCTTGGTGTGCAAGTGTGTTCTAAAGACAGAGAGGCCGTTCTTAGGCCAGCCTCGCAAGTGCCAGGGCCGCACCACGCGCCTCCCGCCGCCCGTTGCACTTCAGCTCCCACCTGGCTGGAGCGAGCTGTGTTCTCTTTGACCTTTAAAAAAAAAAATGCCCCTCCAAAAAATTAGTAGGGATCCTGCAGATGACCTGAACTCAGCCTCTCCAGCGGGATCCCCTCTCCCCACACTGTCTCCTTTTGGGATCAGGAGCTGCAGCCCCCTGGGCCCAGCTGTCAGCACCGTACCTGGTGTGAATAACCTGCCCCACGAGGCAAAGCTCAAGGGTGGTCATCGTCCTCCGAAAGCTGGGGGAGGACAGGAGCTGCTGTCCCCATGAAAGGCTAGGGCAGAGGTCGTTAGCAAGCCCAATATTTTGGTCAGTTCGGCAGTTGCTTAGGAACCCGAGTTAAACTGACCTGTAGATGGAAAACTTGAAATTCATTTCCAGGGATTGCTGCAGACAGCCGAGAAGGCACCTTCCTGTTTAAATGTGACTAACTTTTTATAAGTGACTTGAAATATTTCAGAAATATGAGGCATAGTTTCCTAGATGTTAAGAATCCTAATGAACAGCCAAGGCTAGAGTCTCCACATCTGCAGGAGAGCTCCCAAGCCCACCTGGGCCCCCTGACCCAAGACTATGGGGGCACCACTCCCAGCCCTCAGCACCCCAGCCCAGCCCTGATGCCTCTGTGAGGCCAGCCTCTCGGAACCCCTCTTCCTGGTGCTCTCCCAGACAAGGGGTGGGGAGCCAACCCTTTGCTCCAGATGTCCAGGATGGGGATTGCACCCAGGAGGCCTCCTCCTGGCACTGCTGCCCCTGGCAGGGAAGGGGAGGCCCAGCTCTGGCTGGAGGGTTTCCTAGTGGAGGGGCAGCTAAGGGGAGTCATCAGTGAGCAGTTGGGGGCCAGAGGCCTTCCCTTCCTTCTTCAGCAAAACCTGCCGGACCCCTGCTGTGCGTCTTTCTCTTCCGTTCATCTTGGCACTCACAATAGGGCTCGATTCTCTGACCTCCCTGACCTACCCACTGCCCCAAGGGGTCACCGGCTCTCCCCAGGGTATCAGAGCCCAGAGGTAAAATGGCTGTCCTCTGAAAGACCCCACACCCCTTGGTGCATGTGACCTGAGGGGACAGATGGGCCACAAGAACAAATCAGGCTGAGAAATGGACTCAAAAAAACAGGTAATGCAAAAGGTAGGCTTGGTGGGAAAATGAACCAGGTGGAAACAACAGGTTTGGAGAGGACCTAGAGGAGCAAAGCAGGAAGAGGGGGGGCACAGCCCTGAGTGGCGGCACAGCCCACAAGCACTCAGGGCCTATTCAGGAAGCCTCCAGAAGGCTGCAGGAAAAGAGCAAAATAGAAGACAAAGGTTGAGTGACGCCAAGGACAGAAGCAGCTCGATTCCGAACGATGAGTCTCAAACAGAGCAAAGGAAGCATTGTCAACCCAAGGAGGTTAGCTGCGACTCGGGAACAGCCCACAAAGGACCAACAGGAGCGATTCACAGAAGTCCCTGCCTGGACATGCACTCGGGCCTCTGCTCACCCAGGCCAGCGGGCACCGCTCGCCTCCCAGGTTCTGCAGCCAGCTCTGCAGGTGCCCCTGAGGGAGGGAGAGGCGGCTCTGCCCTCTCCCTGCAGGTCTGTCTTGGGGTGCGCGGCACTGGCGAGATACGTGAACCACGTCTGGGTCTCTGCCTGCCTCCTGGCGCCATGAGGCATGAGGTGTCAGACACTCAAGGAGCCCGTGAACCAGTGAGCGGATGGGGGTGTCCGGGATGTCTGGGGCATCGGCCATGTGCCCTGGGCCTCCTGAACTGCCGATGAAGAACTGCCTGATTAAAGCTCAGAACTGTGTGCGAAACTTGCAGTTCACCTGAGAGGAGTCATTGCTTTGTTTCCTTTTGTGCCTGCTGGGGTGCAGCTCTGCGTCCTTCATCCTCAGGCGGTGGGGACAGGAGGTGGCTTTCCGCCTGGACTCTGATCTTCCTCTTCTCATGTTTAGGACCCTTGGCTCGTGAATGATGGGTTTTAATCCTCCGTGATTATTAGAACGTCTCTGCCCAGCAGCTCTTCCCTAGGGCGTGGAGTTTGGGCGTGGGGTGGCCCCATAGACTGTTCCGTGTATTAGCCCACTGCCCCCCTTCCGCTCTCGCCCAGCACCTCACAGCAGGGGCCCAGTTGGGTTTTTATCTCACAGCGACACTGCCTTCCCCATGAAACCCGTCCTAAAAATAGCTCCATTTAACTAGGCCATTCCACGGCTGTTCCAGACTTTACTCGGGCCAGTCTGAAAGCAGCTACTATTTCAGATACAATGCACTGAACCTGATCCCAAGGTGTCCGTCACCCGCCAGGCCACTGGGAGTTGATAAGATTGCCTCAGATCCCCGCGTGCAGAGGTGGGCCGGAGAAACCCCGGCCTGGACCACTGGGCAGTCCAGGGACCTGAAGACGTGCGCCTGCTCAGTGTGAGGAGAGGGTGGGTCCCTGGGCTGTCCCAGGGAGTGGACCTGCCTGGGCCTGGCATGAGGCACATGCAGGCCTCTGGCCCATTCCAGATACAGTGCCAAGTCCAGGGACCGGGTACCAAGGAGACACTCAGCCTGGCCTTCAGAGAGCTCACCGTGTTTGGGGGTTCCAGTGAGGGAGAGGGCATGTGCCACAGCCTCAGACAGAACCCGGAAGGACTGGGGAGGGCTGGGAGTAGCGGGGCCTGAGCAGAGTTGGCTCCTGCTCAAGGTGGAAGTTGTGGGGACACAGGGCCATGAGAATGAGCCCTGGGCAAGGCTGAGTGGAGGGCAGGAGCCTGGTGTGGGAAAGCTGTGACACAGTGGAAGTGGGCAACAGAGGGCGCCCAGGTACACGGGGACACAGAACAGGGCCCAGCACCCCAGCCAGGGCTGGTAACCATCATGTTGTCTTGGGCCCCAAGGACATGCTGGCACCTCTCTGGGGTCACAGCTACTCATTCTGTGTCCTCACAGGCGGTCAGCAGGACCTATCTCAAGGGGGTGGTGGGTTGCCCTGTGTCCTCTTCCAGCCGCCATAGGCCTTGGGTGTTGGCAGCCTTCCCTGAGGGACTGCTCTCCTCACTCACGGTGGTGTGTCAGGACCGCGTGTGGCTTCACGCTGCCCAAGGAAGGACTCTGAAACACAAAAGCAAGACCCTGGAGACTGCGCTGCTAGGGGCAAGCTAGGGCGCAGTGAGCCCGGCCGTGTCCCTACCCCCACAGCGCCCTGTCTCCTGGAGTGCTCTAGCTAGAGCTCTGCTTAGCAGGACACAGTGTATTTTACCTTTTATGGCTCTGACCCCCCCCAGAAGGTTAGGAGCCCCTCCAGGACAGGGGGTCCCTGCTCCCCAGACACAAGGTCATCAGAAGAATGAAACCACAGGTGGGCCACCCCCGCAGGAGCCCACCTCCTACCTGTGGCTGCTGGGACCCCTCCCCCGTGCCGGGACCCCACCTTGCCCAGTGAATATGGTGTCCTGCCTAGTGCAGAGCCGGAAAGCCTGTCCTGTGTCACTCCTGGGCCTGCCTTGTTGCCAGCTAACCCCCTCTCTCCTCTCACCTTCCTAGGGCCGACGAGATCGAAATGATCATGACCGACCTGGAAAGAGCAAACCAGGTAGGCTCTCCGCAGGCCTTGGCACAGAACTGCAGTGGCGCCCATCCTGCCGACTCAGCCGCCTCGTGCTCATTCGGAGGCTGGTTGTTCTGGTGTTTTTACCTAACGGTGTCACTTCGGTCTCGTGTTGGTCTCATGTGATGTTGTGTGACATTGGAAAACACGTGAGACTAGCAGCCTCGTTTCCCTGGCAAAGGTTTGCTTATGACCGGAGCATCTTGGTCATCCCATGGGGATGTCCACTCCAGAGGCGCTACTTTTTCTTTTTCAAGACCCTCTGTCCCTGCGGCACGTGTTATGTGGTAGAGAGCCATGTGGTAGAATCACATGATAGAGCGATCTGCATGGCCACCTTCCAGGGGGTAAAGTCTATTGATCTGGAGGGGCAGCTGGGTGCAGCCCCTCTTTCCCGGTGCCCAGTGGTCAGACATGCCCTCTGGGAAATGCCCATCACAGAACAGGTGCCCCCGGGATCAGGGGGTTCCAAACATCAGCCGCCCAGACAGTCCAGCCACCCCACCCCTGCCCTCTGCAGGTCACAGAGCACCTTGCTTCGGCAGACGGTGGTGCTGCCACCGCCTAGAGGGGCAGGAGTCCCCCACGTGTGTTCCTCACTGTGGGAGAAGCAGCCACAGCAGTGGTGGGCCTCAGAGCTGCGGCTTCTCCCCGTTCAGTTTTACAGCTGGGTGGCCCCAGGTCGCCCAGGGAGCATGCTCGCCTCACCGTTGGAGCAGAGTGCTTTCTGGGCTCCCTACAGGCTCCGCCCACCCTGCAAAGGCCCCACAGGCTCCCGCCTTTGTGGGCACTGCTCGCCTAGGCCAGGGCCAGCACTGAGGAGGGCCTCCATGTCCCTCCCCCACATGTCCCCTCCCCCACAGGCTGGAGCGGCAAAGTCAGCTCCAGCACCGGGCCAGCCCTTCAGGACTTCACTGGTGTGTTGTTGGGCCTTACACCCACCCTGGATCCAGGGCTGATGGGGCAGGGGTGGGTGGGGTTGAGTCATGCCGGGTGAGTGGCCCGGCTCTAGTCAGAGCTCTGGAGCCCTGGCTTCTGCCTAGGCCCGGTCCCCTCCGCCACATGGCCATCCACTGAGGTCAGTGCTGTCGGGATTCCCACAATACATGTGGGAAAGCAGGTTAGTGGCTGGTCAGGTGCAGAGCCAAACCTGGATCCCCAAAGTCTAACTTTGAAGGCTGTGCTCTTGACCACTTGGAACACCCAGAAACAGGGTCGTAGAGCACTTGCCACCAGCTCCTTGTAGTCTGTGCCATTGCCAATGGCGGCCCTGCTGTGCCAGCCCCTCCCCAGCTCAGTCCGCACGGCCGCACGTGGCAGAGCCTGAGTTAGAAGTAGCTGCTGAGAGGAGGGCATCATCTTTGTCACCTGGTTGTGTTTGTACCTCTCAAGATTTCCTCCCAGCCTCCCCCGAGGCCTGCCATGGGCATGGCCCCCTTGGGCTGGCACCTTTGGGTAAGCCCCGGTCTCTCGGCCAACAGTCTGAGTCTGCAAGCGTCAGGTGCTCTGTTGGAACTGACCTCAGGGGGGTAGAGGCCATTCTCAGGTGACAGAGCCATTTGGCAATTGGTGCCCTTCTCAAAGTGTCTTCAGGGGCATCAGGCAGGACCATAGAAATAGGTGCCACTCCACAGTGACACTTGGTGTGGCTCTAACTTGGATCTCCTGGTTGTATGGCTCCAACAGGTTTCTTAGCCTCATGGATGTCTTAATCTTAAAAAAGAAAAGAAAAGATGAACCTTAAGGACATTTTTTAAGAAAATAAGCCATCCACAAACGACATCTACTGTGTGACTCTGCGGATGTAGTGTCTAGGGAGGCAGAGTCATGGAGTCACCAAGTACAGCTGCGTAGGCCAGGGACAGGAGGGGGACATGGGATGTTGGGTAGGCGGAGGTGCTGTCTTGCAGGATGGGAAGGTTCTGGAATTGGTTACACACCAAGGTGACTGTAGCTAACACTACTGAACTGTACGCACCGGTGTAGCGATGGTGGACCTCACACTGTACCCTACAAAGCCGAAAGCTTTAAACGCTCTGAGAGGACAGAGGGCCACGGCAGCTGGAGCTCTACTTGCCTTGCAAGACTCTTCAGAGGAGGGGGAGTGTGGTGCGGGGAGGGGACAGGCCTGGCAGGGAACCCCGAAAGGGACTGCCCCATGAGGTGCAGCTCTGGCACTGACAGCCCAGCCTGAGTTGATAGCCTCAAGGCTACCCCATCGCTACAGAGTTTCTAGAACACAGAGGGTGGTCAGCTCAGGGGCCATTAGTCCATGCCCGGGAAAGCCCATTTTGGACTAGAAGCCACAGTAAAGAAAGCGGCTCCACGGTCTGGCTCCACTCCACAGCCAGGATCAGGGGACCCTAACACCAAAGAAACTAGAGGCTCAGGGCCATTCCTGGTCTTTGGAAATCAGGGAGAGAAGGCTCATAAGGCTGGGGCTGGGGCTCAGTGGCAGAGTGCTTGCTTAGCACGTGTGAGACCCTGGGTCTGATTCTTAGCACCTCATAAAAATAAGTAAAATAAAGGTATTGTGACCACCTATAACTGAAAAGAGCTCAAGGAATACCTTCGGGAACCTGGGGTGCTAAAATATGAGAAAGGGGCCATTGGATGGGCCCTGAGGTCTGACCCTGAAGCTCTCACGGCCAGCCAGGGCACAGGGGCAGGATTTTTCCATAATACTCAGAGGACTGCGGCCAAGCGTAGAGGCTGGTAGTAAGAAGATGCACCTCTTGGCAGAGCTCTGCAGGGTGGTGCGCTGATGCACATATGCTCCTGTCCTCAGAGCTGTGCAGGGAGGCACGGATCAGTCCTTGCCACCAGTAGGAGATGGGGGTTCAGACACAGAGGGGACAAGAGGGAGAAACAGGGTGACTGACCTGATGGATCTCTGCTAAAGCTGGAGTTTAGGATTCTATGAGAATATAGGTAAGCCCACTCGTACAAGAAGGTACCCAAGTAAGTAGCCAGGTTGCAAGCCCTGGAATGTTGACGGGAAAGCAAGTGGAAGCTGACCTGGACCTCTGAGGAGAGCTCCCGGGCCAGCAGGCATGAGAAGGACGGCACCCCTGGCAGTTGTAGAAGGGCAGGGTCCCAGGAGGTGCCGGCTGGACAGTGGGCTCTGGGTAGGTAGGCAGGTGGGCGGGGGGCAGAGGCTTCCTGCTGCAAAGAGCAGCTGGAGTCAGGATACCGGTGTGTGCTCTGGAGGCTCTTTGGCCACGCAGAGTGGACGGGAGTGGGAAGACTGGAATCCAGGAACGCCCTAAGTAGCTATGGTGACAGGGCACAGAAAGCCGCAGAGCCCAAGGGGAGCAATCCCCACAGACGAGGGCTGGCCCAAAGCAGAGCTGCACAGAGCCATGCATCAGCCGCCTCCCCGCCGGGACCCCCAGGAGGAGCGATTTACTAGTTCATTGGCACAGAACATTATTTCACACCAGGTTTATAGCAAGACGTTCTCAGACCTGAAGCTCTGTTTGCTTGCTCAGGTGCTGGTTTCCGTCATGGAAAACCAGGCAGCAACTGTCCGTAGGGAGGGTCTCCTTGACCCCTGCTGGCCCGACGTTGAGGCCCTTGCACTAATATTCCCATGTTAAGTGTGACCATAAAGGTGTAGAACTCCGAGGCTTCTGGTAAAGAGGAGCAGAGGTGGGACCGCCAGGTCTGCCCTGCGCTGGATTGTGGCTGCCATGTCCCTCCCTGCAGCAGCCCTGGTTCAAGTCGTGGGCAGCCTGGGCAGTGGGAGAAGGAAGCCATCTAAGCAAACTGTCCTGGTCCTGTTGACCTGTCTGGTTTTCATGGCTCAAGGCTGCCTTCGGGGAAGACCCTTCAGGCTAAGGTTGGGGCTGGAAACCTCAGTGGAGCCTCAGCAAGGAGAAGGAGCCCGGCAGAGCAGCGCAGAACAGAAGGAACTCGCAGGCCCTGCATTCTGGGGCCAGGTTTCACGTTCCCATGGGCGAGGGTGCCTGGCTCTGGGGCAGACACCGGCATTCTCCACCCACTTGGTTTAGCAAATCCCCAGCCCCAGGCCTGGGCGTCCTGTCCATGGAGTGAGGGAAGTGCTTCATTCATCTGTTGCTTGGACAGGCCTCTCTTGGGGCTCCTCTGTTGGCCACTCCTAGTACTGAGGACACACTGGCCTCCCAGGCTGTCCAGGGCCCTTCCACAGAGCCAGCCACGGACATGATGGTGCTGTCTTAGGCCCCCTGGGAACCTTGGGTTTCCCCACCATGAATGGACTTCCACCAAGGTCAGGCGCACACGTGGAGGACCTGTGTGGCAGGCAGAGTTATGTGGTTTGCTTTGGCTCTCCTGAAACGTGCCCCAGCCTGTGACATGCAGCAGGTGCACAGGTGTGTTGCTCTCCTTGCAGCCTCAACATCCAGTGTGACTCCGGCAGCACTGGCCATGGCTCTGAACTGGCACGCTGCCTGTGCAGTGACCACTAGGACATGCACCAGAGTTTCTCCTCTGCGCCTCCTCACCTCTCCCTGCAGTCACCGATGGGGCTCTCTCCAGCAGTCTGGATGCCGTGGAGGGACATGGTCCCCCATCAGCTTGCAGGGCTGCTGGGTCTCTTAGGGTCTTGCTCCTCTTGGGTCTGCCCAAGCCCGTGTCTGATGGCCACACACACACAGAGCAGGAGAGAGGAAACCTAGGGCCACCATCACCATCCAACAGAACCAGGGAATCAGAGCTCCTAAGGAGGAGGCCCGGAGGGGCCTGAGCTGGCACAGGTCCTCTGTCTGAGCCTTGGCCCTGGGGCTGTGCTCCGGAGAAAGCCAGGCCGAGTCTGGCCTCACCAGCCCTGCCTGCTGGTCCTCGCCCTGTCAGGCTGGCCCCGGGCCTGCCTTCCTCTGCCGTGCCCTGCCCTAGGACACTGCTGACCGGTGCTGCTGCCCATTCCCAGGTCACATTCTCAGGTGTGTCCCTCCAGGGCGCCCATCTGGCCCCCAGGAGTGTGCCAGGCATCAGGGAGTCAGGCACTTCCCATGGACCTGTTTAGGTGGCACTGTGGGCCCGCAGTTCAGGCTGCCCACCCTGAATCACCCAGTGTGACACCGGCCGGGGAGCAGAAGCTCTCCTGTGACTGCTGGGCTGTCAGCATCTGAGGTGGGAATCGTCACTCAGTTTGCTGGCCCCACTCGGCCCCTTCCTACCCTCCAGGTGGATGCAGAGGTGGGTGGGACGGGGGATAACTGAGGACCCACTTAGGGACTCCAGTGGTGTCCCTTTAGAAAGTCATCCATTCTGAGACGAGGACAGCATAAAGAGGCCAGACGGGCCATGCCACTGTGTGGTAGGCATAGCTGGCCCTGGGTTTCTGGGCCCCACTGGTCCTCGGCCCCGGTGGCTGTTCTCTATCAGGCAGTCAAGGCTGCCACCAGAAGGCCAGCGCTGTCCTGCTCACCCTCGTGCTCACCTCCGCTTCCCACGCTCTGGTGTTTACCCCGTTCCTTAGGAAGGTGGATGGTCAGCAGGAGGTGCCTCTCGGGACCACCGGTTTCAGCAGAGTGCTGCTCACTCAGGACCAGGGCTGCTGCCAGCCTGCCTCACAGGAGTGTGGCCTATGTCCCCGTGGCTCTGAGCAGCCACACTCCAAGTCTGGGGTCAGATCAGAAATCACCCCTGTGACTTCTTCAGGAAGACCTTGAGACAGGTGGCACCACCCTGGAGGGGGACTACTTTGTGCCTCAGCTGCCCATGCAGGCTAATGCAGCCATCGCTGCAGACACTGGGTCGTCCCGGCTGCATGTCAGCCTTCTCTCCCTGTCCCCTGCTCCCTCCTCTACCTGCGATGCTTGTGATTCTTCTGACTTGTGCCTGTGTAGCCACATGAGCCACGCCAACCAAATGCCAAATGAAGGAGTAACCAGAAAGCCACGCTGAAGTAACCGGGTCAAGCCAGAGAGGCCATGACGGGAAGAGACAGGCCTGAGCCATCATACATGAACTTGGGGACTGGATGCAGGACAGTCTGGAGGGTGGTCAGCGGCTGGTCAGGTCTCTTGCTCTATGAGCCGTGGCCTTCACAGAGGCCATCCCTCTCTCCTGGTGACGCCTCCTGAACCTGCCCCCAGGCCTTCCAGCCCCACCCGAAAACCAGCGCCACAGTCAAGCCAGTGGCTCCACCTGGCTGGATGCAGAACAGCCTCCTGCAGGCGTAGCAAGAGGGACTCAGGGTGTCAAAGCACACCTCCATCCTGGAGAGTCGCAGGATGCTGTGCCCGAGGGCTTAGCTGACTAGCAAGGGAAGGCGACACTTCGAGGCGTGTGGCACAATGATCAGAGAAACTTGGAAATAAACTGAGGGAAATGTTTGACATTAAAGAAGAAATCCTCCACAGCCCTGACGCCAAGGACTGAGATGGCCCTCACTGTCCTCACCACACCAGGCACGTGGCCACCTTTCCCAATGGCCGGGCCCGGGTTGAGTTTGGAGCAGAGACTCTGGAAGGACATGTTGGGCACCGACACGTGGCCAGGCACCTCATGAACTAGGCTCAGGGGGTTTCCCAAGAGTTCCCTACAGAGAAGGGCAGGCAGCCACCCGCCTGCCAGCCGCGTCTGCGCTCAGGGAGTCCTGGTTCATCTGTGTTGGGAGTGTTAGGTGTAAGGCTGCCACCGCTCAGTCACTGAGACTGCCAAATCCCTCCTCATCCAGGTAGATGGGCCTGTGAGGACCAGGGCAGGACAGCTGCTTACTTCTCTGTGTTCTTGCTTTGCAAATACTAGACACACACTGTCACAGCTCAAGATAAGAAAAACAAAATAGCCCTGCTCGCGTGGGCTTTCCTCCTTGATCTCTTCTCTTGGTGGAATGTCACTTGCAAAATGTTTGAAGAAGGGCTGGGGTTGTGGCTCAGTGGCAGAGCACGTGCCTAGTACATGTGAGACTGGGTTCAATTCTCAGCACCACATTAAAATAAATAAATAAAGGTCTGGGTCCATCTGCAACTAAAAAAAAGACTGAGGAAGCGCAGTCACCCTCAGTCCATGTGCCCCATGTCGTCATCTGCTGTCTCCCTCCTTGGGGCTTTGTCTTAAACCTAACTGTGAAGCCGGGGTGAGCTGCCTGAGAGGCTGCCTCCACACATGCCCCGCGTGCTGAGTGTCCATGGCAGGACCTCGCCAGGCTTGGGAGAAGGCACGTGTTCCCGTCGCACAGACGGATAGGTGGAGGCTCAGAGGGGCCCATCCCCAGAGCCCTCTCGTGATGTAGCTGTCCTCTCCATGCAATGGGAAGGTGGCTTTGCAGCAGAGGTGGTTTCCTTGTCCTGGGTCATAGCAGATGATGGAGGGCCACACATTTCTCCTGCCACCACCTGTGCTGGCCCTGGCTACCCACCCTCCACTGTCCCCAGGCTGTCCTGGCGAGCTGAAAACCCAGCATTGATTTTCAAAAACGATGCCTGGTGAAGGGTTAAAAATGCTTGAAGAAAGTCCAGCCCTCACAAAAGAAGTGGCCTTTCCACCCGGCTTGGGGATGGCCAGGCCTGCTGGGGTAAAGAGCCAACGCACCGCCTGGTTTTAAGGCGAGAATAGCCAAAGTGTCTTTAATTCACTGTTTACCCGTGAGAATTACTCCCAGGAGGAATCCTGCAATAAAATCTTCTCGGTCTATGAGAATAGAAAGAAATTGAATCAGAAGACTCTATTTCCACTGGTATTTATTCAGTCTGGGAAATTCAGTGGGCCGGAGCATTAGTATCAGCAGGGGATTCCTTGCTCCTAGCGTTAAATTACTGTCATAATCGCTCAATTATTTCTTCCTTGTACTGTTTAAAATAAAAATCCATCACATTCTATGTTTTTTTCCGAGCATTTATTAGGTTGAGTGTTTAGGAAAATCAATTATAGTCAGTCAGGCATGAATTGATGAATGTTCTTGTAATAATTGTCAGTTGTTAAACCGGGTGTACTTTCTCTCTTCGCCCCTTTTCATTTCCTTCAGAGGGCAGAGGTGGCTCAGCGAGAGGCGGAGACCTTACGGGAGCAGCTCTCCTCGGCCAACCACTCTCTCCAGCTGGCCTCCCAGATCCAGAAGGCGCCGGATGTGGTGGGTAGCTCGCCTGCGGGGCTCCGCCCGGGCATCTGTGCCCTCGCCTTGGGGCCTTTCTTCCTGGGGGTTTTGACGCCTCTTTTGGGATAACATTGAGCCAGTGCTGCTCGTTTGGTGGGAACACTTTTAACAACTTGAGGGGAGAACCTGGTCCAGGCTAGGAGATGCCTCAGCTCCTGGGCCGGCCTGATGCCTCCCCAGTGCTGAGGGCTCCTCCCCAGCCCAGCCTGGGTCACTGCTGGGGGCTGCGGAGTGCATACGGGAGCCTCCCCAGAATTCCACAGGGTGGTCGAGGGTCTGTCCTCCTGGGGAAACCTTCTTTGGGGAGAGTCCACAGTGGTCCAGAAGCCTAAGGAGGTCCTAGAATAGCCGCCCACCCTAAGTTTGCCAGCCTCACGTAGCCAGGGGGAGCAAGGCATGAGTCTTGTCCTTTTGCCTGACTTTTCTAAAGGTAACAAATAGCCACAGCTTCCCCAGCATGGTCAAGGCGATTTTGAGCATCAGGTTCCCAGACTCCTTCGGCTTGGTGAATGTGGTGGCTGAGCCCCAGGCATTGGAGCCCTAAGTCACCTCCCTGCTCTGTGTCCATCAGCTGGGGACAGTGGCTTAGCTTCCCTGAGTCTGTTTGTCCGCCCATGAAGAGTGGTCTCCTGAGGTCAGGAAGTTATGTCTGCCATGCTCACAGACCTCAGTGAACCTCAGCGGGCACCCTTCCTTGGCTGGTGCCAAGGCTACAACACTGAACTCCACCACTGGATTAAGTGATCCCAACTAAGCCTTCGCTCTGATGACCACAGTGAGTCCCTGGCAGTCATAGCTGTCTTTCGATTTAATAAAGATTCGTGGAGCCCTTGCTGCTGCCCAGCGTGAGGGGCACTGGGCTAGCAAGGAGGAACAGGACCGGGCCCTCCACAGAGAGCACAGTCTCGGGAAACCTCGCTGTGTGGAAAGTCCCTCGTGACAGCCAGTATTGCACTAACCTGTGAAGCAGGGTGTTGCTGTTTCCTTACCCAGAGGAGGAGACGAAGCCCAGTGTCAACAGCTGGCCCCAGAGCACGGTCAGTGGCTGAGCCAGGACTCAGTTGGCTCCTCAGACACCTGAGACTGGAGCTTTTAAGTGATCACCAGGACTGGACCTAGAGCAAACAGCTGGTGCCAGGACTCCTTCTTTTAAGAATGGCTTGTGGCTGGGCTGGTATGTATTCATACTTACAGGGCTGGGGTTTTCAGGTGGAGTGCGCCCAGTACACATGAGGCCCTGGACTCAATCCCCAGCACGGCAAAGACGGAAAAAAAGAATAAGAATCGATTTTAATTTTCTTTCTTTACATTGACATCAGATGCAGCGTGAGACTGGAGCGCTTTAGGACCGAGAAAAGTTCCCATTCAAGGCACCAACACACCTTTGTAATTCATGGTCTTGAACTTAGATGTCCAAGAGGCTGTTCTGTCCCTCACCCAAGCTCAGATGCACCGGGTACACCACCAGGGCTGAGGCGGGAGGAGGCCCTGGGTGCTGGGGCTGGCATCTCCCCCGGTCTCTGTAGCCGTCCTCGGGGCTGTGGAGGAAGCCGTCCATCCTAACATGTCTCACGGCTCCTGAGCTAAATGTTTTGATTGAAAAGAATTCTGGCACCGTCCTGGACTGCAGCGACCAAAACATTTCAAAAGGAAATGAATGTTCTCGCAGGTAGAGTGCGTCGTGGGTCCGGGGCGCGTACACACTTCATCACTGGCTCGCGCAGTGTTTACCTGGCACTGACTCAGCCTTCCAGGAGCAGGTCCCTGGCTCCACATCCTCTGTAGGCTGTGAGCTGCGGCTCCAGCCAACACAGAAACCAGGCCAGCGGAAAATGGTCTATTGGGCTTGGCCGGCAGAACTCAGCCGCTGAACAGTAGAGTCCACAGATCTAGCGGAGGCCAAAATCGACATGATGGGCATCTCAGCAGAACCACGGTCCTAGAAGATGCACAGTCACTCAGCGAGCAGAGCCTTGCCTCCGGGTTTCATTTCTGCCTCGTGGCATCACAGTCAGGAGAGGGAAGTTGTGTACTGTCATTTTACAGGTAAAGAAACTGGGGCTCAGAGGAGCTTACCTTTCCTAACGTCACACACTAGGAAACAACCAAGCCGGTCTGGCACAGTGGCACACACCTGTAATCCCAGCTACGTGGGAGGCTGAAGCAGGAGGATCACGAGTTTGAAGCCAACCTCAGCAATTGGGCAAGGCCCCATCTCAAAATAATTTTAAAAGGGTTGGGGACATAGCTAAGTGGCAGAACGCTTGCCTTGCGTGTGTGAGGCCCTAGGTTCCATCCCCAACACTGCTTAAAAAAAAAAAAAAAAAAAAAAAAGCAAAAAGAATAAGCTGGAGTATGGACCCAGTCCTTCCTGCTCAAGGCCACTCTCCTGACCCCTCTCCCATCCCATCATGGGCTGCAGCAAGAGGCAGGTCCACAGAGGCCTTAGTGGAGGATTTGCAGACAAACGAGGGTGAAAGCGCAGTGCTCTGGACACCACACACACACCCCTTTTTTGGAGATAAGGCAAGCTGTCCTGTTAAGAGGGCCACCTCCATCCCACCACCCACTCCAGCTGGCTCTCGAGGTGGAGGCAGGAGCAGGTGGCATGAGGAGGAGAAGCCAAGCCAACTCCTGCTGCCTCACCTCCCTGTGAGGGGACAAGACTGAAAGGGCAGCCCAGCTCCACACAGCACTTCCCTCCCAGATCTGGGCCACCGTCTCCTCCCCATCCAGCTCTCATCACCACGAAGGTGGCTGCTGGACACGAGGTGACCGCCCACTGGGTCAGGCCCAGCATTCTGGTCTCAGCACTTGCTTAGGAGCTAGGAACAGGGATAGGTTCAAAGGGACACACAAAAGACACCCACACCAGGGACCTGTTCCAGTGTTCGCTTTCCCCTCTGAGTGTGCTCCTCACTGAAGCCCTTCTGGGCCAGTGCCTTCAGACCAAGCTAAGCACCCTTGCGTGTCCTCCCAGGACCTGAGCCACCGGAGCCCCATGGGGCAAGTAGCATGCCCTGGAGGTCCTGGAAGCCAAGAACCCGGGGATTTCCTGCCCTCCCTGCCTGAGCCAGGGTCTCACCCTGAGCCCCATCGGGATCACAAGGGGAGCCTGGGCCCTGCCCCGGGCACTGAGTTCCCGGCTCCAGTTGAGCCTGACACGAGCATTTCCTGATTTCCTTGCAGCTGGGTGGAGCCTCAGAGGTGAAAGCGCTGGTGGCCCTGGCCCTCCTTGACCACAGAGGGTTATGTCTTGGGTCGTGAGCTTGGTGGCATAAACACCTGCCACTGGGCCCCTGACCTCTTTGTTCACTCTACCACCTGGATTTCCGTCCAGAGCTATGCCAGTGTCCTCCCCAG
Organism: Ictidomys tridecemlineatus; assembly: GCF_052094955.1. NCBI lineage: Eukaryota > Metazoa > Chordata > Mammalia > Rodentia > Sciuridae > Ictidomys > Ictidomys tridecemlineatus. Next base: position 116,784,281 of record NC_135486.1, read on the forward strand.
CCTTGGCCTCATCACCAGGCCCACACTCTCCCTGACCGCAGCCCCTGGTCACCCCTGGACCCCTCTCTGTTTCTTTCTTCCTCCTCCCTCTGTCCTCACAATGGGACCATCAGGAGCACCCCCACAGCTGGGAGTCGGGGAGCCGTGGGCTGGGCCACAGAATGGGGTGCTCTTCTCTGCCGCACCTCCAGGTCTTACTGCCCTGAGGTTGGCCATCTCAGGGCCTCCAGCCTAGGGGAGGCAGCTGGGCTTTTTTCCTTTTTCGAGGGAATTTGTGACTTGAGTTCCAAGAATCAACTGATGTGCCCAGCCCTGTGGCCAGGCCAGGTGGGCCCCCAGAAATTCAGCAGGTGTTCCTCAGGACTGCCTACTCCCAGGTCCCCAGCTGGGCCCAGGGCCAGTGCCAAGAGCTGCTGAGTTTTAGTCAGTTACTTGAACCACTGTCTGATTCAACAACTTGAACTTGCCCGTTGTGAAGCCCAGACCCCTTCCAGCTGGTTCCATAGACTACAGAGGAGGCAGCATTGGTGGTAGGCACCCCCCAGTGGGAGGCTCATAAATGGAGTGGTTCTGTCTACACCTGCTGTCAGGCCTGTGTCCCTACCACCATGTTCCTCCCTGCTCCAGAGCCCCTCAGGGGCTGGACTGCCCAGTGGCACCCAAATGGTGCTTTCCAAGCCCTGGGATAAAGGACACTTTTGTTTTTTAAATTCCATTCTGTTACACACTGATAGTTTGATAAAAGACAGTAAAAAACATCACCAAAATGTCAGTTGGCTCCTCAGTTTCCAACACTGACTCCCCACTTCTGAACTGGACTCGCTGTGCTCGACTCATTGGTGACTTGGCAGCGGCCCATGGACATGGGCCACATGGAATGGTTGGGACAGGCTAGAGATGCTCAGGACCTTGGGACCATGTGACCCTCTGCCAGAGGTCAGGATGGTAAGCTACATGATGGACGGCATCCAGCAAGGCAAAGAGACAGAGGAGCCACTCCAACACTGCACGCTGGAGGTCTGAACTGCCCAGGGAGGTGTGAAGAGGTACTTCCTTGGAGACTAGCCGGTCCCAGACATGGAAACCCTGGGATACGCATGCCATGCATAGCACAGCTATTCCTGGCATCCAGGGCCACAGCTTCCACCTTCACCTCCCTTCTCCACCCAGCACAAGCAAGATCCAGGCTCAAAGCCGTGAGCTTCAGGAGTGGGAAAGGGCCAGGGTGGTGGCATTCCATGCTGTACCCTGAGCTGCTCTCAAGGTGCCTGGAGCCCTGTCCCCTGTCCCTATTGGCCTTGCCCAGAAGCGCATCTGCCTGTGAAAAGATTATTCAGAAGCTGAGGTTACTTTTAAAACTTAACAAGTCCTGCTCAAGTCATCGGGAAGCAAAATCACACGTGACTTTATTTAGAATACCTTCTCTTCTGGGTATTTTACCATGCTGACCATTTTGGAGAGAAAGGAAAGAGTAAGTTTCTTTGGGGAAAAAAAGGAAGAAAGAAAACAACTCAGTTGTTTCTAAGCAAAGGAACCCCAAGTGTGCTCCCATCTTTTAACTTTTGGGGAATGTGAACGCTAAGGGTCAAATTTGTCAAACCGAGATCTCAGCTTGTGGATACTCAATAATGAATCCAAAGGAGAGTAAATTGCAGCGTGAGGTAGAAGATGCAAGTTCTGGAGCAACATCCTGGCCCCCATCCAAGCCGCCCTGCTTCCCGCTCCCCGGGCAGGAGCACTCTGCCCCCAACACCTCCCTAGATCCCCCAACACCTCCTCCCAACACCTCCCTAGTCCCCAGCTCAGTAGACTTACCCTGACCATTTGGTAAAGCCTCTGGCGTCTCCCAGTGCTGGCTGCCCTTGCTCATGTCACTACCCAGGACTTTGGTCCTGTAGTTCATTGCTGCACATACTTGGTGTGTGCTTGGAAAATGTCCAATGAAGGAATCCAGGGATGTAGATGGGGTGGTGGCAGGGGAAGGTCTGGAGGTCACTTGCAAGCCAAGGCAGGAAGCAGTGTCTTACCCTGAGCTCACTGTGCACACCCGAGGTCTGTGTAGTCACTGCCTCCACTGCCCACACAGGTACCCCCAGCACCTGCCCAAGGCCAGTGCGGTTTTGTCATTTCTCCTCTTCTCCGCAGGAGCAGGCCATAGAGGTGCTGACTCGCTCCAGCCTAGAAGTTGAGTTGGCCGCCAAGGAGAGGGAGATCGCCCAGCTGGTGGAGGACGTGCAGAGACTCCAGGGCAGCCTCACCAAGCTGCGGGAGAACTCGGCCAGCCAGATCTCCCAGCTGGAGCAGCAGCTGAGCGCCAAGAATAGCACGCTCAAGGTATAGGCCCTGCGGGGGCTGGGGCAGGGAGCCCTGGGGCCCAGCGGTGCACCCTCGCCTACCTGGCACCGACAGCAAGCATGGTGCCCTGAACCCCACTGCAGGCTCTGCGTGGACCTTGTGTCCCTCTCAGTGGGTCACTCTTTATATGTGGAGCCAGTGTCCTGGCACTTGGTAGAAACACCACCTGCTAATGTGTGCCCTCGTGGAGCTGACAGCGTTGTCACAGTCAGAGGCCATCTGTGTAGACGTGCCATGGTCCAGCTCTGCTGGCCTGCAGGCTTCTCCTGATGAGAGGACCCCGCCCACTAAAGCTCTGGTTCTTCCTGTGCTTGGATAAAAAATGGAAGCACAGTGCTCCACAGAGGCCCCGTCTGACCCTGATCTGGGGGACACTTCTTTGCCACTTAGGCCTGTGGTCAGCCCAGTGGCTCAGCTCAGAGAGCTGCAGGTTGTCTCTTTCCTCCCAGGTGGACTCACTGGGCAGCCTAGCAGAAGCTAGCTCCCAGGGCCTTCTCTTAAATCTCTATCCCAAGTGCAGAACCCAGAACCTTTTTTATGTTTTAAATAATAGTAATGCTACTTCAAAGTATCCACAGTCTGCAAAGTCAGGTATGCGCTGCAGACAGCTCTGGGGCCCTAGATTGCTAGGGATCATAGCCAGGGTGAGTGGCATCTTCCTTGGCAAACAGGTAGGCAGGAATGACAAGAGCCGGGGCCCAGCTGCAGGCTAGAGGTCTTGTGCTCTGCTGCGGGTACCTCTCCAGTCTGTTCTGCCTGCCTTGGTTTTTCCCTCACTGAGTGCATGACTGACTGACTGGTTTCTGTTCACAGTCTACTAAATGAGTTGGATTAAGGTCAGTTGTAAAACTTCCATGAAGCCGGAGTGGTAGTGCACCCCTAAGTCCCAGCCACCCAGGGCTGGGGCAGAAGAAGCATAGGAGCCTGGGAGCATGAGGGGTCAGCTGAGGCTACGTGGTGAGACCTTGTCTCAAAATTTTACAAAAGAAGTGAAGGAGAAGAAAAAGAGTTTTCCTTACATAAAGTGATTCTAGAATGGAGTTAGGCCTTTTTCTTTCTTTCTTTTTTTTTTTTTTTTTAATGGAGATTGCTTCTTGACACATGACCAGGTTTGACCCAGAACCATATTTGCACAAGTCTATCACTGACCAGGGCCGCCTGCAGCTCCCCCTTGCTGGTTCTTCTTTGCCTCTTTGGGGCAGATTTCATCCACTTTCTGAGAAACTTCCAGGTGCTCAGCTCTCTCTGAGGAGGCCCTGCAGACCTGGGGAGACCGTCGGAAGCTGGTCCCATCCTTCATTAACGTGGCCATTATTTCTCCAGTGCTCCTTCCTCTCACCAGCTTGCCCGATGAGGACCAGGACTCGCTTTTTTATTTCTAGATTTAAATCTAATTTTCTCACGTTAAGGCCATTTCTGACCCTCCTGGTGGCATTGTTATTAGATAATTTGCCTTCTTCCCTTCGTTACGGTTCCAGGGCGCCACCCAGACACCTCCCGCGCACGGCGTCGTGACACGGAGACTCTAGACCTTCCATTTTTCATTATGGAGCAATTTCTTCTAAATCAGTTAAGGTTTTAATGTTCGCCTTCACAAAAAATGAAACGCAGTTTCACAAATGAATGTTCTTTATCCGTATCTTGGGGGAATTCTTTAATACTGTGCAGTTAATGAAACAATTCGGCAATACTTCTTCCAAAAACCATCGCTCCCTCCTCTTCGTCTGATCTGATAATCAAAACATATCCTCTAATAACGAGACTGCTCTGATTTTAATTATCTTAACCCCTTGTCACCAGGAGTAAAGATTTCTCAGAGAGCAAACCCGACACAGGGCCTCCCCCTTTCTCAGAGGAGGACACCTACCTCCCTCACCCCAAGGGGTGAGGGTAATTGAATGGGCTGGCTTCTCGGGGCTCTGGGTGCTTTCTAATGTGTGTAACTTAGAATCTGCAACCTGAGCTAGGCAGAGAGACACTTATTAGGAAAATGTCACCTTGGCAACCCTATGCTCTTGTCCCAAGGAGCTCTGACCCCGCAGAGACGGTGACCAGCAACCAGCAAGAGTGAGACGGGACTCTCCTAACCAGCACAGGCGTTTCCTGGCTGCTTCTCCCTCTCCCATGGCCCTTTCTCCTCTGCGTTCTCTTCTCCTTTGGCTGTTTGCCAGCATTGGGGCTCCAGGTCACACAGTGGGGGCTACAACTGGGGTGCTATTTGTCAAAGGGTGCTGCGCCTTCTGACGAAACTCTGAGCTCTCTAGAGTGGCAGGTGGCCTTGCCGTGAGCGTCTGGCTGAGGGTCCTGGATCTTTGAGACAAATGCCCACATGCTTGTGGCAGTCACCTGGGGAGAGGGAGCCTTTCACAGGCAAGGGCTCTGTGGGCAGGATTCCTGGGTACTTTCCACCCACACAGCCTGCGGCACCACCCGTAGTCGAGTGCTCTCGCATGCTGAACCTGCCCATCTTTTTCCCACCAAGACTCCTTCCTTCCACCTGGACAGGTGAGCAGTGGTTCTGGAGGTTGCTCGTTGACCACCATCCCTGCCGGGGCTCTGCATGACCCAGCACAGTTCCGAGCGCATCTCCACACCTCCTGGTGCAGCCTCTGACCCTTAAGTAGACATGGCGGCAGGCTCTGAAGGGGGAGGTGTTTCTTCTTGCCCAATCTGACAAGTGCTCAAGCACAGCTCCTTTTGGAGAGGATGATTCTGTGTTGGTAATTAATGAAATAACCCCGCCGTCGTGATAAGGCTGCTATTTTTGATAACTCTGTTCGGTGGTTTTCTGTCGGAACATTCTCATACAGAGGCAGTATAATTAGACAGTCACCTGCATTAGGCTCGCGCCGGCAGAGAAAATAATGTCACCAATAGCTGCAATTTAAAGTGGGTATTTTTGAGGAAGGCTAGCTAAAGAGTGCCACTCCCCCGCAAGGAGAAGTCGCATTCTCTAAAGATGCTCTAAAGGTCACTTCTTCCCACTGAGGCGGAGGGCAGGTGTGTTGACATCACCTGGGGGTCTTTCCCAACTGTACATGCTCCCACCCACGCCCCCCCCACCTTCTCAGGCTCTGATGGGTCCCATGGAGCCACTGTGGGAGTCTGCTGTGTCCCTCAGGCACTGGGGTAGAAGACAGATGGTGGCCCTTCCTGGACTCACTGCTCCTGCCTGTGGAGGCTGCCCCTTGGGGCACATGGCCTCGTCACCCAGTGGTGTGGGCCTGACGCCTGATGCTCCAGCTGTTCTCCGCCCAGGATTCCCTCTACGAGGTTCTAGCCGTGGATACAGACCCCTCTTTTTAAAAAGGTCTATGACCAAGCCCCTTTGGACACTAGTCCTGCAAACGGACAGGAAGATGGTCATTGCTCAGGGAGGCCAGGCCCAGTGTCCATCCTGTGGCTGTGGAGGGGGACTTAGTCTGACACTGCGCACTTTAGCCACCATCAGCCAACGGGGTGACTGAGAAGAGAAGCCTCAACCTCAGAGTGGCACATGCTAGTTCTGACATCAAACATCACTGAGGGTCGCCCAGGGTCACTGAGATGGTGTCCAGAGCACATGACTCCACTGGCACTGTCCTCGCTGGGTCTTGAAGGCACAGAGCAGGTCTGAGGAAGGAAGGAGTGAGGAGGGAGTTGTGTGGGGCCCTGATGCAGAGGCAGGGGCTGCCTGCCTGTAGGGGGCGAGGCCCCAGGGGACCACCCTGGAGGCAATCCCAGAGTGCCATCTCAGAACCAAGGTGGCCTCTGGCCAGCTAGAGCAAGACATCAGCAGATTCCTGTAAAATCCTGTGAGCATCTCTGCAGTGCCTAGGGGAGCCCATCAGGGGCGGGAGTCTGGTGGGCTTCAGCACCCCGGCCCTGCTCCCCAAGTGAAGTGACCCTTGCAGCTCACACACAACCCAGCTTAGTAGCCACTTCCCCAACTGTGATGAGCACTATTGAGGTGGCCTGATGTTGAGCCAGGTCCCTCCTGCTCTGCAAGCAGTTGAGTCCTGTCTGCCCAGGGCCCAGGTCAGACCTGGGTCATGGCCACTGAAAGACAGCGGTGACCTGTCTGCTCTGCAGAGGCCCCTCCTCCACACTTCCTTGGCCCTGCTTCTCTGTCCACTCTAACCTGAGCCTCCAAGGGTCAGAGCAAGCCCTCCAATGTCACCCTCACTATCCCCACCATCTGGCTATGGCAGGGTGGCTCTCCCCTCCTCTTGTGTTCTGAGCACCCTCCACGGCACGCACAGCATCTGATGTGGTGTTCAGAAGGTTCCAGAAAGACAAGGTCTCACTATCCAGGCACCAGGCTGACCCTGGGCTTCTCACCTGGGGCCAGCATAGACAGAGCCCGATTGTACGCAACTGCTGCCTCTCCCCAGCAATCATGGGGGTGGGTTTTCCTAAGGAGAGGGCCTCCCTTCAGCTGGGAAAGGAGGTGCAGAGAGGCAATGTCCCCAAAGCAGGGGTATAGGCAAGGCCTACAGAGAGCCGAGCTCTGCTCCTATGTTGCAGACACCATCCCCCACAGTGGCCCCAGGGATGTGGCCTCTGTGCCCTTCTTACAGGGGTCTGATACACCACAGGCCTTTGCCAGTAGTCTCAAAGCACCCAGGACCATGTTTTCTGACTTGAGTGAGATACAAGTCTTTTAGAATTGCATGCCTCGCTCACTGCATGCCCAAGTACTTGGCACTTTAAATCAAGTTGCTTATGACTTATGTCTTAGCTGGGATTTTAGGATAGACAGTCCTAGCAGCTGAGGGGGCTGTTGAGCTCCTCTGTGTTCCTGGAATCGTGGATGGACTCAGCCACAGTGTGGACGAGATCGTGGGGAGCAGCAGGTCCTTCGAGTCCTAATCACTGTCCTTCAGAAGCCCCTGTCAGTTCTGCCTCTCCCCAGGTTGAGTCACGAAAGCTCACATGCAGCCCAAAGTCTGGCTCCTGAGCCCCCTGTGTCCACAGCCAGGCCCAGTTCTCCTAGTACCCTGACAGACATCACAGCTCAGCACTGCGGTACACTGGGGGCTGTGGGTGTTGTCCCTTGAGATGGCAGCACTAACTGGGAGCTGTGGCTCACTGCCACTGCCCCGCGTCACATCACAAGAAAGTATCCTACTACAAGTTGCTCACCTAGGAAGACAGCCAAGTTCAAAACAAGCAGTTCTACCCGATACCACTGTTCTCGAAACAGCAAAGCCCACTAGTTTAAAGAAGGGCTGTTTGTGCTTTCTTCTGGGAAGATACCGCAGTCCCCAGGTTCTCCTTCGGTGACCTTGGCCGTGGGCTGCCTCCGTTGCCTGTCTGCACTTAGTGGCCAGAGCTGCTGCGGGGCCGTGTGCTCCTCCTGCCTGGTCTGCCATAGCCCCGAGTCTGCAGCCCACCCCCTCCTCCAGGGTGGTCTTGAGTTTTGATGCCCAAGCAAGGTCTTGTCTAAGGAGACCGCCAGGTGGTCAGGTTGTAGGTGCTCTGTAGGCCAGGCAGCCTCCCCAGGCTTGTTTGCCCAAGATAAGAAATGCCATCAGAGGGTGGCAAGAGAGGTGCTGGGGCCTTCTTCACCAGCTGCCCCAGGCAGGCAGCAGAGATGTCAGTGGATACTCTTCAGCTCTTGACAGAACTGTCTAAAATGTGCACATTCCAGTCCTAACCTTTTGATCAGAACCAGTCACAGGTCTTTAGAGGAGACGTGCGGCCACACCTGCTGTGATCTGTGTGCCGGCAGTAACAGCCCCAGCATGAGTACCAGAGCTGCCACACTTGCCCTGTTCTCAGCCTGGGGAGGCCTCTGAAGTCCTTGTGTTGTTCCTGGTTTTTTTTTGTGAGAGGCTTATTAAGTTGCCCAGAGACACCCAGTTTATGCATGATGGGTGGGGGCTGCAGTCTCAGGCTGCAGAGTCAGTGCCCCTTCGCCTCCCTTCTTCTCTGTCCCTTCCACTCTCTGGCTCTGACCAGTGGCCAGTGTCCACATCTGGCCTTGGTGGGCTCCACTCTCTGCCACGTGTTTTGCTTCTCAGCCACACTGGATGTTCTCTGTGAGGGAGGGCTGTCACGTCAGTGCCTCCTGCCACTTGACTACAGTCAAGAGAATGGAATAATCACTTCTTTGGGAGCACCTTCTGAGAGTCTTTTGTGGGAAAATGAGTGCCTACTACCCCCCATTGGATTGTGACTGAGAAAACCATCATAATACATAAAGTTGGCGAGAAATCTTAAAGGGAACTAGGAGAGCAGTCTTATGCAACAGAAAACAAATGCGCAAGAGATTGTTGGCGAGGCAGCAGGAGACGGCGCAGTGGGTGTGGCTGCAGAGGCCTGCGTCCTCAGGACAGCCGCTCACTGTGGATTCCAGAAGGGCGTCCCAGATTCCTGAATGGTCTGAATTAAGGACAGCCTAAAGGAGCACCTAGAAACTCTGCAGACAGGAAGACACTGGCACCTCAGGAAGTGGAGTTCATGCCCCGGAAATGCATGGACTTGGAAATGCATGGACTGGCAGGGTTCTGCAGGGAGGCCAAAAGCACTTCGTAAATGGAAGCGCCCTCGACTGATCCACCCTATGCCAACAGCTGTTCCTAGCAAGAAAGCCTGGCAGGGCTGTGGGCACCACTATGCCTTGACAATGTGCTGTTCCCCCCCACCCCCGCAGGACCACGGGGACTGTGGGGTCCCTGGCAGGCCTCCCTGCAGGGCTCAGGTCTCCTCTCAGGGAAACCCCTGACCACCCAGAAAACAAGCATCCACTCCCCAAATCTCAACATCCAGGGCTCCAGAAGCACAAATGCTCTATTCCTAGTGCCTGCATGATATCAACGCTCCGCAGCAAAGAGCTTGTCTCTTGTTAGCAGGGGTCCCAGCCAAGGTGTCCCCAGCCACTGTGCACGCCAGCCAGCAGAGCACACTTGCTGAAAACACGCTGCTGTCTGAATGCTGGGCTCCCATCTGTGCCTCGGTTTGCTATTTCCTGGTATTTGGTCCAAAATAAAAGTCTCCTCATTCTGTTTTCCACCTCAGGGAAGCTTTTTCCTTTCACTCTCAGTTTTATGTCAGAACGATGGCACCCAGGCTGTCGGCCTCCGTGTGTGCGGGGTCGCCTCCTCACTCAGGGGCGTGTTCTACAGGAGTGTGCTCGTTGACTTCGTCTACCTACTTGCAGACGGGACCACTAATCAAATTCCTCTCTGTTTTCAGCAACTGGAAGAAAAGCTCAAAGGCCAGGCTGACTATGAGGAGGTGAAGAAAGAACTGAAGTGAGTATGGAAATGCCCATGGGCCTTCCCACACGGGGCTCGCTGGGACCCTTCGCTAACAGGTCACGCAGCGTCAGGCAGCTGCCCGCACATGGACCAGGGCTCTCCCTCTGCAGTGTCCTGGGCCTGGCGCTGTGGATGTTTGCACTGGGGCCACTCCTGGAATTCTGTGGCCTTTTTGTAAGGCTTGGTGCACGTAAAGTATTCAGTGGGCTCACATTCAGGGAAATACCACCTTCATAGAAATGATCACCCTGGAGTTTGTCTCACAAGTGTAAATCCCCTGAGCAGGCAGGTGAGGACGGGGATATTTTCCACTCAAAAGTGCACATGGCCTCCCGCCACCAGGGCCTCCTCCTCCCAGACTCCATCCCCCTCTGAGGCCTCAGCTGGGAGCTGGTCATCCCCCAGTGCTGATACCCACCCTCAAGCTCAGTTCCCTGCTCAGGCCAGCTCCTTCCTGGACCCTGGAGCTCCCAGGTCCTAGCCTACCCCAGCCTACAGCCCTTGGTGCCCACAGTTCTCTTGACCTTTCCCTTGGTTTCCACCATTCTCTCTCACGCAGTGCTGCAGGGAAGTTGCCACGGTATTCCCAGAGGCCTGCACAGATGTGTGGGTCTCACCGTTGTGTGGGGCCAGCTTCGGCAGCTCCAGGGTTCCTTGGCCTCCTCTGCTCTGCCCCAGCTGCTCCCTGATGGGCCTCTGCACAGGTGCCCTAATCCTCTGCCTCATGGACTGTGCCAGCCCCGTGCCAGAATCTCTCCTCCTCTCCTTGGGCTCCACCTCCCATCTCTCCAAGTGACCCCTCCACCTGGGCCTCTGTCCCCTCCTTACCCCGTCCTGCCTGCTCCTTGGTTCTGTCAGCCACTCTCTGTCTTGCAGACATTTTCAGTTTCTCCTTTATGTGGCCATCCCCCTATGTCCCCTGTTTTCTATCCATTCTATTCCCTCAGGCCTCTTTGACCTTCTCTTGGTCACACGTCCTCCAGGACTCTGCTGTTCCCCTGGGCTCCTGTACCAGCACAGGTGACCCTTCTCAGGCTGCAGAAAACCTCTACTGGCACCTCTGGATGGACCTTTTGACCCTCTGTGGTTCTAGCCCCAGCAGTACTGCACTGCCCCCACCCCATTTCGGCTCAGGGACACATTTGACATGGTTGACTTAAAAATATATATATATATTTTTTTTTTTAAAGAGAGAGTGAGAGAGGAGAGAGAGAGAGAGAATTTTTAATATTTATTTTTTAGTTATCGGCGGACACAACATCTTCGTTGGTATGTGGTGCTGAGGATCGAACCCGGGCCGCACGCATGCCAGGCGAGCGCGCTACCGCTTCAGCCACATCCCCAGCCCCATTAAAAATATATTTAAAAAAAAAAAAGAAGAAGAAAAGAAATTGGACCTTCTAGCTTTGAGCCAGTGTGTTGTGATGGCCTTGGCCAGTCCCTGCCCTCTCACCCTGGGATTTGGTCCTCCACCCCATCCTCTGGTACCGAGGCTCCTGGTCTGCCTGTCCATTCTCAGCAGCCCTCTGTTGCATCTGACCATGGCCCCCACCACTGCATCCGGGTCTGAAAGCTCCTCTTGGGGAACTTTTCTGCTGAAATGTGCTCTTGACCTCCCTCTTCCTGATAAACCAGGTGCCCTTGGACACAGGCCCAAGTCCCCTTCCCCTCCCTGTCCCAGCCCCACCTCCCACTGCCTCCACAGGCTGTGCCTTCTCTCCCGGGTCCACGCACGGGAGTGGCCTGTAAAACCTCCTGCTCCTCCAAGGCCCTTCTCCTCCTGCCAAGGCCCCCCTGCTTCTTGCCTGCACATTTCCTGGGGTGTATGTAGGTCAGGACTCAGAAAATTCTGACTTTCCACAGTGCCAGGCACACAACAGGTGATTGAGAAATATTTGTTGAATATAAACATAGAGATGTTCGTGTTTTCAGTACAGGTTGGGTATCCTTTGTTCGAATGCTTGAAACCAGAAGTATTCTGGATTTTGAACTCTGAAATATTTGTATATACATACTGAGATACCTTGGGCAGGAGACCCAAGTCTAAATGTGAAATTCATTTGTTTCTTATGCACCTTCTTTATGTAGCCCAAAGGTAATTTTATGCAATATTTTTAATAATTTTGTGCATGAAATTAAGTTCCACAGCATGGAATTTGCCACTTGGGGCACTCAAAGGGTTCTGGTTTTCCGACTTGGGATGTTCAGCCTGTATGAACTTACGGACTGGCTTAGCCTTTCATCACACGATCCTAGAAGATGTCAAACAAGGGGCAGATGTGTGACTGTGAGTGCCATGAAGCCCTCTGAGGACAGAGGAATGTGTCCTGGCCACTCGTGACCTGTGCTGTGTGACCCGAGGGATCCAGAATTCTTTTATTATTTTCAGTAACACAGGATAAAGTTACCAGCTGTCCCTCATCCCTGTGTTTGTTAATTACATGGCGAGGATCCCTGCAGAGGTACAGATGAACTAGGGGCTGACTCTTAACTGACCCATGGCCATGGCCAAGGATGGCCTCCAGGCTCCGTGCCCTGTGCCCTGATGGTAGCATCCTCCCACGTTCTGGTGTCTGGATGACAGTCTCGTGGAGCTTCAGATGGGCGGAAGCTGGGCTCATGGCTGCAGGATGCTGGAGGGGCCTGTGGACTCCCTGTATCCCTGCAAGTAGTGACCTCCCCAGTAGCCGGCCCACCCCAGCCGAGCACTTGGCAGCTCCCGTGGACCCCACAGACTCGCTTCCCCTTTCCTTCCTGGTCCTGGCAAAAAGAAAGGAATGGGAGAAACAGCAGTTCTGAGGGCCAGACCTCACTCAGCCCCAGCTTGTGGAGAGTCAGGAGCCCATGTGACCGCAGGGTCAGAGCTGCCCAGGACAGGGGAGTGGCAAGCCTCCCATCACCACACCTTTGCCTCTGGGCTCCTTCCCAGATCTGGGGGCTACAGAGGGGGTGCTCACCTGGCCTTTGAGCCATCTTGGTCTGTTTCCCCGGGTCTCCAGTGGCTGCCTGGCAAGGACATGGGCAGTAGTCAGTGGGTAGTGAGTTCCCCTCTCTAGCTTCCTTGGGAGAACTTTCTTTCCCTTTAAGCTTTACAAATACATTCCACTCGCAGCAGCAACGTGATGTCTGTATTAAACTTTAAAATCCTGCTCGGCACAGACCTGGTGTGACTCCATATGGAATGATTTACATGCTGGGCAAAAAAAGTTTCGCTAGCCAACTGCTAGTTGAATACTAGTTACTCTAGAGACATTATCAGATTAAATTCCTGCCAGGGACACTGTTCAAGCTGTCAGTTCCTTGTTCCTGGAGAGCAGGAGATGGTGGTGCTGATGCTCTCCAGTGTGGCAGATCAAAGGTCGGAGTAGAAAACAGTGTCTTGTCTTGCTCTTTCAGTATCCTGAAGTCCATGGAGTTCGCACCGGCTGAGGGAGCTGGGACACAGGTACGCCTCTCCATTCCTGCTCAGGACCCATGACACTGCACTGCGCCCCCCCCCATGTGAGGCCTCTCACTTACCCCCAGGAGTCATTCTTCAAGAAACTTCAGGCCACTGAAAACAGACAATCCTTAATTAAAAGGAGCAAGTTAGCACTTTGCAGACAGCTGACTGGTGCCAGTGCGGTGTGGTCTCACCTGGGTGGGCCCTGAGGACAGGGACAAGAAGCCCCCTGGGCGGCCCTGCGGTTCAGTAGTGGAGCACTGAGCAACCTGAGGCCTGAGATCCCTTCCCAGCACCCATAAGTCCACAAGTAAAACCACTTCAGGTTGAGCTGAAGATCAACCTCTAGTAGGTGGGCTCAGGTGCAGCCCCTGTGCACCACCCCAGAAGGTGTGGGGGCTGGGTGACAGCAGCAGCCTGTCATCTGTAGCCGCCTACAATTCACATAGTGAAGCTGGGTACCTCTGTTCATGCCTTAATCCAGCTGCTCAGGTGGCTGAGGCAGGAGGGTCTGAGCCAAGGCATTGAGGTTCAGCCATAGCAACACAGGGAGACCCTAAAAATTCATTTTTTAAAATTACAACATAAGTGGAATCTGGCTCCTAATTTCCAGAAGACAGCACACGTCATCATAGCTGGCACAAGAAAGTTGACGACTGCTTTCTGACAGTGGTTGTGCCCCAGTCCTGCTGATTGAGGCCCCAGCTTAGACTGTTGGAGTTTGGGGACAGAATAGAGAATGACTAATTGTCTAGAAGCCAGATGAGCCTAGGAAGAAAAACTGCCTCACCAAAAATTCACTCTTTCTTCAAGGGGGCGTGAAGGTGTTCAGCGCCCTTTGAACACCTTGAAAGGTGGGGATCCGTGGGGAGGGGGGGGCGGGTCCCGGGCCTCGGGAGACTGGCCCCGTGGTGAGCCCTGCTCTGCCCCGTCCAGGACGCAGCCAAGCCCCTGGAGGTGCTGCTGCTGGAGAAGAGCCGCTCCCTGCAGTCAGAGAACACGGCGCTGCGCGTCTCCAACAGCGACCTGAGCGGTAGGTGCGCGGGGCCTCACGTGCGGTGCTTGGTTCGCTTCCAGGGGTCGAGGAAGTCGAGGGTGACCGTGAGTCGGGGCTCATGCATGGCGGGGGCGCAGCCGGCTGAGGAGAGCCCCGCCTGAGCCCGTGTGTTGGGCATCCCCACCCTGCGACACACGAAGCGCGCGCACGGCGAGCTGCGGAGGGCAGCTGGGGTAGCGTTGCGAGATCTTGGAGGGGCGACCGAGGACGCTGCTTTCCGGTCTTTTCCTAGTGGTGCTGCGATCCGGTCAGGGCAGAATCGAGCGCGACCTCTCTCGGGGGTCTCCAGGGGCTGCTCAAAGGGCCACCCGCCCTCCTAGGCTCAGTGGCGCTTTTCTTCCTTTGTCAGGTTTTTCTTGGGGACGTGTCCCCCATCCTTAGCCTTTCTTTGCTGGTCCCAAAGTGGTGGCGTCACTGACTGTGCTTCTGGTTTGGCATCTGGTAAACCGTGTAAAGGTTCTGGGCTCCGATGCTATTGCGTTCTTACATGTGCGTGCCTTCGATCGAGTGGACTCGGTGCGGTGCATTCGCCTCAGAGCGCGGTGGGCGCGACCCCACTGTCCCCGAGTGTCAGTGTTTGCTGCTCCTCAGGCAGGGCCCTCGGGGTAGCGTGAGTGCGACCTGTCGACTTCCCTGTGTGTTACCGGCTCCTTGTCACTCTAGCAGTTTGAACTGTTGTCGAGGGGATTCTCCAGGCTGCAACGTACAAGAAAGGCGCAAACATGAATGCATGTGGCTTGTGTTGGGGGGCCGTGTTTGGCTGATTACAAATTCAATCGAAAACAAACCAACACACCTCATTGGCCCTTGTAAAATCTGCACTTTTTTTTTCCCTTTTGTGGGGCAAACTTTGCATTCTGGTCTTGGTTTTTTTTCCCTTTTGAATCCCCCATAATGCATTCTGTTTGCCCTTCCTTGTAGGGTCAGCCAGGAGAAAAGGGAAAGACCAGCCTGAGAGTCGGCGCCCTGGACCCTTGCCGGCCTCCCCTCCTCCTCAGTTGTCCCGCAACGCGGGGGAGCAGGCTTCCAATACTAATGGTACACACCAGTTCTCACCAGCGGGGTTAAGTCAAGACTTTTTCAGCTCATCCCTGGCAAGCCCCAGCCTGCCCCTGGCTTCTACAGGAAAATTTGCACTAAACTCTCTCCTCCAGCGGCAGCTCATGCAGTCCTTCTACTCCAAGGCCATGCAGGAAGCAGGAAGCACAAGCATGATTTTTTCAACAGGTCCATACAGCACAAACTCCATATCTTCCCAAAGTCCATTACAACAAAGCCCAGACGTAAATGGCATGGCCCCATCCCCCAGCCAGTCAGAAAGTGCTGGGAGCGTCTCCGAGGGCGAGGAGATAGACACTGCAGAAATCGCCCGACAGGTCAAAGAGCAGCTGATCAAGCACAATATCGGACAGCGCATTTTCGGACATTATGTCTTGGGACTGTCTCAAGGGTCCGTGAGTGAGATCCTGGCCCGGCCGAAGCCATGGAATAAGCTGACCGTCCGCGGCAAGGAGCCGTTCCACAAGATGAAGCAGTTCCTCTCAGACGAGCAGAACATCTTGGCTCTTCGCAGCATCCAAGGCAGACAAAGAGGTGAGAGCCGCCCTGGGGTTGGCGCCTGCGAGCGAGCCCGTCACGAGGCTGTGTGTGTGCGTGTGTGTCTGTGCGTGTGACAAACATCTGTGCATCACATCAGGTAAAACTCTTTGCAGAGGTACCATTTCCAGAGCTCAAGGGAGGACCGGCATGAGCTAAGCCATTAGACTGGGGAGAGCTGGCCTTGGAAACCGCTCAGCACCTTCTTAGTGAATTTAGTGTTCCGCTGCTACGTACTGGCCTGGAGGGAATTATGTTACAACATCCGGCAGCTTAGTGGCCTGGTCCAGTTGACCTTGGGCGCTGGGCTTCCACTGGGAGCAGCCCCTAGAGCCATCGAGCCCCATGGCAAACAGCCCCATAGCAGCAGCAGTGACCAGGCCCTGTCCTTGCAGCACTGGCTGTGAGTCCAGCCTATGGAAGCTGCCTCTCTCCTCTCCCTGCCCATCAGGGAGGATCTGTCCTGTGGTCACCTTATGTCCCATTAGTCATTTTTCTAGCACCATGACCAAAACATGCCTGCCAAGAGCAACATACTCAGCAGTTTTACTCAGACACCTTTCCTACCCTGCCCTTCATACAAAGATTAAAAACCAGTCTCATCCTAATAAGAGGAGTTCTTTCCCTCTTTAGGGACAGGAAGTCCCTGTGCCAATTCAACAGTGATACAAGGTGAGGACTTTATCAGCCTCATTTGAAACACCCTGACATGTAGACTCAACCAGAAGGGAGACAGTCCAAGCAATATCCATGTGCCCCACAAATGCCAAGCACCCTAGTGATGTTAACCAAGTGTCTCTGGACAGTGGCTGCAAGGCTCGGTCCTAGGCTAGTGGGTGATGTGCTTGGAGGCAGCTCTCCCTCCCTTAGGCCCTCTGGGTGGCAATACCTTGCCACTACTTAGGTCTGTCAGCTTCCTCTTGCAGGTGAGCAGTGGCCTCTATGGGCCAGTCAGCCAGGGAAGGGCCTGTTAGAAGTTTCTCGTAGCTCCCGAGTTGCACAGGAAGCCCAGAGCCCTCTCTTTAGCAACAGGCGGCTCAGATTTCATGTCACGCAGCCATATCGTCGACGCCACCATTCCCCTGATTGTTTTGTTCTTACCGCACTTGTTTTTCAACAGAGAATCCAGGCCAGAGCCTGAACAGACTATTTCAGGAAGTACCGAAACGAAGAAATGGGTCTGAAGGTATGTCGCAGGCAGGTGTTTCTCTTTGCAGTCAGTAACCTAGGAAGCAGCATGTCCTTAGCTGTGCATTTGGGTTAAAACTGTGCAGTGTCATTCTGGCCTGGAACCTGATGGAAAAACAGCTAGTAAGTATAAAACAAAGCACGGGTTCAGATGCCCAGCCCCCTCCTCCTGAGCTGCCTGTGCTCTACTGAGCCAGACCACGTGAGAAGGGGTGTCCCCAAGGTTAGTCCCCAAGCACCAGCCCCCCCTTGATTCTAATTCCACTGTGCCTGTTTTCTCAGAAGCAGGAGGAAAAGTAACAGTTACTGCTCTGAGAAAAATCAGGTGATCACATCGAGCCAGTACTGCTGCTTCCCGCAACTTTTAACTCAAATATGTCAAAGGTCCCATGTGGTGGACAGGTTCCGAATGCAGTTGGTTGTCCTGTGGGCCTGGGCAAGCCAACCCCCTCCTGGCTCCTGGGAGTCGAATAGTTAATGGGGCTTCATCCTGTGATGTTCTTGCTTTTCAATGGTATACTGTGGCGCTTCATGTAGAGTCAGGTGGTGAACAAGTAAAATGCCTGGGCAGCTTCCAGGGGACCTGTGGCCAGCCCCGGGCCTCAGCTGCCCAGGGCATCTGCGTGTGTGGCTGCTCTGTGAGCACCACCCTGTGACTGTAACAACATGGTCTTGTCCTTTAGGAATCTGCAGCCTTCTCTCCTTGTCTGTAAATTTCCAAAAAAGACAGTGTGTGGTCATAGATCCAAAAAATGTTCAAGTTCAGCCTTGTGGCTCTTCACCTGGTGCATCTGAATGATTGATGGAGGCTCAGCCTCCACCCTTTTCCCTCCTTCCCTGTTTGGGAAAAATAATACAGAGACCAAATATAGTCCCAAGCCAAAACAGTTGTTGGAGATGCTTTTAAATGACTCATGAAAATATTGCCTTAGAATATATCGTCTTTTTTTGTAGTGCTTTAAATGGTCTGTTCTCCCCTGGTACCACCCCCAGCTCCCCCACCCCCGGGCGACATCCAGCTCAGGTGATGTAGGAGCCCAGGAGGCAGGTTCGGCAGGAAGCCTCCTGCCCAGCGGCTGGGTACAGCTGTGAGGTCGCGCTCCTGCCAGTGCAGGCTGCGGGAGGCCACGCCTGCCTCCTCACGTCACCAGCCTCAGCTCGGGCCCGTTATCAGAATGATGTCTTCTTGCAGCTCTGATCTTGCACACAGAGTCTGGATCTGATGTCATTGCTGTGGCTTCTCCCCACAGGTAACATCACCACCCGCATCCGAGCCTCTGACACTGGTTCCGATGAAGCAATCAAGTCCATCCTGGAACAAGCCAAGAGGGAGCTTCAAGTACAGAAAACTGGTATGGTCCCGCTTCCTCGGCCCCCGTCTTCCCAGCTTAATTAAAAGACCCGTCTTGAGCGTCGTGGTCAGCAGTAATTCACTCTCTAAATAGTAGCCGGCATGTCTTCACGCATTTGGTGTATGCAGAGAGGAGCCGGTCAGCGGTCCATCAGGCGCCAGATTACCCCACTTCTTTTAATGTCATTCTCAAGAATGACTCAAGAAGTCCCTCTGGCCTAGAATCTGCTCAACTTAAACCGGCAGGCAGGCTGTGTCAGACTCCCTCTCCTCAGTGCAGGGTGGGCCTTGGTCACTGGTCCCTCCGTCACGCTGGAGCCAGTGCAGCTGAAGCAGAGTGGGCGACAAGAAGCCCTCCCAGCTGCAGACCTTGAGTGACTGACAGGAGCCACCGCCCCTGGGGTGGGGTCCACTCTGCCACCTGCCTCCAGACTGGGAGCCCGTGAAGTGTGTCCTCTGAGAGGACCAAGCCTGTTCCAGCTTCTCTCTGGCTGAGCCTTGAGTGTCAGGGAGGTGCTCCATGCTGCGACACAGGAGAGGAGGGAGTCCCCTTCCCATGCCACCCGTTCTGACCCATGAACCCCGCTCTGCAGAGCACCGCCCCCACAACCCGCCTCAGGGTCCCGCCAGGCTGAGCTGTGACAGCTGAGCATGGGCTCCCCCTCTGGCTCCTGGCCTGGTCACTCAGCCTTCCTCTCCACAGCACATTCAGCTCAGTGCTCCCTGAGGCCCAGGCCCGGGCTGGGCATGTCCCCTGCCTTCTGCTCAAGCAGAGTCCTCAGAACCCCAAGGACAAATGTTGTCATCTCATTGTTCCTGATTAAGCTCAGCCTCAGTTAAAATGGATTGCCCAAGTTCATCAGAGGACAACTTGATGGAAACTGGTTTCTCAAGTCCAGTGCCATCCGCCTTCTGCTAAAGGCCCCAGAGAGAGAGGACACCATCCTGGCAGTGGATGAAACTTTCAGTCCAGCATAGACCTTGCTCTGGCCAGAGTGGAGCCGGGAGCCTGTGTCACTACAGTAGCTAGAGGGCCAGGGTCTTCAGCAGGGCAATATCACAGGGCCAAGAGGAAAGAAGGCCCAGGGCACAGTGGGCACCCTTCATCACCCACTCCTCCCCACCCCACAGTCCCTTCATCTGTGGTGCCATATGGCCCTCCTGAGCTGGAGAAGGGCCATCTCACAGGTCAGGAGTTGTCGCTGGCCAGGCGCAGTGGTGCCCACCTGTAATCCCAGCTATTTGGGAGGCTGAGGCAGGAGGATCACAAGTTTGAGGTCAGCCTGGGCAACATCACAAGACCCTGTCTGAAAAATTTTTAAATTAGGCACTGTTGTAGTTTAGTGTCAGGATGTGTGCCCGGCATGCACAAGTCCCTGGGCTCAGGACCAAAGAAAGATATCCTTACAGTTACTTTGACATCCTTAGGCTTCCTTTAAAGCAGAAAGGATTACTCCCTTCAAAGCTATTAGGATTCCTCTCCTAGACGTGAAGGTGCGTGATTCAGGGAACATGGGACAGAGCCAGGGACCTCCTGAAGAGCACCCTGTCCAATGGCTCTCAGCCAGCACTGCCACCCACAGTCCCCGGGAGCCAATGGTCTGCAGACACTGGGCCGGCCCCACACCTGCTCCCACCAGACACCAGGAGCAGCCCAGGCACACACATTTTAGGGAGCCCGAGTTGGTCGTCCATTTGGTCCATCGGCCATTCCACACACACGTTGAGGCCCACTGATGCCTTAGGACTTCTCCAGGTTTCTGGGCCAGCAACTTCCCCTGAAATGCACTGCCACCCCCGCCCACTGCCCCTTGGTGAGGTTCACGGCTGTGGCCACTGACCTCTGGGAGACCCTGGTCCTGGCTACAGTCGCAGCAGCCGTGCGTCTGGAGTTGGACAGACCCCAAGACCCGTGGGACAGCTCCAGAGAGTTCATGTCAAGTTTAAGATTCCCCAAGAGAAGGAGCCCAGAAGGGCATGTCCCCAAGTGTCTCAGGCTTCCCCCTTGGTCACACTGTGGTAGGAACTCCAGCTGTGTGTGGCAGAGGCCAGCAGGCGGTGGAGCCAGAGTGCCGGTCTTGGATGAGATACACAGACGTCACACTAACCCGAGGGTGTGGGGAACGTGGCCGTGTGGTCCCACTGTGTGGGCGCTGGGTGGGGGTCAGAGGAGTGACGGCAGAGCCGGGGCAGGCCACCACAACTTCACCCCTGTGCTTGCCTCGCCCAGCAGAGCCAGCCCAGCCGTCTTCCGCATCCAGCAGTGGGAACTCTGACGATGCCATCCGCTCCATCCTGCAGCAAGCCCGCCGGGAAATGGAGGCCCAGCAGGCCGCCCTAGACCCTGCCTTAAAACCAGCGCCGCTGTCCCAGCCTGACCTCGCCCTCCTGACCCCCAAGCTCCTGTCGGCCGCGCCCATGCCCACCGTGCCCGGTTACTCTCCTCTCGCCATCTCCCTGAAGAAGACGCCCACCACCCCCGAGGCCAGTGCCCCGGCCCTGCCCAGTGCCCCAGCCCTCAAAAAGGAGGCCCAGGATGTGCCCGGGCTGGACCCTCAGGGAGCAGCTGACGCTGCACAAGGGGTCCTGAGGCACGTGAAGAGCGAACTGGGCCGCAGCAGCGGGTGGAAGGACCACTGGTGGAGCCCAGTGCAGCCTGAGAGGAGAAACCCCCCTTCCTCCGAGGAGCCAAAGGCCGAAGAAGCTGGGGGCGGGAGAGAAAGGGTCAGCGGCCAGCCCAGGGCCGAGCGCAGCCAGCTCCCAGGACCTTCGTCATCATCAGAGTGCTGGAAAGAGTGGCCAAGTGCCGAGTCCCCGTACTCCCAGAGCTCAGAGCTGAGCGTCGCCGGAGCCAGCCGCAGCGAAACACCCCAGAACAGCCCCCTGCCATCCTCCCCAATCGTGCCCATGGCAAAGCCCGCGAAGCCCTCAGTCCCTCCGCTGACCCCTGAGCAGTACGAGGTCTACATGTACCAGGAGGTGGACACCATCGAGCTCACCCGGCAGGTCAAGGAGAAGCTGGCCAAGAATGGCATCTGCCAAAGGATCTTCGGGGAGAAGGTAAGGAATTCCACTGGAACCGGGTTCCCATTCCTTCTTGTGGCTCAGGACTAGTGCCCACCCTAGAGGATGGCCACCACTATCTTAATTGACCACACACCATGTGCTTCCCACTCGAACCACAGAAGCCAGCTAGCAGCTGTTCCTTGCCTGGGTTCCACGTGCCGAGCCCTGTTGTGGCCAGGTCTGGGCTCGGCCTCACTGTACCCTCCTCTGGGCCTCTCACTACTCCGGGGGTGGGTGGAAGTACAGAGCTAAGGCTTGCGGAAGGTAGTACCTCCCCAAGCTGGCAGGAGAAAATCTAGACCCAGCCTCCACTGCCAGGTGGAGCCAGGTGGCACCTTTGCAGGCTATTTTGACTTAAACAAGGTCTGATCTGGGCAGGTCACACAGAGGGCCAACAGCCTGCAGAGAGCCTCAGCGGACTTAATAGAGAAACCTGCATGAAGCGTAGGTCTTCCTTTCTGCTGCAGCTTGAAAGGCACTTGGGTACCGTCCTGCCAGGGACAACTTGCCCAAGAATACACCCCTGTGGGGGCACCAACAAACTGCCAGGGCCTGCCCTTATTTCCACATTGTTCCTCCCTGGTTCGTGGAAATGGGATCATCTGTGAATGGGCTTCTAGACCTTTCTGTTCTTGGCACCACCCTGGTGACAGAATCTGGATGGTGGGGATTTACCACCATCTGTAGCAGCAGCTTAGATCAGGTAGTGATGGAGTGCTGGCCACAGCTGGCCGCCCCGCCCACCCCACCTTGCCTTCAGCCCACGGGTTGCAGGGTATCACACTGTCTGTCCCTACAACAGCTGAGAGTGAACTCTTCACCCTGATTTTGCAAAGGTGATGGGGACACATGGAAATGGGGATGGGAATCCAAAGTCCCTGGAGATTTCTAGTTCAGTGTTGTAAAAATATCGTTCAAGAACATTTAAATAGACATTTGTGCTCAAGCCTTAAATTTAGCAGAGACTTAATGGTGTGGGGCTTGTTTGGCCCATGAGTGCAGTTTATTCTGGAACTTGAGAACTTTTTGAAAGAATGATGGGATGCAGCCCCTGAATATCCCTGGGCTGCATCTGTGTCCTGGGGGGGTGTGGTGCCCATGCATATGTATGGCCATATGGGAGCAGAAGACTCGGTGTGTGCTGGCTCATCCATCGTCTGCCACGAGTGTCCCTCCCACACCGGCTCCCCGGCCCCGCCGACTCACCTCTGTCCCGACCAGTGAGCAGGGTGTGACGAGGGAGACTGGCCCTTTCTAAGTGCCATCCCGGCTCGGCATTAACAAAGCAGCCTGCCTTCCCTGTCCCTCCAGCACCCCCACTCCTGCCTCTCAGGCCCTCTGCCCAGTACCCTGCTTTTCCTGTGGCCCCCAGAGAGCCTTCTTTCCAGTGCTTCCTCCTGTGTTGGGGGACAAGCCTCCCATCCCAACCACCTGTTCCTAGGAGCTGACTGGAGATGACCTGTCCAGAGCCCCACCCCATGCCAGCTCATTAACCCTCCAGGGATCTTACAAAACTTGTTCTCCTGGCCGTCACCGTCCACCAGGCCACGGCACTGTGCTCAGAAGCCAACCCCAGACATGCTGGCTGTGTGTCCTCACCGCACCACCCCCACCATGTATGTATCACACTACTGCCCAAGCACCCACCACCGTGTCTTTCTGGTTCCACTACAGGTGCTGGGCCTGTCCCAGGGCAGTGTGAGTGACATGCTGTCCCGGCCGAAGCCCTGGAGCAAGCTGACCCAGAAGGGCCGGGAACCCTTCATCCGGATGCAGCTGTGGCTGAACGGCGAGCTGGGCCAGGGTGTGCTGCCCGTGCAGGGCCAGCAGCAAGGGCCAGGTGAGGGGGCTTGCTGGATCAGGCTGGGAAGGAAGGGTCTGCGGGGGAGGCGGCCAGCCCCCTTGTGAGGGCCAGGAAGGGACCAGCTCGCCGTCAGCTGTTGGCTACCCCCGAGGTGGAGAACACACCCCTCCTCCAAACCTGTTGCCACGGGACTGAGCAGGTTTTTAGGAGCAAAAAGATGGTGCCTGGCTAATTTTATAAGCAGCAGAAAATGAGTTGCCAATTAAGAAAGTGCTGTTGATACATAAATACAGGTAAAGTCAAGTGGCTAAATCAGGGATCGGAAAGAAAAGCAGCCACAGGCACAGCAGCAAGTGCCCCAGGCGCCGACTCCTGCTCCCAGCCCAGGACCTGGCTCTGGTGGGCAGCATTCTGCAGGCCTAAACGACCCTGTCCTGTCCCGGCCGGGCCCTGGCATGAGCTGTGGGAAGCCAGCCTCCTCCAGGCCGGGCCTCCTCTGCTCCCCTGCCTCAGCCCACTCAGCTAGGAGGCTCTGCCGGCCGCCCTCCCCTAACTCCCCTTTCCCTTCTTCTCCAGCCCTCCACTCGACGACGTCGCTGCAGGACCCGCTCCAGCAGGGCTGCGTGAGCTCAGGTAACAGCCCGCTTCTCTCAGTCCCTGCAAAATGTTTCCCTGCTTCCCCTGGTCTCCCTCTTCCCATCTGGGCCCGGCAGGTCTGTGGCCTGCCCTTGTGAGTCGGAAATACACTCCCCTGGCCACCACCTCCTGTCCTCTGTCTCGAGAATCCCATCAGGGGAGTCATCAGGAAGCCACCTCTGGGATCCGCTTTCCCACTAGAAGGTGTCGAGATCCCTCAGCCCACTGCAGGCGGCAGCGAGAGTTCCCCGTTGGTCCTGTGTATTGCCGTGTGGTTGTGCCATTTCCTGTTGCTGTCACTTACAGGGCATTTGGGTTATTTCTGGATTTTAACTATTATAAGCCAAGTTGTTATGGATGGTAAAAAGAGAGAAAGGGACTCTAGGAGGGGACCAGCTGGGTGGGGGGGTCGCCGAGCCATCCTCCACTCCCTGCGTTCCACCATAGTCCGTCGGCGTCTAGACCCGGAGCCCCATGTCTGGGGCTGGGGACAGAGTCAGGGACAGGTTCCACGCGCAGTGCTTCCCGTCTAATAGGAGGAGAGAGGGTGCAGGCATCACGTTCCAGCAGGGCTGAGGCAGGGGACATCCCATCTCGTTCTCGGGAGGCCTCTGGGCAGCCTGTGAGAGAGATACCAGGGCACGAGGAGTGGGACGACTGGGAAGAGAAGGCCCCGGGAACAACTCATGCTGCGACTTGGTGGAGCAGCGGAGGGGCCTGGGAGGTGCAGGGAGGGCAGGGGAGGTGCAGGGGAGGAGCAGGGAGGTGGCAGGGGAAGAGCAGGCTGATGAGCACAGGCCTCCTCTTGGCTCAGGAGAGCCTCCAGTCAGAAATCTTATTTCCGCCCTGAGGACTCCTGTCCGCCACTGCCCTGCCTGACCTCTGCTCTAGGCTCCCTCTGGTCCCCCAGCAGCTCTCCTGCGCCAGGCCCACGGCGTAGCTGAGTTCTCACCCAGCTTCAGGGAACAGCCGGCATCCGGAGCAGTTCTTCTTTTTTCTTTCTTTATTTTTCTAAATATGCTGATTAGTCTCCATATCCCATTGATTCATTGAAAACACAAACAAAGCTAAGTGAGGAGTGCGAAGCCGCCAGCTTGCCGGGAGGTTTACGAGGGGACACATGTGCAGCGAGGGGAACAGCTGGTCGCCTCCACAGTGGCTGCCGCGCGATCCCAGCCCACGCACAGATGCAGCCAGAGCCGGGCAGCAGCACCGGGTTCCCACTGGAGCTTCATGTGGGTTGTAGATGTCCTGATCTGGCTTGTCCACAGTGAGGGACAGAAGGCCACGCCCCACCCATGCTGTCCTCCTGCAGAAGGATCAGGTGCCAATGCTTTACGTCGGCCAGTTTGTTAGCCATTACTGCGGACCCCTGCCCTGCCACCTTGCATTCGGGATTGGCAAGGCAGTGACGCGCCTCAGCTTCGTGGATGTTTTTGGAAAATCAACCTTGCCTCCCACTTCCACAGGAAGTTGGCTTCCCCTTCAACTCCCGAGAGCCTTTGCTGCCCTGTCAGAGCAGGGCTGGATGTGGCAGGTGGGGGCATCACTTTCTAGATCAAAACCTCGTTTTCCTAAATAAAACATGAGGTCTCCATGGCCCGGGTCTCAGGATCCATGCAGAACCTTCTCCCTGTCTGAACACGTCCTACGAAGAGCTTACCCTGCTGCAGCAGAACGCTGCCTCGTGGGGACCTTCGCAGGACAGCTACGTTCCTCACACTGCGCTCCCGAGGAACGCAAGTGACATTTATAAAATACCGAGTTACTTTATAGAATAAAGTCATTTAGCACTCTTGGGGCATCTGCAGATTGGAGAAGGGAGGGAGGCCGGAACCTTCAGAGAACCATGTGGCAGAATCACCCCTGGCTCTTACACAAGGGCCCGGCCCCTCCCAGTGCCACCGGTCAAGAGGAAAGAGACCTCAGGCCCCAGCACTCCTAGGGAGGCCATCAGGAAAAATAGCAATTAACAGCCACCACAGAGAAAAACGGGAAAGCACTTCTCCTACTGCCGGACACGAAGCTTTTACATCTTGGGGTAACCGCAGAAGCCTGTCTTGGCCAGGGAGCCAAGGAGGGGCTTGTCGGGATGAAGACTCAGGCCCGCTGTGTCGGGATCAGAGCTGGGAGATGCTGGTCTCCCTTGTCTGAAATGTCTTCATCCATTTTGTCTTTTCAAGAGAGTTTCTGGAAATTAAAGTACCTCTGCTCACAGTATACGGAACTTAGATTCAAACCTGGGACCACCTGTTTTCGAGCAGTTGATGAATCCCTGGATGAATCCCTAGGCTAAACGACTCTAGGCTCTTCCTTCGCACCTGTCAGCACGATTGCCCCGAAGGCAGAGGAGGGAGCCTCCGTGGGATTCCAGTCGCCCCTCACCGTGGCTACCTCGGAACCACCCCAGGGGCCTCTCAGCTCAGAAAGATGCTGTGTCCCCAGTGGCAGCTCCATCCCGTCTGCCTCGAGTTGAGCAGCATGGTGGACCCAGGGGGCTGCAGGAGGGTGGTTCCAGCCTGGCCTGGTTTGTCCCTGGACAGTGGTAAGTGCATTCCTCGATGAGAAACTTGGAGGACCTGCCTTCCACCTGTGGCCAGTCGCACCTTCAGGGCAGGTTGGGCCTTGCTGCAGAGGTGGCTGTTGCCATGGTGATGAGGCATGCTGGGGGTAGCCTCATTCCCCCAGGGCAGACCTCTGCCTTGGGAACCTCCTCCTCACTTTCTACCCAGGTCCACTGCCTCAGCGTCCCTGTTCCTTAGTGACTCTTGTGTCATCCTCACTGACTAGGGTTAGGATAAGGCAAGAGGAACCAGGTCTTTGTTTTCCTCTGGGAGGCCCTGATCATTTCAGAATGGGTCCCTGGTAATCTGAACATGGGGTGTGAGGACCTTAAGGGAATTCAGTGCCATTTTTAATGGCTGGCATCATTAGTGACTCGTGCTATTCCCTGGAGGCTGCTGAGGCCTCACTGAAGCGTCAGGTGGGCAGCAGGCTCCACGCAGGCATTCAGAGGAAGGGAAGGGGCCAAAGGACAAATCAGGTCGGCTGCCAGTTCATGTGGTTCCTGGAAATCTTAATTTCCTACATGTTGTATAATCTCTCAGTGTCCCCAGAGCTGGGGTAGGGCCCAGGTAGTCCTACAGGAGGTCTTGGGTCTACTCTGGAAGCCGTGACTTACAGACGTGGTTGCAGATGTCACTTGGACACGGCTCCTTCTGTGTGTCTTCCATTCCAGTCGCAGTGCTGGGGCAGAGGAGGCGGCCCTGGGAGGTGGAGAAGGGGACGCTGGGTTTTCTCAGAGTGTGGCCACTGTGTCTGTTGGGAATTTCTTTTAAAGGGAAGCAAGTCCGCAGTGGTGGGCAGAGAGGGTCCAGCGACAGACAGGCGTGGAGAGACCCCTGGATCTGCTAGTTGCCTGGTCTTTATTCCTCTTCATTCCTTAAAGCGGGTGATAGATCTCTTTGGCCCCAGAAGGGAGGGTAAGAAAGCCAGGTGTAAAGAGGGAAGAAAAGGGGAAAGACGAGAGTCCCAGTTAGGGACAATCAGCCTCCCATGTGTCCTTGCCGCTGCATAAATCCCAACCTCTGGGCTTCTTCCCAGTGCAGTGGCGGAGTTGCGGGCGCCAAATCTTGTCTGCCATGGAGAATGTCACACCCACCACCATTGTCCATCAGCAGCTGTCTCCTGGAAGGCAGCTGCTGCAGGCCAACGCTGCCATGGGTGGCCCGAGGTGCTCCCCTCCCTGTGTGACCTCCATGGGGCTTTGGGGGACCCACAGAGACAGGCCCAGGTACCTTGATTAGTGCCCACCAGCTGGCACAAGGCTGTGTCCAGGGTCTGGGTACAGGAACTCTGCATTAGGGCTCTGCTGCAGTGTCCTAGCCTAGGCTGTCCATCCCAGGCTTCGTGACTGAAGGCCATTCGGGTGGCGTGTCCATGGGAACAGAGGGGCTGGTGGCAGCCCCAGAAGATTTCATGGCTCTGGTTGGAGCTGGCAGAACTCTCCCTTGGGCGCCTCAGCCTGGATCTGTCTTCCTTTTCCCTTTGACGGGAATGAACCCGCGGGAGAGCTGCCGAGTGCTGCGCCTGGTGGGAGGAGAGCACATCGCCTGTGGCCAGTCACACGAGCCCGGACCGCGCCTCAGACCAACTGGGGAAGCCTGGAAAACTGCGTGTGGCCTGGGAAGCACCCCTCCCCCAACAGATAGCCCCTGATCACAGGGCCTAGGGTGTCACTGGGGCACCACCTGCTGACAGGAGCGAAGCGGCCCCTCGTTTCTTTCCTTCTTGGTGGCAGCCCACACTGGGGCATGTTTCCTATCAAGGATGGCACGTTAAAGGACTTCAGGCCAAGGCCAGCAGGGACAGGTTCCTGGATACGGGCACAAGCTGCGTTCCTGGTGGCTATTCCTGGGCACAGGAGCAGTGCTGCGGGAGCCCCGAAGACCAGCCAGGCTAGGCCCCGGAGAGAAGGTGCCGGGGGGCTCCAGGGTACAGAAGCTGGGATGAGGGGACCACGGCCGGCTGGCGTCGGGAAGAGGCGGAGTCACGAGGCTCGTGTGGAAGCAGCTTTAAAGGCTTGCGTCCTTTTGAAGAAATCAGTCCGCTCCCACCCTCACCCCCCTGTTGCCCTCCCCAGAGGCCCTCCCTGTCCCTTTGTCTCACGTCCTGCTGGACAGTCACACGTTGGCTGTTTGTCCCACCCAGATGGAGCATGCAGGGCTGGTGCTGTGCCTTGCTCTTCTCATGCAACACGACGTCATGAGGACTTCCCTCCTCTGTTCACAGCTACAGGGGATCCTCATCTGGCTGCACGTCTTATCCAACAGATTACCGCTGAAGGTTTCTGTGTTTCGTTTCGCGTTGCATGCCAGGGGTAGAGCCCAGGGCCTCCCACTCTGGCCACAGCCCAGCTCCTGAGAGATGACTGGGTTGACTCTCTTTCCCCTCTTAAATGGTGCATCATACTCATGCATGATGGTGGGGTTCGTTATCACATATTCGCACATGGTCATACTATGATGGCACAATTCCCTCAAATTATGTTGGATTCTGTCCCCTCCCCTTTTGCTCCCCTCCTCCCTCGTTAGGTTGGTTCTTAAGTATGGACTCTCCTGGTATCCCCATGAGAGTAGCAGACGCGCAGCAGTCTCAGAGCTGGCATCGAGGGCTGGTCCTCTGCCACTTAGTGATCATGTGGCCTTGGGCAAGTGGCTTAGCCTCCCCATGCCTTGGTTTCTTCTTCTATAAAGTGGGAGATTTGAGACCCTGCCTCCTGGACTGGGGAGGTTTGAATAGGTTCGTGTATGAGAGCTTTCAGAGCCATGAGGACAATACAGAGTAAGTGCCGTCTAAATGTTGGCTTTGGGGCCTGGGGGTGCAGCTTGCTGGTAGAGCCCTTGCCTCACTTGTGTGAGGCCCTGGGTTCCATCCCCGGCATCATCAAAGAAATAGCAAGCCAATGAAGGCCGTTCTGCTGCACCTCTGCAAACTCGACTGCTGTGGGTCACTTGGTGCCATAGTAGCCCTAGATTAGAATAAGTCCACACAGTAGGAAGTCCAGTCTCTGCTAGCCCCTCCAATAGAGCTCATCAGGTGTGGTTGTCACTAAGTAGTGGCGCCATGGTCTACTTGACTGATGGGTGACCTGTGTGCAGCTGTCAGGATTCTTAGTCTCCAAGAATTGCCATTCCATCTCTGGAAGTTGCCGATTCATCCACCATTCCTTAAATGGACCCAAAATCTTGAGCTTCAAGAGTAAGACTTCGGGTCATCACTAAGGCCAGGTGGGGCAAACCACTCTAGACTGGGCAGCTTGGTGAGGGTGAGTGGTGGCCCAGCTTCCTGTCTGGATCCCAGTACCAGCACTACCCAGATTAGTGTTTACAGAAGCCCAATGGCCCCAGGCCCGGCCTCTGGACACATCTCTCCCTCCCCGCAGGCTTTCTTTGGGAAAGAAAATTTACGCTACACTGGGCGTTCAGTACCAGAGGCAGAAGTAGGTCATAGGAGAAATGAGGACTTCGGTTTTCAGTGGTTCTGTTCTAGGGAAGGATGAAGAGCCAAAATGCTTTTAAAACTCGTCAGGTAACTTAAGAAAGGGGGTGGAAGTGAGGGTGCAGGACATCTCTTACGTGCTGCATGCTGTACTAACATCCTGAATCTTTAATCAGCAAGTGGGAAAGCCCCACCTTACAGACCAGAAAGCCAGGCCCAGAGGGAGGCTGTGTGGTCCCCAGGTCGGTGGCCTTGCCGCCACACAGGTCTGCAGGGGTGAGCCCTGGGGCCCTGATGGCCTGGCTGCCCAAGCAAGTCAAGGGTTGGCCCCTTGAGCCATACTCAAAGATATAAAGCCAGGCTTCAAAACAAGGAACAAACTATTTAGATCATAACTGGACAAAGTTAAAAGCAGGTCCATGACAAACACGGAAAGCAGATGTGTCAAGAGGTGTGTCTCCCAGGATGGTCGCCACGTGCTGCCACCAGGGAGCCAGGTGGAGGGAGGGAAGGGACCCACAGCAAGGCAGACCCCCATTTATTAGTCTTAGCAGTGGGGGACTTAGATGGTATCTGGCCTGTGAGGGAGGGGCCGGGCTTCTGTGGAACCCCTTCTTGTCTAAGTTCAATGAGAGCAGACACAGTGGCCCAAGGTCCTTGGATGCCTAGGCACAACCCTGGCCTTCAGCCATCACACTCTCCCTCCAGCACCAGAGCCATCCCCGTTTGTGGAGCCTAGCCTCATCCAATTGGTCCATGGACCATGCTGTGGTCCCCACAAGTGAAAAGGGAAGTCCCCATGGCACAGTCCCAGTAGGTCAAGATGCAGCCAGGCAGTGTCCACCTCCCACTTCATCTTGATTTTATGTTTGTTCTGCACTTTGGAACTGAGTTCCTAAATATAGCCCAAGTCTGAATTGGCAGATGTTGGGTTTGTCCTTTACATAAGGTCCAAAATTAGTCTGTCACTTGGCACCTAAATAAAGCAGGCAAACTGCCTTTGTACCAACTTTGCAATTAGGAGAGACCCAAGTTGCAGCACTTTATTTGATAAGGAAACTCATGTGGCAGCCATGGCCGCAGCTCTGATGGCCGAGGGTGAGGACTCAGAGGTCCAGAGGGACCCCCATCCTCACAGCTAGACTTTCTCCTGAGTTAAGGTCAGTGCTATTTCACATGGTTGAAAATACCTCGCAAAAATCGGAAAAGAAAATCGATGCCCAGAAGCAGCAGTCAGAGGACACAGCAATGGTGACTTGAATTTTTGCAGGAAAAGAAAAATCTGCCCAGAGTGCCTGGAGCTGGGTTAGCTAAGGGACTCCCCAGGGGCAGCAGAAAGATGTTATAATCAATTACCACATCATAACACTGATGTATGATAATTACTGAGTGTTTCTCCTGAGATACTGCAGCACTTGGCCAGGACGCAGTTCTTTCATGGTCCACTGCCTGATTAATATGCAAATAATAGGCTGATTGCATGATGAATGCAGAAAATGAGCTCGCTGATAACAGGGGCACTGAAGCGGGGAGATGATGAATTACTTCTACCGACTGTCCTACATTAAGTCCCCTTTCCCAACAATTTCACCACAAATTAAGTAAAGCAGTATGGAGAGATTAGGGGATGTGTAAAATAATGTACCTTAATAGCTTTTCTAATACTGTCACATATAACGAAGATGTCACCTGGTTCCTTGTAGGGCCAGACCAGTTCACTCACCTGTGCACTGCACAAAAGACAGGAAGCAGCAGCCACATAGTGTGTGCCACTGGCGGCAGCTGGCCACGGACTCTCTAAGGGACATTCCTTTGCAGCCCAAACCTCATTACCCACACATTGGCTGACTAGCAGCACCGTTGCAAGGGGACAGGATGCTCTGGGGCAGATACAGCCTGCACAGATGGACACTTTGAAGCCTATTGCCCACCATGTGCTGGGGGGAAGGAGAGTCTCTAAGCTATAGGCCTAGAAGGCTCAGGAAGGAAATAATATTTAAGATCACCACTTAGCTCCTCTGGCTGTCAGAAACCCGGGGGAATCAATTCCACCGTCGGAATGGCAGTGTGACTGCATGCCAGACTGTGACTTGGTGACTTGGGCAGGTTCGCCTAAAGCCGGAAATGAACCCTGGAGAGAAGAGGGGAGAGAGAGAGACGCTTGCTCACACAGTGATTAATCTTTGATTACAGCAAAGCAATTTCACTGGAGGGTTTGTTTTTTCCCATCTCAGTAATATATATTTAGACTGTTTGTGTGACATACATTTTCTCTTAATGCATAGGGACGCATTGATAAGTGTTCATACACACACAGCTGGCTTGGTAATAAGGTTATTGAAGGTAATTTGAAAGCATTATTTCTAGGTTGGTATGGATCGCTAGAAAGGCCAAAACAAGGCTAGCCTGTGCCCCTGAAGCACAGCCAGCTGTGCCACCCACTGTCACATCAGCAATCATGCCAGCCTGTGATTTTCTTTCCAAACTTGAATTGTAATTTCAGCAGGCTTTTTAATTTTTAATATTCCCAAACTCTGCTTTGATGTGCATGTTTCCTTAAGAACTTATAGAAGACACGCAGGAAAAATGAGCCCTGAGGGACAGCAGCTGACATCCCAGATCCCTCCAGTGCCACTTGTTCACCGCTGCCCCCAGTGAGCTCCTCTGCCAGGCCCCTCATGCTCCTCAGGTCGGCCCAGGACCCCAGTGGACTTCCCAATGCAGGGAGAGAGCTGCTGACTGCAGGAGCCCAGGGCCTGTAAACATTGGGTTGACTACTGAGCGGTGAGGGAGATAGCGGCCATCCTGGTACTTCCTAATGTGACCAGGCAGCCAGTGAGGTCATTTGGAGAGCTGACCCCTGTCCTGGCTCCAGACCCGGCTGTCAGCTCTGACCTGGGCTCCGTCTCTCCAGAGCTGCCCCAGGGGGAGAACCAGGCGCCCCAGCCCGGCCTCGGGTCATCTCAACCCCAGGACAACCTCTGGCTGCTCCAGTTGAGGCCAGACCTGCCCCACAGAGTGACCTTCATGCCTTCGTTCTCCCTCTCTCCTGCAGACCTTGTTCTCTGATCCCTGCCCATCCCCAGCCCTGTCCCAGGGGCACTGCTTGTCCACCTTTGCCCCAGGTCTTGCGTACAGCGCTACCGTGTTCAGATTCGGAAGGGCACGGGCCCCTTCATCAAGTGGCTCGGAGGGGAGATCATGTCTGGGGAGGTTAAACCATCTTGCTTTTATGAAACAAGTGCGTCTCAGCTCCACGCCATGAGGGTGCCTCTGCAAACTGAATGCGTCGTACTGTGCGCGTGTGCACACTCAGGCCCGCGCTGCAGTGTCCCGCGACTGTTTTACTTTAGCCCCAGTGGAGGGACATGTGTAAGTGGGAGAGCATGGCCTTCCGGTTTCATAGAAGATGCGCCCCGAGGTCACACCCCCAGCCTTTTCTGCTTGCTCCCCACCGTTGTTGGGGGAAGGGGGAAATATGGCTTGGTGGTTTGCTGAGACTTCCAATGACTTAAGGCAGCCAGGGCTGGCCTTGGAGGACAGGAAGACACCTGCTCTGATTACTGAGGCTGCTGCGTGTTGCACGGACCTTCCAAGCAGAGAAAGGCTGCCGAGGCTGTAGGGGGAGTCCTACAGCTGCAAGGCCCTTACCCTGTTGGCACCGGACAGGGAGCCCCGCAGTGTGGATAGAAGGCCGTTCTGTGTTCCTCACTGCAATGCTTCTCTCTGTGCCTGAGTACTGTTGCACGTTTCTTTCTTTTGTTTCTTTTTTGATGGACAAATGCCCGGTAGCCCAGAAAGAGGGATGGGTGTGACAGGCTTCTGAAGGCCTCTGTGATGTCTGTCCAAGGAGCTGTGTTTGGACTCCTACAAATCAGTCAAAATACCACTCACACCCAAAAGCAGAAAAGTCCACGTTTTACATTGGCCGTGTCTTAACAGAGACACTTGACTGTAGGGAGGTGGGGGGATGCCTGGGAGCCAGGAGACTGCCACTAGTGCAGAGGCGGGGCTCAGCACCCTCAGCCCAGCGGCACTGACCTGCTGTGCTTAGTTCCAGAGCCCTGGGTGAAAGAGGAGCTCCACGTGAGGTTACTGCTCACATTTGGTGCCGAGGCTCAGTCTGTCTGAAGGGACTGCCCGGCTGTCAGCCCCCAGGTGGGGGCTCTCTGAGGTGCCTTCAGGCCGCCTGCCCATTGGAACTATGGCTGGGAAGCGCTCCAGGCTCCTGGCCACCCTCTATGGTTTCTAGAGCTGTCAAAGTTGTGGGCTGGAAAAGCCCTCAGTGCCCTCTGGGGCTGCCAGGGTGCCTGCTGGACTGGAGCTGCCTGCAGTGGGCTCCCCAGAACCTGCTGCCCACAGCCCAAGGCTCTTGGCGTCCTCGGGCTCTAGGCTCCCCTTCCCTTTGGTCCCTCCCTCACACACATTCCCATGTGCCAAGCCATCACCACCTCCTCTCCTCCCTTGGCCAACTTGTCTGTCCTTACAGTCGCTTGGAATCTCCTGGCTTGGCATGGGCTCAGAACCCACACTCTGGACATAATGAAAAGTGGTGCATCAGACCAGCCGCCAGTTAAATAATGTTTGGGTTCTTGTCGGAATGTCACGGAGTACCCTGTCATTTTGTTTCAGCAACTTGTCCTTCTGAATGTGCAGTTCGCCTTATGGCATGCCAGCAGTAAAAATGTCACTTACAATAATTACTTTTTGGTGAAAATGCTTGCTGACTTCCTACCTTCAAGCTGTTTTTTACACAGTGGGGAGATAATAAGAAATGACTTTATCCTGACTGCTCAAATGAACACTAAATGGAATTTGGGTTATTATTACGGCGATAGAGGGCTGGGTATGGAAATTTCAACAGTGGATCGGATAAACTGCAGAGAGATTTGTCTTGGAAAATTGTGGCGGGTGTGCATTTTCAAATTGGCTTCTATTGCAAACTCAAGGCAGCTGTTGTTTGCCTGCTGTTTTTGGAATATAATATTTTTCATAATCCTTTTACCGTTCTTGAATGCCTTGTGTATCTCACAGGGCCTTGAGTCACCGTCTCTGCTCTTTGAACTACCCAACCAAGATCCTCCTAAGCAAGATTCAACACCATGCAGGAAAATTTAACCCACACAGATGACTTTCAAATGTAGCACTTCCTGTTACTGTCAGAGTTGGGTGGATCAGCTGCATCTGCATCGCTGGGCTTTTAAGATGTGCAAATTCCCCTTTGTGTGCCAGACCTGCACACAGAAAGCTCCTTGAAAGCAACATTTTTTTTTTCATTTCTCTTGTCTCTGATGCTCACAGTACACGGCACAGAGTGGGTGCTTTAAAAATGTGTGATGAGTAGGTGAGTGGTTGGATGGATGTATAGATGGACAGACAGATGGATAGGCAGGAGGCTGGGGTGGGTGGGTGAGTAGGTGGATGCATGAATGGATGGACGGATGGATGGATGGGTAGACAAGTGAATAGATGGGTGAACAGATAGGTGAGTAGGTGGGTGAGTGGATCTATGCATGAATGGATGGATGGACAGACAGTTGGATAGATGGATGGATGGACAGACAGATGGATAGGCAGGTGGGCGTTTAGGTGAGTGTTGGATAGATGGATGGATGGATGAACAGACGAATGGATGGGCAGGTGAGTGGGTAGGTGAGCAGGTAGATACATGGATGGTTAGATAGACAGCTAAATGGGTGGATGGATGGATAGTTGGTCAGATGGATGGATGAACGGACGGACAGACAGGTGGGTAGGTGGGTGTGTGGATGGATGAACAGTTGGACGGATAGATAGGTGGGTGGGTAGGTGAGTGAATGGATGGACGGATGGAAGGATAGACAGACGAAGAGAGACAAATGGGCAGGTGGGTGAGTAGGTGGATGGATGGATGGTTGGTTGGAAAGATAGGTGGATGGATGGATGGATGGATGGTTAAATGAATGGATGAATGGACAGATTGGGTGAGTGGGTAGATGGATGGAAGGATGGATGGGTGGAGCAGGCAGATGGATGGATGGATGGAGGGAGGGAGAAGGCAGGCAGGCTGTCCTGGTGATTGGCAGACAACAAAATGGTTAGGAACACAAAGGCTTTCTGCTGCTCTTCTGGTCCCCACCTTTGCTGTGTCCAGGCATAGACCAGATGGCAGTGCCTAGGCTGTGGGGCATGTTCCACCCAGGCTAATAGGAGATGGGGGCAGAATGAGGCACAGCACCCTTGGCATGCTCTCCCTGCATATGTGGTAGGAAGTGTGGTTTGGTCCCCTTCCCTGATGCCATTGTGGATTGACTTTTTGTGACTTGGCTGAGCTTGTGCATGGTGCCACCTGGGCAGTCTTCCAGGCCTCACCAGCTCTTACCTGTGTGTTGCAGGCCTCCCCAGCACCTCCCACCTGTCTTGCTGTTCTTGAGAGTTCCTGTTCTCTACTAGGGAATAGAACTTGCTTTCCTGCTGTTTAATATTTAAGTCTATCATGTTTCAAACAAAGTGCAAAATAACGCAGTGAGGACGCACCCTCCCAGCACCCAGCTTTAAGCTCAGCTTTCAGTCATAACTAAACCATTATGTTTAAAAGAAACACAACGTGGGAGATGGCGCTGCAGCCCCTGCCTGACTTTGCCCTCCTGGAAGTCAGCCTGCGAGACTGGCATTCTCAGCACTCAGGAACCAGGGAGCGATGGCCACACAGCAAGCTCACGCTTTCTGCCCCTGGTTGACCTATGCTGTTGCTAAGCCACACTGGCCTTCAGGGCTCCTCTTCTTGTCAAATGTAACCCAGGTGGCTCCAGGTCTTATGTCCCCCCTGCTGTCGGGAGCTCATAAGCCGCTGTGTGAAGGCTCAGATCCCTCACCTCCTGGTGCTGGGTGCTAGTTCCAGCCCCAGGCTATTTTGGATGAAGCCTCAATAAACACTCTGTGCCCAGTGAGCAACTTTGGGAGAGAAGAACTGCTGGGGTGCAGGTAGCCCCATCCTAGATAGAGCCGTCCCCATCATAGGACTCAAACACAGACACCACTCCACAGAGGGGTTCCCGGTCCCTGCACAGCGCAGCCCTGGGCCTCTTGCTGTGCTAAGTTAACATTCGTGCTTCAGACCCGCCAGGCACCGCCTCCCCCCAGGCTTTCTGCATCCTGCTCCAGCCATCTAGAACTTTCTCCCTCCTTCCTCACCACCCTCTCCCTCTGCCTACCTGCTGATGCTTGCTTCTGTATGAGAGTCACCAGAAGTGTCCCTCTGAGGGTCCCCTCCCAGGGAGATGTTCATTGTCATTTAGGTGCATCCTGTTCCCAACCATGCAGGGCCACCCCTGTCCCGTTCTTGGGGCCTGATCACTCAGACAGGACAGAGCAGGGAATGTCCAGCCTCCATTCCCTAAGTAGGTTTTTATCAAAGTATGACTCATGCAGGAAAATGTACTCTTCATGCAGAGAACTGTCCTGTGAAGGGTTTTGTTGGGTTTTAAAAATATGGTCTCTTTTTGTGAGTGTCGTATGAATTCAACAGTCACGGTTGACAATTCCATTGTCCCCCAGATACCCCACGGCCCCTTTGTGATTGCCTTAGCAGCCACTGGTCTGCCTTAGCTTTTTCTAGAACATCATCTAGATGTCCCTGTGGGGTGTGGCCTTTGGAGTCCATGGCCAGCGTCTCAGTCACGTGTCAGGAACTGTGGACAAAATAGCAGTAAGTCACAAGAGACTTATGTTAAATGTGAGCCTTTATATAAACAAGTTCGTCTCAATACAGTTTAATAGCCACTCTTTTTTTAAAATGTCAGATTCATGCCACATTTACTTAGTGGCAGTCTCATGGCAGGCCATTCCTCGTGACAGCCCTGTCCATAGCTGTCAGGTGAGGAGACCAGGGGCCCCTCCAGGGTGACCAGGAAGGTCCAGCATCATTGCTGTCAGCAGAGCCGCCATGACAGTGGCCCTTCCCAGCCCAGAACTTCATGCCCGGCTTCAGACGCCTCCCCTTGTCTTGTGTAATCGCTGCAGAGCCTGGAACAGAGCCTCTTGCCTTCTGAGTGGGCCTTACTGGGGTGGGGGTGGGAGGGAGAAGGAAGTCATGTTTCCTCTGTGCTGTCCACAGCCACACAGGCCACTGCCCTCTCCCTGCCCAGGTCCCCGACAGGACCCTGGGCTTGGCCTGGTCATGCTAGTCCTGCTACCAGGACCACAGTGCTTCCCAGAAGCTCTCTGGAGGGCTGGCCCCATGCGTGCTCTAGGCTTCGAACCCACAGTACCTGGGGTGGGCTCAGCCTTTGTCTGCAGCCATGGTTGGGTGCTCCGGGGGACGCCAGCCGTGTGTGCTGAGTGCCCCCCACCAGTTCTCTCTTCCAGGCTGAGAATTCCTAGAAGAGGGAACTGTGGGGGCCCTGGAGGTAATTGGTGAGCTCTGCCTGTGCAAACGCGCAAACCAGGCAGGGAGGCAAGGAAGCCGCCAGCATCCGGGGTCTATGAGCCAGGCGGCCATGCTTTCGACCTTGCTGTGGGTTAAAGGACACAAACCTGAGGAGAAATCTGTTTATCATGTGGGGATTCATGCCGTCCCTGACAGTGCACAGGACCAAGATGGATGATCTGCCAAATTGGTCCCTCGCATGGGTGAACCAGGGCAAATTTACAGTACGATTCCTTCGCTGCTTCAGATACAAAAACAACATTTGCTGGGTTTTATATCCAGTTGTCTGGTGACCCGGGGGTGAGCAGAGAGAAGCAATCCGATTTGTAGGATTCATATTGCCTTAAAGATGGATACAGACCATCTCTTCCTGTCACGTCTGTCTCTTTTACATTTCTCGCAAACCAGTTTGGTTGTTTTTTTAACCTGATTCTCCAGGTTGGGGACACAGCTTTCTGTGATGGGGGACTTTGTACTCGTTCAGGACAATAAACAGGTTTATCAGGTTGAATTTTAGCTGTCTTACCTGAAGTCTTAGGGTTTCCAGGTATCCACATAGAACACACCTGGCACTTGGAATACAATCCCATATGGGAAATGAAATCAAATTCTTCCCACTGTGACATTCTCTCTTTAGTCAGGGGACAGTTTGGGAGTGTCTGCCTGCGTGTTAATGTTCCCAAGGGGCCTGCTGAGGCCTGAGGGAGTAGCAGGAAGAAGACCTTGAGGCCCAGCCCTCTATGCCAAGCCATAGGGCTCAGGGGGCACATGACCATACCTGCCCCAGCCCTTCATGCATGGCGCTGAGGGGCTCGCCATGTGTGGGGCTCGGTGGGGTGAAGATTGTGCCAGACACCAAGCTGGCCAGGGCAGGCTGGCCTTGTGGGTAGGACCCCGGTGCTGAGTCACCTCACGTTTCCCCCCAACAGTTCTTCTCTGTCTTTGGAAGTGGCCAGTCTATCCAACCCCCAGAACTCCACTGAAGCCTGTTGTGTCCCAGGTGAAGGGAGAAGTCTGGGGCAGCATCCCCCCTGTACCCCAGCTGCACCCAGCATAGCAGAGGCCCTCATAAGCGGAGGAGCCTGTGGAAGCTGACAGCCTGCCCTGGCCAGTCACTCTCAGTGAGGGTCACGGCACGGAGGGACAAAGAAGTTCGTGTTCCCAAACCAGTGATACAGGGATCCCCAGAGGCTTGGTACAGAGTGGATGTTCCTTGGATCTCCCCATCTCTGCCAGAGTTGGTGACCCCTCAGGCAGTCACAGTGTATCACTCCAAGCTCCCAAGACTTGAGTCCCTCCGTGCCACCACGGGACCAGCAGCCAGACCTTGGGTTCAAGGGTCTTCATACTGTGGTGACCACATATCAAGATAGCCCTCACTTAAATAATCTATCCATTCTTTTTATTCTGGAAAATACAAAATAATTACACAAGTTATAATGTAGCCACAGTCCTTCTGAATTATTAGAATTATGGGTTTCATTAGAAGAAATCATGACAGTGATAACACATGATTAATATGACAGATATTTCTTAGCAGAATGCCCTGATATTAAGCCTTCAGAAACCTTTTATTTAAACCTCTAGGGTTTTTTTCTTGTTAGTGTTATTTTTGTTCTTTTAATACAGAAAATTAGAGGTTACTCTCAGTCAAAAAACTGTGCAACAACATGCAAAGATCCATCGACTTTCACACTGCGTGGCTCCGACACGGGTGTTTAATTAGCATTTCCTTAAGAAGGAAAGGAGATGTACGTGGTGAAAGACAGCTCTTCTCAGCTGCGTCTCTTCGTGTGTTTAATTGCAGAAAGCACTCCAAAGACCTCCGCCAGCTGCAGCCCTGCCCCCGAGTCCCCGATGAGTTCCAGCGAGTCCGTGAAGAGTCTGACGGAGCTGGTCCAGCAGCCCTGTCCCCCCATCGAGACCAGTAAAGATGGCAAACCACCAGAACCCACCGACCCGCCGGCTCCAGACTCCCAGCCTACAACCCCTCTGCCTCTCTCCGGTCACTCGGCCCTCAGCATCCAAGAGCTAGTAGCCATGTCTCCAGAGCTGGACACCTACGGCATAACCAAGAGAGTTAAGGAGGTGCTGACGGACAACAACCTTGGTAGGTGCCCGTTCCAGCTGTTTCCTCCCTGAGGTGCCATGATGAGTCGGGGGAGTGGCTGGGGGCGCTCGGGTAGGGCACTCGCTTGGCACGCACAGGGCCCTGCATGCATGCCCAGCTGTGCAAAGAAATACGTAAATAACACGAACTATCTTAACCGCCCTACAGCTACAGACACTGAGGGGCTCATGCAGGAACGAGAGCCCTGTAGGTTAGTCCCAACCCCTCTCCTCCCCAGGACCTGGTGGCCAGAGCCTATCCTCAGTGGGCACCAGACCTAAGTAGATCACTCAGCCCCTCAGCATCAGTGGCTTCCTAGAGAAGGCTAGGCGCCTGGGTCCCCGCCAGCCAGCTCCCAGCTTTGTGTCTGGTGTGGGATCAGCGCTCGCACCCCTCGGTGAGACTGGCATGCTCCCTGGCTGCTGGCCACCACCGTCCTGGGTCTTGCTATGGTCCTGCCGCCTCATGAAACTATCTCCAGGTAGCCCAGGAGAGCTAAGATCGTCACCTTCCCTTGGTGTCAGGCCAATGCAGCCTCCTGGGCACTGCCTGAGGTAGCTCCCTGAGGGCGCTGTGTCACCCTTGGGCCACAGCTGGGGCCCTCGGAAGACGGGTGTCTCACCACGTCCCACCACGGTGCCCTTGCAGCGTCAGTGGGCAGAGACTGGAAGCAGCCTCCTGGCCCTTAGGCCCCCATTATTTTCCAGGTGGAAACACGAGGAGGGGCGCAGCATCTCCACTGCTGGGCCCGCTGATAACCACAGGGGGCTGGGATTTGGTTGGGACCTTCAGGAGGCACCTGTGTGCCTGTTTTCTCACAGAAGATGAGAGTGGACGGGGGTAGCTGAGGTCAGTTGGCTGACCTGGTGGCCTACAGCCTGGGCTCAGAGCCCCCACCCCAGCTTTGTGTAATACATTTGTCCAGATAGCAAGGAGAAATGGCACCCACTGAGAATGTCTATAATTAATTTAATTCATAAAAATGAAAATGTAGCTGTTGGCTTTAGCACATGGCCCAAGTCCCTGTGTTCCTGGGTTATTAAAATGTGCAGGAATCCTAGGCTTGAGTTGGCCCCTCCTTCAGTCTTGTCCCAAGTCCAAGGAAGCAGACCTGGTACAACATCCCTGCCCATCCTGGAGAGGAAGCATGTAAACAGAACCCACCCAAGAAAATTCTCATTTTAAAACCCCAACTGGCAAAAGCAGAGTTAAGAGACGCAGACAAACCCT
The DNA here is from genome assembly GCF_052094955.1 of Ictidomys tridecemlineatus. Classification (NCBI taxonomy): domain Eukaryota; kingdom Metazoa; phylum Chordata; class Mammalia; order Rodentia; family Sciuridae; genus Ictidomys; species Ictidomys tridecemlineatus. The sequence goes on from NC_135486.1 coordinate 116,825,767, forward strand.
GACACCCCACTAGGCCTGCCGTCCACCTCTGCGTCCTTGTGGGAGACTTAGTTGGTGCTCATCATACCCAGCCTGAGTAGCACCCCGCAGGCTGCAGAGCTTCCAAATGTGCAAAGCACAGACCAGTGATCTAAGGAAGGGCTGCTCCCCAGACCAGGGGCTGCCTCCTCTGTGAGCAGGAACTTCCAGAAAAGCCCACAGCAGTCCCTGGACTTGACCCTCAGGCAGTCCCTGGGTTGCTCTGCCTGGTCTCAGTGATGCAGGAACAGCCGTTCCCTTCCAATGGGGCTCTTGGTGGAGTTGGGGCCCCAGAGAGGCCACCCAGGGCTGAACTCAGCAGCAGAGCTAGCCCTTGGTCAAGACCCAGTGTCCTCCCAGCTTGGCCTGGGATTTTGGCTTGTTCACAGTCAGTCCCTTGAAACGTGCCAAATCGGTGCGTGTGGGTGCTTCTGGGTAAGGGTCTGTCGCTTCCTTCAGGGTCTCACACAGAAAAATGATTGAGACCCACAGCCAGTTACGCTCTCAAAGTGATGCAGATAATTTTCTAAGAATAATCACTTGATAGTTTTCCCCCAGGGAGGCCCAGAAAATAGAAACGAGCTTTTTGTACGTACCGCTCTCCCGACAGAGCAATAGCGAGCTCCGCGGAATGAAGAGAGATTAGTGTGCCCCATTAGAATTAAGTAAAATTTATTTAAATCAACTACAACGACAACAAAAAAACACCTGGCAAGGACTTGGGCATTTACAGGCTCAATGAAGAGTGTGCAGAAGCCATTGTTTGGTTTTTAGGTTTTGGTTTTGTGGTGTTGGGAATCGAACATGCCAGCCAAGCCCTTCACCACTGAGTGACACCCTCAGGCCCAGTAAATTTACCTTTAAAATTTAAAATGACTCCCAGCAGCTCAGGACGCTGAGACAGGAGGGTCATGGGTTCAAAGCCTTCCTTAGCAACAGTGAGGTCCTCTCTCTAAATAAAATACAAAATAGGGCTGGGATGCGGCTCAGTGGTCAGTGCCCTGAGTACAATCCCTGCTACCCCAAAGTAAATAAATAAATAAAATGACTGATATAAAAATATTTTTTCTATAATCAGAAGCTTCACACAATACACCTTCACCTGGAGGACTCACATTTCACAGGCAGAGCCACCCACCCACTCTTCTTCCTCCTTACCTGGGAGCTCAGGATAATGTTTCCGTTTCCCAGAGGGTGGACTTGGCCCTGAAGGGTCTCCCTGCTGCCGTGGGGAATCAAGGCTCTCTGCCCAAGAAGTCCCATGTTCTGGACACTTGGTGGAGCCAGCTGCTGGCCTCTCTGGCCCCGTCTCCATTTCCACCTGATGAGTCCCATTCACTGAGCTCCTCCCGTTCAGGTCAGGGGAAGCGGTGGCTCTCCCCACCCACAGCCGCAGGCCCTGGGAGAAGCTGACCTTCCTCCAGGCCTGCGAGCCCTGCAGACTGGGCACTGCTGCACTCTCCACAGCCACAGGGCTCTGTGACCCCCGCCTGGGAGCAGAAAGGGCACCAGGAGGGATGCAATCAGCTAGAGCCAGGCCTGCAGGAGCAGCTGCCTGCCGAGGCAGAGCTGGGATGCTCCCGCCTCTCTCCAGCTGTGACCCTGGTCAAGTGCCCTGTCTTCCCAGCAAGACCCATAATGCCGCTAATCAAGAAGAGACACAGGCACCACAGGGTGGGTACCCAGGAGGGTTGCCCTGTGCTACTACTTGGGCTTGGGGACTTAACTGCCTCTGAGAAATGCCCCAGGTGGCATCGAGACTCAGTTCATCCGGTGCCTGAAGGCTTTTCTGAGAGAAGAGCATCACGTGTTGGGTAAACACGGAATGCAGACCTGGTGCCAGCTCCCTTGCCAGTGGAGTCTTTTGCCAGTGTTTGGGGGCTGGGGTGTGCTCAGTGGCCAAGCACTTCCTAGCATGCATGAGGCCCTGGGTCCATCCCCAGCACCACAAAAAGAAAAAGAAATGTTTCTGCAAAGGACCGGCTCTGAGCCAGGCCCCAGCTGGCCAGACTGTGGACCACTGATTTTAACTTGATTTTAACTGATTTTAACTTGACCCTACTTGTCTTCCCAGATCCCTGGCCCTTGGTGACCGTCTCTTGCTTCCATTTTCCCTATAGGTCAGCGCTTGTTTGGGGAGACCATCCTGGGGCTCACCCAAGGCTCCGTCTCTGACCTCCTCGCCCGCCCTAAGCCCTGGCACAAGCTCAGTCTGAAGGGACGGGAGCCCTTTGTCCGGATGCAGCTGTGGCTAAATGACCCCAATAACGTGGAGAAGCTGATGGACATGAAGCGGATGGAGAAGAAAGGTAACCCCCACCCCCCACCACCCAGGGGGGGCTCCTCCTTCACGATAGCTGTTGGGTTTGGTTTGATTGGTTGGTTTTATCGCAGTACCCAGATGGAACCCGGAACCTTGTGCATGCCAGGCCAGCCCTTAGTCACTGAACGACACCAGCAGGCCCTTTCTTTAAGTATTCCACACAGCGCTAATGAGGCCATGGGTCCCTGACCAAGGCACTATAGGGCAGGGCAGAGGGTTTGTGGGTAATCATCAGCCGATGAATACCTGAGAGAACTGGGAAGACCCATGGCTGCCTCTGACCAGCAGCCTGAATGTGAACTCTCCTAACACTGAGGGCAAAGCACAGGTGACAGCTTATTTGCTTGTGGGTGGGGCGTTCCAGCGTCTGCTGCACATGTAGCACATGCTAGCGACTTCCCTTTGTTATTGGAGAAACGGGTAGATTAGGAAACTCGAGTTCAGAGAGGTTGGTGCCTCCACTAAGGTAACCCAGCCTGGTGTCCTGCAGTGGAGAGCTGCATCTGCGCCATCTCCCTGAGCACTACCAGGGCCCCCATTCCCTCCCATCACCTTCCATAGCCCACGGGGTGATGAGTCCAAATCCCTCAGGTGCAGATGGATGCCACTGATGACCACCCTCCTCTCAGCTAATGCAGAGGGACTAAACACGGTATGGCCATCACCGGCACCCATGTGGCTCTGCCTGGCCCCACACCCAGGGCACCTGAGCCAGAGATGGGTGGGGAGCCCACACTGGTAGCCTCCTAATTCCCCAGGAGAGTCCATCCCAGCAGCCCTGCTGGCCCCCAACCAGGGAATGGGCTGGGGCTCCAAGGAGCAGCGTTCCAGCGCCCTCTCCAGAGCCCTCTGGACCTGGGTCTTTTGCCAGCAGCTCCATCCCCAGTGCTTCCCTTGGCCAGGTCCTGTGCTGCAGCTTCACTGACCCACACTCCCCGAGCAGCCTAGGTGCCCGCATGTGGAGAGATGAGCATGGGTGCTGAGAGGGTGGCCTGAGAGGAGCAGGGGCAGCGTTCACCCGCAGGGCCACCTGATCCACACTGGCCCTGTGCTGCCAACCTGCCAACGGCTGCCATTCCTGGGGTCCCAGGGCACTGCTGCTGTTCATTAATGCTGTGCCTGGGCTGTGGCATTCCAGCCATCAGAGGGCCCCTCAGACCCAGGTGTGTGGACCAAGGCCACAGCCTCTTGGGCAGCTCCAGATGGCGCTACAGCCCCAGCGGCCTGGCACCACACCACGTTAGGGAAGTCCCACTAGAAGCAGAGCGATAGTGTCCAGAACCCCACACCCCAAGCGCTCTGCCAGCCACAGAGCCCAGAGCTACTCTCACCCGGCGAGTGCCCAGCCACCTCCGGAGCAGCGGGTTTCCCTCTGTATATCAGGAGAGGGGAGGGCCTGAGTCCACTGTTCCCCGCTGTGTTTCCCCGCTGGTAGGAAAGGACCTCAGTCCCCACAGATCTACAGGGGCTCCCCAGGCTCTGCACCTCCTTCCACACGGGCTCTCGGCGCCATCTTGTGTTGCCAAAGAGTCACTGTCTCAGCAGGGCCTGGGCCTCCCAACATGCCAGGTCCCCGAGCTGTCCCATTGTGGTGTCATTCACTGGGGCTGCTCACTTGAGAAGCCAGTCATTCACACAGCAGGTGCCTGAGCCCAGTCCTTCCTCAGTGCCATGGGTCACTGCCAACTCCTGGGCCCTCCCAGTGCAAGGGGAGGGCCCTGGGCACCGGGCAGTCTAGGCTTATTTCTGTCTGGCCCTTGACTAGACTGTATTGATTTTTTGTGGAGGAAATTTACCTTCTCAATTGTTCTATAGTCCTACTAATAAAATGTCAAGTACCACCCCTGCCTAAACTCCTACCCTTGCAAACTGAGGGTAAAAATGCTAACTTCTCCAGGCCATGACTATTAGAAAGAGTGCAGCTGTTCACACTTGTAATTGCAGCTACGCAGGAAGCTGAGGCAGGAAGATCCCCCAAGTTTAAGGCCAGCCTGGGCAACTTAGTGAGACCCTGTCTCAAAATAAAATTTTCAAGGGCTAGAGGTGTAGCTCAGTGGTAGAGCACTTGCCTAACATGCACGAGGTCCTGGGTTTGATCCACGGTACAGGCTGCAGGATGGGGACTTAGCTTAACAAGTGCTCATTAAATGATTTGTATTCCTTCAAAATAATGTGCCCAGTTGAGCCTTGCGTCGAATGCTGAAGGGCTGGGCTCAGTCTCTATAACACACAAATTTTAAACAGAAAGTTAGCCTCTGCTGCAGATCATGCAGACCATATGACCACAGGGACCCTGTGCTGCTTCTCCCTCAGAGCTTCGTCTCTTCTCCCGCGAGAGCTGACATGTCCTTCTTCCCCTGTGTCTGTTTCACTCAAACCCCCACCCCAGCTGCCTTCTCTACTCTCCCTCACTGGGTGGCCCGATGACCCAGGCTTCTCCTCCGACGTTCATCTGAGGCCTGAGTGCCAGTGCTGCCCCCGGCCATCTTGCTGTGGCCCCCACTGGACTCTGTTCAGGGCCTGCCCCTTCTGCAGCCAGACAGCAGGCCTTGGCCCTGTCCCTTGCCCGCTGTGTGACCTCCAGTGGAGTCTTGAAACCTGGCATTTCCCATTTCCTCACCTATAAACTGGTTTCCCTGGAAACCCGTTTCCTCACCTATAAACTGAACACATGGGGGTCGCTCTCCCCAAGGTCCACTGGGGAGGGAGCGAGTGGCTGCTGCTGCGGCTGGAGGTGCCTCTCATCCCAGTCAGGGCTTCACATCTTCTGTCGCTCACAAGGGCTGGGGAAGAACTCCAGGCTCCCGTCCAGTGTCCACGGGAAGATGGGTGCAGGGGGTTCCTTTCCAGAACAGAGCAGAATTGAAGCATAGTGGGCAGTGACCAGCACACAGGGCAGAGGAAAAGGTGCGGCCTAGAACCTCGGCACCAGCAGTGCCCGGGCCTGCCATCCACCCAGGCACGTCCCCCTGCAGCAGGCACATCTCCCCACAGCAGGCACACTCGGCTTGTCACACATCACCACCACCTCCCCCCCAGACTCTGCTCTTTGGCCACCCGGGTCCTCCCCCCCCCCCGCCCCTCCAGGCAGCCTGCAAAGCCCCCCAGCCTCAGGCCCTGCTGTAGCCTCATCCTGCCACCTCAGCCAGTCCAGCAGATGGGCTGTGTGCCTCCCTGTCTCAGTCACCCACAGCCTCCTGCTCACTCTCTGCTTGTTCTAAAGACCTTGGCCTTGGGATCATGGCCTTCCTCCATGTCCCCGGTCCTGCCTCAGCCAGGGGACTCTACTCCCCACACAGAAGGCCCACCAGACCTGTCCAGCACATAGGCCTCAAGTCCTTTAAAGTCCTCAGCCCTTGGCTATGCCCCAAACTCCTCTGTCTCCTGGATCTTAAGCCCCAGTACCCAGCTCCCTCTGCCTGTATCTCCTTCCCCAGGCCCCGAGTCCACAGCCACCCCCCATCCCTCCAGCCACCATGCTCCTCTCCCATCTCCCCCTCCTCCCTGGGCTGCTGGGTCTCATGGAGTCTGCATACTGGGCTGCTTCTGCTCCCAGGTGGCATCTCCAGCTTCCCTGAAGTCCCTCATTATGCTTCCCAGCCCTGCCTGGCCCTCGGGCCCAGTGCCGGTGACTTCCCATCACAACTTCATTCTCTCCTCCTGCCTTCCCCTGGAGGACAGAAGATGCATCGGCCACCTGGAGTCCACACCTGGCCCCCTCCCTCCTCCACCCCACTCAGATCATCCTCACCTTCCCAGCAGCCAGCTCACTCTCTCTGTCACCTCCCTTCAGTGCAGGGACAGCATCTGTGAGCTCAGCCCTGGACTTGCCCTCAAGAAGCCAACTCGCCTCTCCCCTCTTATGCTCAGCCTCTTAGGGCGTGACCCCTGCTGGCCACCCCAGCTTCCCAGGGTCTGCCTGCCACAACCTCACGTCTCTAGCCCCCTCCTAACCAACTGCATCCAAAGGACATCTGGGTCCTTGCCACACACTCCTCCTGCAGCATCTGATGCCTCCCTCAGCCCCTCTGGGATGCCACTATGCCCTGGCTGTCCTCCCAGCCCTCTGTGGCCCTCGTGGCCTCTCCCTGGGAGCACTATTGTGTGCTGGTGTCCACCACGGTTCTTTTCTGACCCCTCACCTTTTCCTTGTCATTGGCTTCTAGATAGCGTCTATTCGTATGGTCCCCTAAGCCCCTCTGTGACCCAAACTGTCCTCCTGAGCTACTTGGTTAAAATCCTTCCATTTCACCCATTGCTGTTAGCGCAGAGGTCAGCCTGGGCCCGCCCTGGCCCTGCCCACGCACAGCTTCTTGTTCTGCATCGCCTTCTACCACCACTGCACACTGTGCGCATGCTCATGTACGCATGCACACGCCCACAGTTAGCACAGCTCACGCTGTCCTGGTCCACACTGCTCTGCTGTCCAATAGTCCTCTCTGTCTCACGGCCAGCATTTTCTGGTTACTCCCTCCTGTCCTTTAAGATCTCTCCCCAGCAAAGCACAGCCCCTTGGCCCACCCCAGTCCAGCCCATTGCCGTTCCTCCATGTCCCTCCACAGCACCTGCAGCTGCCTCCCTGTCCCACTCCACTCTGCACATCCATCTGGATCCTTCTCTGCAGCACCCATTGAATTGTCAGATTGTGCAGGGACAGCCAGGGACCCCATGTGACATCAGAGAAGGGCCCCTGTTGTGCGTGTGTCTGGGATCATCATGGTTCTAGTGCAGGCATGTGGAGGTGCCCTCCACACAGCACCGGCAGGCTGGTGACACGCCGTCACCCTTACGCAGGGGGCCAGGGCACCGAGCTGCCTGGCTAGGGACGTTGGCCTCACTCTGGTGTCTCTCCCCACAGCCTACATGAAGCGAAGGCACAGCTCCGTCAGCGACAGCCAGCCCTGTGAGCCCCCGGCGGTGGGCATTGACTACAGCCAGGGCGCCAGTCCCCAGCCACAGCACCAACTGAAGAAGCCCCGCGTGGTGCTGGCTCCCGAAGAGAAGGAGGCTCTGAAGCGAGCCTATCAGCAGAAGCCATACCCGTCACCAAAAACCATCGAGGAGCTCGCCACCCAGCTCAACCTGAAGACCAGCACCGTCATCAACTGGTTCCACAACTACAGGTACGGCCTGCTGCACCCTGGAATCCCAAGCCCTCTGCGTGAGTGGGTGGGGGTTCCATGTTGTCTGATGGGCAGTTTTAACTCCAAGGCTGAAGGGCCAGCTCCTTCCGATCAGCGTCACATAGTCACAGTCCACATCTGCTGTGACCAGGAAAATGTTACTCTCAACGGTATCACTCAGCAAGGGACAGCGTAGGCAATTATTAGGGGCCCTGGTAGTGAGCATTTCTTTCATGGTAATTTTGTGTCTTCTCAGTATTGTTTTCAAAATCAGCTTGATTAGTTTTGTAACGAAATAGCTGAGAACCTTCCTAGGGAAAGTTCAAGAGCTGACCAGGATTTCCTGAGTGGCCACTAGGTCTGAGTGAGTGTTCTCACCAACGTCCCACCCTTGGTCCTCACAAGCACATGGGTGTGGGGCTGTCTTCATTCTGCAGAGAGCTCGAGGAGGCTGAGCAGGTGAGGGCCCAGGGCTCTGCAGACAGAGAAACCCACTGAAGGACCCTGAAGGACCCTGAGCCAGAGCTACAACCACACTCCTACTGCTAGCAACTAGGAGTCCCAGAACCTGCTAGAAATTGCTGGATTAGTACCTTATAAGTGCCATCTCTATTGCTGGTTTTCATGGGAATGTCATTTTCTCTGTGGCTCAATAAAACTGGAGCAGGCACTTCTGGGTGATCCACGTGACATGGCACATGTGTGGCCAGGGCAGGTGGGGATCTCACAACTGCTCACCCGAAACAAGTGGCAGCAGCAGAGGATCACAGGCCCCTGGGGACCCGAGGGAGGAGTCTCTGGCTGGGCCTCCCCCACCCATAAGTTCTGCTTGGGTCTCTAAAGGGCCAGTAAACCACCCGGGTTCTGCATAAGGAGGGGAATTTTAAAATAGGAGCCAAACGGCACTCTGATTACTAGGGAAGGCTGAGTCACGAGAGGGCCCGAAAACCTGCCACCAGAGCACTCGGGCCAAGCAGACTGCTCCAGCCAGGCAGCACTGGCCCCGGGCTGTCTCCTTGAGGACAGAGAAAGTACAGGGACACTACACAAATGGCACATTCACCCCAGGTTCACCCGTCAGATCAAAACAGGCAGACGGAGGCCAGCAGTTAGGTCCTTTTGCTCCCCAACCATGAAACAGAGGAAAGCAAATGGAAATGTGGGCCAGGTTTGCTGGCCCTGCCAGGGTCGGGCAATGCCTCTGCAGGTCTGTCACAGTCCCATGAGGAGCCTGACTCTCAGTGTCATGTGGAAGCCCTGGAGCTCTAGAGGGCTAAGGATCTGGATGCAGGTGCTTCGAGCCCATAGACCATCTTGAGCCATTCCCCTGCCCTGCTGGTGGCTTCTCCCAGAGCCCCCCACTGGCCTCCTGGCCAGGCATGCTCCTCAGGTTTCCCAGCTGCTGTCCCATGGCTTGCCAGCCTCTGACAGCCACACTAATGCCCATCCCATGGTGGCCAGCCAGTCATTGTGGACATCCTCTCTTTTGCACTTAGCAAAAGCAAATTCAACCACCCACCCTTGGCAGAAACAGGGGGAGGGGGGAAAGCGGCAGGGCTTCTGAACTGTGACAATGAGCCTTCATGTCATGCACAACAAAGTGGCTGGGCCAAGTGGAGACCAAGGGCCACGACACATTCAGTCACCAAGATCTGGAGGAGGGGCAAGAGGAGCAGGGCTGCACATGAGGACTCAAGTAGGAGAACTGGATAAATTAAGTCCTGTGAATTAGAAGCTAGCGCCAGGTCCTTTCAGATGGCCGGCTGGGACGCAGCTCAGTGGTAGAGCACCTTCCAGCATGCGTAGGCCCCGGGGTTCCACATCCCACCAAAAAATAAAGGCCCAAGGTTCAGAGAGCCGAGTCCCTCGCCTGCAGCGGGAAAACTTGAAAGCCAAGGTTCTCCCAAGTACTCTCCCTGGCTTCAGGTAACTCTCCCTAGAGACCCTCAGCGCTGACCAGCTGGCCCTGGGTAAGCCACCAGGCTCACTGCAAGAGCTGGCCCATGCCCTGAGTGTATTAAAATCCTAAGGTAGGCTCTGACCTGCCTTCCCAGGGGTCAAACAGGGAAAGTTGATTTTCTCTGTCCCACTGGGACCCTCACTTGGGGTCCGTTAATGCCCTCATCCAGCTTTTCCCTTATCTTATCCTGAGGGAATTAGAAATATCTCAAGCTGACCCTGTCCCCAGGAATGCAGAACACACCAAGGACACTGGCCTGCTCTGGAACAACAGGTTCACACAGTGGAAACTGCTGATCCTTAAAAGCCATGGCATCTGCCAGCCTGTGCGACTTGTCAAAACTAGAACCAGGGCTGGGGATTAGCTCCGTGGACTTCGTGTTCAATCCCAGCACCCAAATTAATAAATTATGTTTTAAAAAAATAGCCAGGCATGGTGGCACACACCTGTAATCCAAGCAACTGGGGAGGCTGAGGTAGGAGGATCACAGTTCAAGGCCAGCCTCAGCAACTTAGTGAGACCCTGTCTCCAAATGAAAAAAAGAGAAAACAAAAATAGAACCACTCCTAGAACCCCATCTTTCTACATGGAAGATAATATTCCTAATTCTAGGTTTTTGGTTTTGCTGTGCTAGGGATTGAACCCAGGGCCTCATGCACACTAGGCAAATTCTCTACCTCTATTCTGTTCCCCAGCCCAAGAAAATATTCCTTATGAACATGGAGACAAGTCTTAAGCAGAGAAGGATGAGTCTCTCTCCTATCTGTTGAGCACATCTCATTTGCCAAACACTGGCCGTGCGTTTAGTAGCTGTTTCATCTCATGAAGTCTTCCAGCCAGCATTGAAGGAGGGCCTCTGGCCCTTTTTACAGAGAAGGGTCCCAGGAGTCAACCAAGCTGCAAGTGTAAAAGCCAGGGCCCATGCCCCAGGCGTCAGCCTGCCTTCCTGCCAGCCCTGGCCCCGCTACCTCACGCGCAACTGTGTGTCTTCTCTCGTGTAAGAGGCAGCTGGGCAATAAGAAGAGTTACTGTTCCTGTTGGTCTACTTTGTGTCCAATATTACACATCTAATACCTTATTTCATCTTTATAACTGCTCAGCAAGGAAGAAAGTGTTCTCTCACTTTTTCAGATAAGAAAACTAAAGCTTAAAGGTCAACTGTCTTGTCCAAGTTGCTCGTCCAGTGAAGAGCCAGATTGCAAACTTGGTTCCAAGATGCCTGCACTCTGTTTGGGGCCTGGCAAGAACCAAACCATTGCTGCCTGTCACCTCCTAACAGGGCAGGGTGGTACTGGCTGCTCACCCGCCAGGCCTTCTCACTGCCAAGGGGCTTGGAAGCCAGTCAAGAGCAGGGCCGCCCTCCCAGCACAGCACCAGGACTGATCATGGCAGCTGCCATTCCCAGGCCCCCCTGGTTGTCCCAGGGAAGGGGGGTCAATCTTGTTTTCCCAGAGAACTTGCTGGGGGCTTCTCATAACCCTGCCTTTTGAACCATATCTCAAGAATCTTAGAATAAGATTCTGAGCTCACTCATGTGGATGAAGCAAATAACTGCAGAACAGGTTGACAGATGCCCCCAGAGTTCTGATGTCCTGGACAGAACCGCAGCTGTCCGCTTCCTGGCTCCACGAGGCCCAGGTGCAGGACCTGGCTGACCGCAGGCTTTCCAGACTATCCCCTTTATTGAGTCATAAGCACCACAGAAAACCTCCCATGCATGCCTAACCCTGGGGCTTGGTGTAAGATGCTGGCTTGGTGCTAATTTGCCCAACAAGGCTTTTCCAACAGTGGACATTTGCACATTTTCAGAGGCTTTTTCAGCCCTCTGGAGAAATGCCTGGAGAGAAGGCCTGTGGAGGCTCATACTGTGAGTGTGGTGGGAAGAAGAACTGGTGCCCTTTCATGGCACCACCAAGGGTTCCAAAGCAGGGAAGACCATGGCTTCCAATGCCAGTTCTTTCTTAAAGGGAAGACACACACACACCCACCACCTTCAGTAGGTAGCAGCAGTTCAGTACAGTACCCGAGCATGTCTTCTACTGTAGGTGGAGAAGGCTGGGTTAAGACCTGCGTAAGCTGGGGTGCAGCTCAGCGACAGAGTGCTTGCCCAGCATGCACAAGGTCTTGGGTTCGATACCCAGTACAGCAAAAGAAAAAAAAAAAGAAAAACTGCTTGAACAGTTGGAACAATTTGGTGCTCTCTGTTGGATCAAGTGTCCATTTCCTCACCTTCTCCATTCAGAGAGGAGATTTGGTCCAAAACACAATTTGGAGACCAACAGAGTAGAAGGATACCAGGGAGAAAGAAGGAGAGGAGGAAGAAAAGGGGAGGTACTGGAGAATGAAAGTGACCAAATTATGTTATATGCATGTATTAATGTCACAATAAATCTCATTATTATGTATATTTTAGTGCACCAATAAAAAAGAACAAAGTGGGGCTGCAATTGTGGCTCTGCGCTTGTGGCTCAGCGGTAGAGCACTTGCCTTGCACATGAGGCCCTGGGGGGGATCCTCAGCACCACATAAAAATAATTAATGTTTTTTTAATTTAAAACAAAGAATAAATTGGAAAAAAAAAGTATACAATTTGGTGATCTCTTACTAGAAGCCCCTGACCTTCTGTGGCTTAGAGCTTGAAGTGGAAGATCCCCACTTTGGGCGCTATTAACTGGTTTTCTCCCACGAGGTCCTGGTGAGGACAGTGGGTACCATTCAGTGTCCTTTATTATTTAAGCCAGCACATATCAAGGTGGCCAAGCACCATGCCAGGTGAACTGAATCAAAGGAACCCGGCCTTTCACAGTGCAGCTGGGAGAGGAAAGGCGCCTTTGGATAAGCCCAGCTCCAACCCTAGGACCGCACCGGGGCATGGGGCGCAGGTGCCCAGGGGTGGCGCCAGCCGCGGAGGGCGGCTCAGTCCCGGCAGTCCCCGCCTCACGGCTCTCGCCGCTTGTGTCTCGTAGGTCTCGGATCCGCAGAGAGCTCTTCATCGAGGAGATCCAGGCCGGGAGCCAGGGCCAGGCGGGCGCCAGCGACTCGCCGTCCGCCCGGAGCGGCCGCGCCGCGCCCAGCTCGGAGGGCGACAGCTGCGACGGCGTGGAGGCCGCCGACGCCGAGGAGCCGGGCGGCCCCGCGGCCGCCGCCAAGTCTCAGGGAGGGCCGGCCGAGGCGGCCTCAGCCCCGGCGCCGCGGGAGGAGGCGCCGCGGCCGGCGGAGAGGGCGGAGCCGCCGCCGCCGGGGACCCCGGGCCCGGACGACGCCGATGACGCGGGACGGCCCCGGCCGCCCGACGGCCCAGACGGCCCCGACGGCCCGGCGCCCGTGCCAAACCCCGCTGCCGCGCCCGCGGCCGGGGAGGACGCCGCTACCTCAGCCGCCGCGCCCGCAGAGGGCCCCGGCGCGGCCCGGGACGGCGCCGAGCGGAGTTGCGCCTTGCCAAGCACCAGCGCGCCCGCGGCCACGCGCAGGCCCAGCTCGCTGCAGAGCCTCTTCGGCCTGCCCGAGGCGGCAGGCGCCCGGGACTCGCGGGACAACCCCCTGCGCAAGAAGAAGGCCGCCAACTTGAACAGCATAATCCACCGCCTGGAGAAGGCCGCCAGCCGGGAGGAGCCCATCGAATGGGAGTTCTGAGGGCGCCCGCCGGCCTCGCCCGGGCCGCGGCCGCGGAGCGCCTGCCCAGCCGGGCCAGTCCGCGAGGGCGGCGCGCCGCAGGACCGCGCTGCGCACTTACCGCCCTGCGGGCCACAGGGCAAAATCGCCATAGGCCAAGGTGCATATAGAAAACAAAGGAGCATTAAGCCCAATCTATGTCGTGTTTTCAAGGAAGAAAACGGAAATGTGTAGTCGAGCTTTTTTGTACCCTGAAGTGTTTTTTTTATTGCCCTAAGTGATTTCCACAGGTTCTGGAATAACTCTTACAGCTTTGCCTTGCGCCCTCCTCTTTCGTGTGGGCTTAAAAAAAAAAAAATCAAACCCACATATTAAAAGGGGGCTTTTTATCTGCCATCTGATGGCTTCAGAGCGATAATACACTATTATCTTCTTAAACCAGGAAAAGGGTGGGGGGGGATTTTTCAGAAAAATTAAAAAAGAAAGTTTTTGTAGCTGTTCAGTTGCCACTAAGAGATTGCACAGTCAAACCGACTCTAAACACACTAGTTTGGATTCCTAAATATTTTCAAGAAAAGAATCTTCTCGTTTGAAACTTTGACTTAAAATAAAACACATTTACTCCACATATTTTTTAACAAAAAAGAAAAGTCACATCAGGAAAATATCTGATTTTGTGGTAGCTGACCGTAGTGTTTTCTCGTACGTGAATAGAATCCTGACATGTAGTGCACATTGATCCATAGCTTTAACTGACCCTGGGCTTTTGCCGACCAGGGTTTGTTTAATACACTCCATTCTAGGCCAAATCAGGACAAAAAGAAAAGATCCGAATCTAGGTATTTTATAATCTGCTTTTTAACCTCTAACCGCAGAGCACGCTGATCAGACCTCATATCTGGGAGGTTTAGGAGACAAGTTAGAACTGTAGCATGTACCCATTCATTTTGTTAATTTATGGAGTCCTGTCTGTGTTCGTGCGTTCGCCCATGTACGAGCATTGAGAGAAAGGGAAGAGTAGGCCGACACGGTGGTGGCAGGCAGTCCTGGGCCAGGCTGGCCCGCCGCGTGCAGGACTCCGCACTGGGCGCCTCACCTCCCACCACCGCCCTGGCTCCCATTGGAAGGGGCGGCCTGGGCCTGGGCCAGGCTGGTGCGCACGCGCGCTCTTTCCCCTTCTTCCCACCACAAGCACTGATGACCCCATGGAACTCGTGGGAAGCTTCCTTCCCTGCAGAAGAGAATGTGGCAGTCTGGGCTGCGCTCCCACCCCTGTAGAGAAGCCCACACTCGCACACAATGCTGATGCTCTTCACTTCCAGACCAGACCATTGGCCCTTCATCCATTTCGCCTCTTGGAAGGTTCTTTTATGCACAGTTTAGGGCAGTCTAAGTACAAATCAAAAGTCTAACTTGTCTCGGATTCCTCCTGTTGTCTATGTGTATACGCGTGAGAAAAGAGGTGGATGAGAGTGTGCGTGCGTGCGTGTGTGCAATTTTATACGTCTGTGTATTTTCTTAAGTACCTGTGCACACATAGAGTGCATTACTGCCACCTTTTTCAATAAGCTGTTTATCAGTTATGGCTTCTACAAGTTTGCTAATTTAGACTCCTTTATTGCCATATCTTTAAACTAACAATAGATGATTTCGGTATATATATATATTTTTTTTTGCTTATTTATAGGTGCTGTATTTTATTATCTGATTGTTAGGAAGGGATGAAAGGGGCAAATATTCTTTAGAGGGATAGACTGCCGGCAGTATTGGGTATAATTTACAAGATGTAGTTGTCATACTGTATATTACTGATTGAAAACTTTTTGACCGTATTGTGTATCATTGAAACCTTTGTCTTAGGTCAACATCTTTGGATGACATTTTAATGGTGCATTCATTATTTCTTAAGTTTAATTAATATTACTTTTTTGATTTGGGGGGGTGGGAGGGAGTTCTAATTCTAAAGGTATGCTCCCGCTATTACACCTCAGTGTGCTTGTTATTACTTAACGTGTAGGACTTTGTAAGATGTGAAACCACATTTCTTGCATGATGTTTTAGAGATTATGTATTTCATTTACAGTCTTTTAACCTGCAGCTGCAGCACTTAGTTCAAGTTTTCACAAATTTAAGAGTCACTACACTAAAGACAATGCCTTTTCATGAATAAGAAGTTCTCAGAAGGCTCTAGGAGGCTGGGAGGCAGGCCCTTTGTTTGTCTTTGGATGGTTGCGTCATTTCTGAACTTTAAATCTGGTTCAGTGAGAAGAGAAGTCACAATGGAGGAGCTTAAGGGGAATGATTGACATCCGCTCAATGCAGGTGCTCGGAGAAGAGTGCGTTCACACCAGGGACCTTGAGGACAGTGAGGAGCAGCAGAGCAGCTGATGGTACTGTGGTGTCCCCTCCACAAGAACCTCAAGGGAACGTTGTCACATGTGTGATGAATCTCTGAATATCCACTTTTCATTAGAAAGAAAAACAGGGAGTAGGTGGGAGCCGCTGGGCCAGTGCTTCGGTTCTAAAGGTGTGACTGTTATTCACCAGGTGTTGAGGCCAAGGAATTGCAAAGTCTAGATCTGTCCATCCTCGTGGCCCCATGTGACGGCCTACAGCAGCCACTTGAGCTCTTCCGAGCAATTCAGTCATTTGGGTTTGTTTCCTTGGTTGCGCTGGGCTCCCGCTGACTTCCACCTCGTCTTTTCTGCCAGACTTACATCTGGGTGCTCGATACAATCAGCTGGTTAGTTGGATTTTGCTTGCAGTTCCACGTTTGTATTTTTTCTATATTATTTATTTTTTTTTAATTGAGATTCCAACCTCTGATCTTTTGTGTTAACTTAGTTCTGTCTGTGATACTTTTAGGAGCTGCCGCTCAATAACACAGACACCTGTGGAGTGGGGCTCAGCCCCCCCCCTGGCCAGCCCCTCCGTTGAGTCTAAGGTTCATCTTTCATCTTGATAAGCAATATTCAAGTGCCTTGAACAGCGCCCCTTCGTGTGGTGACCTTCTGGCAGCTGGCGATCCAAACAGTGGCTCACACAGGCAGCCGACCCTCCTCCTCTTTATGCTCTATCAGCTTAAAAAGCTGATTTGTACCTCTCCCTGGGGGAAACGGTTTCATAGAAAACACTAACACTTAATTACAAGCTCCATTATTGCCATTTTAAATGGCTCCTTTCTGTTAATGGGAGGTGGCTTTCAGAGCTTCAGTTTCTTGCTGAGCAGAGGCCAGACCTAAAAGTAGTGCTGGCTTCTGGCCCCTTGACCTTGCCTCCCATCCAAGTCCCCTTACCATATCCAAAGTGGCAGGTATGTCCCAGACTGCTCCCCACCACCGTCACCCCAGCCTTGTGGATCAGTCAGGAAGTCTGGTTTTTGTCCTCACCAACCTGAGGCACATGATGACCCATAGCATCTGGTGGTCGTGCCCTGGGATGCAGGCTTGGGAGAACCCTCCAGAAGTGCCCAGCACCGTTTGCGCTGGCAGACCACAGCACTCCTAAAGTAATCAGGCGAAAGAGAACGGCGCTCAGCCTCCCTGGGACACCTCCTGTCCCTCCAAAGCACAAAGGCCTCCTGCCCAGCAACCTTCCCCGTGGCTTCTCCTTCCTCCCTATTTAAAAGACCCCCTGTCTGATGTGGGCAGTCAGGTATGGTTGGTGATCCACACCCAGGGCTCACCAGAGCCTCTGTCCTCTCATGGTAGCCAAGAGAGTCCCCACCACCACCCCCAGACCCACGTGGGCAGCTCTCCTCCCCATCTGCCATCTCAGCCAGGGCCAGGGCCTGTCATGCAGCAGACCAGGCAGGAGACAGGTTGTATCTTAGGGGTTGGTGGGGATCCTGGGTAATGGCCAGCTGCCCTGAGATCACGCAGAGGCGATGGCCTCAGAGGGATGGGCCAGGGCCACCCGGCGAGCTCCATCACCGGCAGGGGCCTTCCCCAGTGCAGTTGGCCCTCCTCTGTTCTTCCATCCCATCCTTCTCGGGGTGACCGTGAACTCTGGACATTCTATGCAATGTTTCTTGTTCCTCTCATTTTACAAAACCAAATCTCACTGAAAAGTGGCAGGGGAGCCCAGGGGACATGCAGGTTCCTTCTTAGCACAAAGTGAAGTGGAGGGGTCACCGGCGAGACCTGGAACCTTTGCCTTAACTGCATTGTGACAGGCACTGGTAGGAGCAGACATCTGCCTGCGGTCCTCCTGAGGCCCGCAAGCTCGCTGTGCAGGGGCAGAAGAGTGACCTGGGGCCGAGAGGAGGCCTCGACACTCAAGGCTGGAGCTTGGCTGCCACCGCCAGGCCGCCTCTGTCCCTGGCTGGATGCCCCTCATCTTCACACTCCTCCTTTGTCCCCTTCTACCTCACTAACCTGTGCCCTCCCCTTGACATCACTGCTCAGAACGCGAGGTCAGCATCGTGCCTGGCGGCCACGCCTTTCACCTCTACTTTTGCAAGGACGTCAGGGTGGGGGACTCTGCAGGGTGCGTGGGTTTCCCCGCCGCTCTCACCTGTCCTGTGCGGTGTCCTCTGCAGACAGGGTGGTTATGGCCTCAGAGGACCTTGACTTTGGTTTGCCTTTGCTTTCTGCTGCTGTGAAGTCTGTCACAGCCGTCCCCCTTGCCCTGGGCTGCCCAGATGGCCACGTGAGCAGCTTCCCCAGGACTCTGCAGCTGTCTGTGTCCTGTCTCTGGCTCTGGGGCCATGACCTGGCTTCACTGCGAGCTCTTGTTGGCAAACACAGACATCTCCAGGGCAGGGAGGATGCCTGGCTCTCTCCAGCTTGTGGGGCTGGTCCCGTGTTTTTTTTTTGTTGTTGTTGTTGTTTTTGGGGTTTTTTTTTTGGTTTTTTTTTTTCTGTCTGTCTTTTCAAAAGACTATGCCAGTCTCTGTTCAGGGCAGAAGAAAACTGGCTGGCCCCCAGGGCAGCTGGTCAAATGTGGGTCCGCCCGCTCTGGCTACTCTGATGGCTAAAACATTCAGATGGAAGTGGGAGCCAGGAGTTGTGTCCCTACCATGTGCCTGGTGGCTTACCAGGAAAAAGTGCTGCCACCACTTCAGTGTCACCAGGGCACTGGCAGCGAAGGGAAAGCCCTTGTGACCACCAGGACAAGGTGACAGCCTGGCATCCCAACACATGCCGTCTGGCCAGCACACTTCAGGCTAAGAGAACGGTCCGATCTTACTTTCATTCCCATCAGTTTTACCTTTTTTATAGATGAAAATTGCCAGGAAAATAAGTCCCCAGGTCAAGTTCCAGAAAGATGCAGAACACTTTAGGGCCTTGCGGGTCAGTCGTGGTGGAAGAAGTGAGCAGAGGACATAGAATGAGCCCCGGCCCCAGAAGCCCTGACCAGGGAAGTAGGACAGACGGCTCCCTCCTCCCACCTCCGGGACCCACCCTGCCACCCAGCGCCCTGCCTCTGCCACCTCCCCTCCAAAGATCTCGTGTCCACACTGTCAGTGGCATCTCAAGTTCTCATTTTTGGATGAAGTGACATTTAGCTTTAACAAGACATTTCCAAGGCGCCTAGTCTCCTCCGAAATGCTAACTTTAAAAGCTCGGCATCGTAGGCAAAGAATCCTGGGAAAGGCTAGTGGGAGACAGACCCCAGGCACCTCGAGTGCGCCCGCCGTCCCTGCTGCTCGGCCTCCAGAGCCTTGAGTCGCTCCTCACAGGTGGTTTTAGTTGATCCGTGATGTTAACGCTGTAGTCTGTGTTACTGTGGTTTCTGTAGTGTTTGGGCTTTAATTTCTACCACAAGATTTGCTGTATGCTATGTATCAAGCTTTCTGTGATCAGAAAGGAAAGGTGCCTTAAATCCCAATGTCACGGCTCTATCCCTATGGAAAAATCCAGAAGCACAGTGTGCGGAAGTCAGCGCTGGGACTTCCGGCAAACAAGACACCCTTCAGCAAGACTGCGTTGAAGTGGCCCGGGGCTGCTTTTCTTTTGTGATTCCTGCTCCCCCTTTTTCTTCTTTTGTTGTTTGGTAGTTTGCTTTAAACAGAAAGCACTTAAATAGATGACTATGTATAAGCTCTGTGCAATAGAAATCATGTTTCTTCATTTTTTAAAAGCGTATTGCACACCAAATGAACTCAAAAGTAAGCTTTAGACAGGTGGATCCAGGTGTGGATGAGGATGTTCACTGTAGTTCTGTGTCTTGGGGAACCGAGGGGAAACAGGCCACAGTCTCCCCAAGCAGCGCCGCCCCGGGCAGGGCAGGTGGGGCGCCTGGGATCCGCAGCTGAGAACCTTCCCGAGTGTCTGAGCCCACAGCCGTGCCCCAGCACTTACCCCTGTCTTGTTGAGATGGCCTGACTGCTACTGACCTGCCAGCGTGCACGAGGATAGCTATAAAAGGATATTTCCTTGAGAAAAAAAAAATTATTCCTACCTATCCTCTTCTATTTATTATTAGGTTAATCATTGGAGTAATTATCAGGAGTGTGTTGTTGTTTTGTGTTGTTGTTGTCGTTACGAATGCTTTTTGCTGTCACTCCAGTGGTTACTGTCTTCTGCTGCCCCCTCTCCCCCAGAGAACCCAAGAGCCTGGGGGTGCTGGGGGAGCCGAGGGGGTTTCTCCAGCAGAATCACAGCCACCTCCTGAGTAGCCACTCGAAAACTGGGCTTGACTGTGTAAACGAGAGTCGGACCACAGCCGCAGTACAGGGAGTGTGAGCCAGGGCACTCGGGGAGGAGCTGCTGGGGGGGCTTAGGAGAGCCAAGTTCAGTTCCCCAAAGCCTCCTAGAGCCTCTGTTAAGACTTCTGGCTTCATGAAGGTTTGGCGAGTCCTGGCCAGAGAGGGCACAGGGGCCTGGCCTGGACCATCACCTCCAGCAAGAGAGTGGTTTCTTGCGGGGCCGGCAGGGTCGCTTTGTTTTGGTTGCTTTTCTGTTGCCATCGCTGCCCTTGCTCACGAGGTTGATCCAGACCAACTCGCCAAGCAGAGGGGTTTTTTAGCACCAGCAGCGGCTGGAGGGCCCACCCAGGAAGGCCTGGTGGGGTCTCTCTCCCCGCTAGCGTGGTAACGAGCAGGAAGGGCCTGGTGAGGGCCAGTGCTTGGTGGTAGAAGCACAGCCAACAAGACCCCCAGCCGCTTGCCCGCCGGGGGCGAATGCTCAGCCCCGGCCCGGCCCACTGGCAGAACGTTTCCTTCTGTGCCATGACTTTGCCCCTTCTCTGAGATTGTTGGGGGTCCTGATTTTGTTGTTCTGTCTTTAAATACAGGCCCCCCGATGAAATGATCACCCCGCCCCCCAGAGGGTTTCCATTTTTCTCTAATTAGTCTATGCATTTCTGCCTCTCTCCCTCCCCCTCCCTCCCTCTCTCTCTTCCTCTCCCTCCTTCTCCCTCCCCTCCACCATTTTCTGTGTTCCACCCCCTGAAGCCCCTCAGAAAATGCTGTGCATTTTGGAGACGTGAGAATTCGTTCAAAATTCTTAAAGCGTTTGAGAATAGCTCATTGTAAACTAAAAGTGGGGAGGGGAATAAAAAAGAAGAAGACGGTCCTCCCGCGTCCCTTCCCGTGGATGAGACCTCGCTCTTTGCTTTGTGCAATAACTACTTGCGGTGAGAGCGGGTAGCGCCGGCCACACTCCTGTCCTGACACTGGCACACGCTCACAGTGGCGGCCCAGCCCTCCCCCCGTGTCGTCCTACATTTTGGCAGTATTTTATATTTTCTGTAACTGCACTAAGTCTTAGGTGTCTAGAGCTCGTCTGTTAACGCTCACATCACAGATTTATTTTCCTTAATCCTCACAAAGACCCAATTGACCAAAAAGAAGAGAAAAACAAAAACAAACAAAAAACAACAACAACAAAAAAAAGGCGTCATTTTTGTACAAATAGCTTTGAGAAGCCCCTTGTGTTGCTGTGACTCATCTCTGACGACATGTTTCTTGCTATTTGTTTTCCACATCGAGAGTCAAGTTGACGCGGCTGGCGTGGGGGGAGGCGCCCGTCGGCCCGGTGTCCCCGGTGTCCCTGGTGTCGCTGTCTGGTTAGCCATACGATGTTCGTCCTCAGCACTGTACACGGTCCCTCTATGATATGGAGAAGCAATATCACTGAACTCACACCATGTATTATTACTATTCACTAGCACCCTAGGTGTGATAATTGAAGTAAATATCTTTTATACAAACACAGGGTGTGTGGGTCGTCTTTCTTTGAAGTGCTCTGGCCTGAGGAAAGCAGCAAACACTGCCCGTGGGTCCCAAGGGCACCGTGAGAACTGCCCTTGTGGGGCCACTGTCCCCCACCTCCGGGGCCCTCTGCCACGTGGCTTCTGGTCATTCGTGAGCAGAAGCCTGGAGCGCTGGGATCTGGGCACCGCGCCCCTGCTGCCCTTGGTCCTCCATCCTGCACGTAGTGACAGCTCCTGGGGCCAGCCTCCCTGCTTGATGTCACCCCCACTGTCTGTAACCTTTGACCCAAGAACTTACCTCACTGGTACCTGCTGTCCTGTCGGTCAAATGGCAACACTTCCTGGTCTCACAGGCATGTGGGGACCAGGAACAGTGGCCCAAGGTGCCAAGCACAGCTCGGGGCTGGCTGTAGCAGCCCAATAACTGGGGCTTGGGTACCAAGGCCATGGCCAAGTCCTCCTCCCGAGCTGCCTGCTGCTGGCTGGGGCCCGGCCTCGCTGCTCTGGGGAGCTGGGGGGTCCTCACTTTGTCCCTGGCTCCTGGCGTAAAGAAGGACAGGCCAAGGGGGGGTCAGCTGGCACACGGGGAGCGGAGGGGGCGCAGTGGCTTGTGGGTTTCTGGAATGTGGGGCTCCTGAGGCCTCTTTCTGGCTGGCGCTGGTGGCAGAGTTGGCAGAGAGGCTGCTCACGCCCAGGTGACTTGGGTGCTCTTGTTTTAGGATCTACTGGGTGGGACAGAATTGCCATCTGTGTGGTGTGTGACAGTCGGGGAGTGGTTACTTGGGGGCGTGCTAATCCAAGATGATGAACATGAAGCTCCCCTGTGTGGCCTGTAATCACGGCCTGTCCCTCTGAATTAACGTCGCTTTGATTTCCTGTAGGAGGAGCCCCAAGGGCAGAGGGAGCCCAAGTCCCCTGCCACAGGGAGCTCAGCACAGGACTGCGCACCCTGCCCTGCGGGCTTGGCATTTGACAATCTCAGGTCTAACTCCAGAAACTTCTGTCAGCTAGCCTGGGTCCACCCCCACTTTTTAAAGATCTTCAATGAAATTAAACCATAACGTGTAAGACAAACAGCAGCACAAGGTCTTTTTACCCAGAAAGTCTCCCTAAGTGCTCTTAAAGTGAAATGTAATTAAGCACAACAGCCGTGGCTGGAGGTGTGGGGCTGGGGGTGTTCGGGCTGGAGGTGCGGGGCTGGGGGTGTACAGGCTGGAGGTGTGCAGCTGGAGATGCCAGGCTGGGGGTGTGCGACCTGGAGGCGCAGGGCTAGGGATGTGTGGCTGGAGGTGCGGGGCTGGGGGTGTGCGGGCTGGAGGTGTGCAGGCTCTCGCTCTGCAGGCTGCCAGCTCCTGAGGTGGATGAGGAAGCAGGACTCCCTCCCCTGGCTGCAGCGGGCGCCCTGCGCCCAGCGAGCTGCTCGGCCTCCAGGCCTTGGCCTCCCTGCCTCCCCTGTAGCTCAGTGTACTTGAACAAAATCATAAGCCTCCTGGTCCTCTGAGAAGGCCATTGCAGATGACGCCACATGGTGACAGTTATGGGGCCCTTGAGCCCTCTGCTGTGTTTAACGGGACCCGGGAAAGGTAGCCTGGAGAGTGGCTCCCTCCTGGCCCAGCACGCCAGCCGTGCGGGTCTGCAGCCTGCTGTCCGCGCTGGAGCTCGCCATAGCTTCCCGCGAGGCGGCAGAGGCCTGGGCCTAGGCGTGCTGGGCCAACCTGGGAGCCCAGCCATCAGTGACCCACCCAGCACAGGGCAGCTATCCTTAATGGAGCGGGACCCCCAGCCCTGCCTGGCCTCGGCAAGCCCACCGTGTCCGAGCAGCTCAGGCTGAGAATGTCGCGGGGAGGCTCCCAGCCCCAGCACCCCGGCAGAGTCCCTAGAGAACGAGCCTTAGCAGAGCTGCCCCATGGGGACGGTGGTGGGCACTGCAGGGACTGAGGCTTGAGAGCCCTGCCCACTGATGAGGGAGGCATGGTGTGGCACTGCATAGGCTCCCAGGCACCACCTCTTACCAACTGGTGGCCTGGCCAGTGGACACTGGGGACACCTCTGAAAGGTGAATCTTACTTCCTCGTAGAAGTAGGGTGATGAAAATGCTGAGCATACAGGACTCTGGGGACCTGGGACACCTGGAAACCACAGGGCCCAGCACCTAGCTGTGGTTGTCCCCATGTCCCCTGTAGGTGTCGTCTGGCACCTGAGCAGGGGTTCTGGTGGTCGGTGGTGGTCTGGGGTTTTGTTTTGTTTCTGGCACTGGGGACTGAACCCCGGGGCGCTTAACCTCTGAGCCCAGCCCCAGCCCTTTTGATGTCTTACCTGGAGACAGGGTCGCTCACTGAGCTGCTTAGGGCCTCTCGAGGTGGCTAAGGCTGGCTTGGAGCTTGGGATCCTCCTGCTTCAGCTGCCCGAGCCGCTGGGATTGCAGGTGTGCGCCACCGTGCCCGGCCCTGAGCGGGTTTTCTCACCCAGTCCTGCTCCATGTCGGGTGCTCCTCAGGCACCTAGAGACCCAGCAGCTGCCGGGTCTTTCCTGGCTACTGATGAGGCCTGTGACAGGCCGGTGGGCACACGATGTGGGTGGCAAGGGCCTCCTCCCAGCACCCTCTCCTCATTGCCTCCCATGGCAGGAGGTCACGTCTTTGCAGTCTGTCTGGTGTGGCTGTCTGTCAGGGCAGCTCCCACAGCCAAACCCAGAAGCACTTGAGGAAACTGGAGTCTCTGGGTGGGACAGCAGTTCTCCACCGGTGGCAACTCTGCCCCTGGGGACATTTAGCAATATCAGATGTTTTTGTCAGTCACAATAGGAAGGCACCCTTGGCATCTTGAGAGCAGAGGCCAGGAGACCCTGCTAGCTCTCCTATAAGGCATGGGACAGTCCCCCACAGCAAGGAATGACCTGACCCCACATGTGACCAGGCCCACCCCGCCCTACGAGGCCACCTCTTTCAGAACCCCTCCACCAGGGTATGCAGCAGAAGGTGACTGAGGCCAGCTCTGGGCCAGGGACATGCTCCAGGCTGGGCACAAGCCCAGAGGAGGGTGGGGCAGGAAGAGACACCCAGGTCCTGTTGTTTGGGGGCTGGTCACTGAGCACTGACCTGGTGAGGGGCTGGAGGACCTCAGGGTGGAGTGGCTGAAGCAGGTAGAGGCTCTTGCCAGGTAGACGAGGGGCAGCAGGGGCACCAGGTGAAGCAGAAACATGGCAGGCGGGGGGGGCCACGTCCCCATGCTGACCGCCATGCGTGGTCACCGGCAGGCCTGGGAGTGTCTATGTGGGTGTTCTCCCCCGTGTGACGAGAAAGACTGCAGTCCAAGGCGTCTGAGGCACTCTGGGGGTGAGAGTCCCAGCTGGGGAAGTGTGTGTGAATATGGGGTCACCGCGGGCTGCGGCCCTGGCCATCGGGGGTCACCGTCAGCTGCGGATGAGGTGCCAGAGAGATGCTGAGTGGGAGGGAGGCCCAGGAAATGGGGTGGCGGGCGGGAAGGCCATGAGAGGACTGGAGAATGAGGACGTGGCCACGTGCGGAGGCCTTGGCGGGTCCTGGGTGTGGTGGACACTTGGACATGGACTTCTCCAAGGTGCTTTGCTGGGGGCGGGGGGTGGGTAGAGAGAAGGTGCGTGTGCGCCGGGAGCTGCAGCGGGACCCCCACCGCACTGTGCCACTGCCAGGGAGAAGCAGAGTCCATGCGCCAGGAGGGGGAAATTTCCTGGGGACACCATTGCACAGGGGAATGTGGCCAGCACCCGCTGGCAGAGACAGGCACAGCCACCATCACCAGGGGTTGTCCCAGGGCAGAGGCAGGGAGGGGCCGTGAGGGAGCCTGCAGGTGGCTGATTGAATAAGACAGGGGCCCTGCCTCCAGTGCCCACAGGCCTCGCCACCTGCCACCAGCTGTGAGAATCTCTGCCCTTCAGTGGTCCTTGTCCTTGCCTTGGGCAGTGGACTCTGCCTCCTTAGGTCTTGACCTTGCTCGGATCTCCTACTTCCCTCTGAAATGCACCTTCCAGGACGTCTTCCAGATTCTCCCAGAAGGACAAGGTCCCCTTCACCTTCAAAGGGGGAGAGGACAGTCAGAGGCGAGGCCAGCCCCCCCCCCCCCGCACATGCTCGCCCTCATCACCCCTCCTGCTAGCTGCAGACTGTCCCCACACCCTCCCACGGGCTCTCTTGCACAGCCACCCCCCGCCACAGGGTCCCCCCAGCCCTGCGCCTCATCACTGCTGGACACCTGTCCCCAGCACTCACCCCTCCCCCACTGGCCACTGCCCTGGGCTCACGGCCCTGGACCCTCTCCAGTGGGTCCGCAGCCCTCCCCGCCTCCGTCTTTCTGTAGCTTGAGACACCTGCAACCCTCCTTATTTCTGGACAGTCCCTCTTCCACGTGGTCCCTGAACACACTTCCTCCTGACTTGTACCCTGATTCCTGCCACCTCTTCCCCAGGTTTTTGTGGCACTCCTCTGAGATGTCACCACAAGCTCTGGCCACTGCCACTGCTGTGCCCTCTGAGTTCCTTGCCTGGGCGCCCAGGTCCACGTCCCCACCATACAGTCCCTTAGTTGTCCCACGGTACTACATGGTTCCAGAGCCACCCGCCCCTCCGTCCCCCTCCCAGGGGGCTGGGGCCAGACACAGGCCTCCTCCCCCGGGTTCTGTACACAAAGGGTCCAGGCTGTCACCAGCACTTCTTCCACCTTGTCCCAGAGCGGAGTTGCCCAGGTCCGAACCCTGCCAGCCTGGGGTCACGAAAGCCCTAGAGGGCAGGGGTCAAACCCCAGCTCTGGGGGAGTCCAGCCCAGGCGCTCCTCTGATGCTCTGTGGCCACCCAGGCATTGACCCCCAACTTGTTGGTCTGTGTGTCCCCTCCTCCTGCAGAGGGGGCAGGGAGCGTCCACAGCCCCTCCAAGAAGGGTCTGGAGCTGAGACCCTCCTCAGGGTGCCTCGCAGGCCGCCTCCTGCCTCCTCAGTCCCAGCGTGGAGGGACAGGTCCCAGGCATAGCTCAGTCACTGCTGGGGTCCGCCTGGGCCTGTCCTTACTGTCTCAAGTGCCCGCCCTGCCCTGGGGCTTCCCTGCAGCCTCTCCCCCAGGGCCTCCTTGCCCTCTGACCTCTACCCAGCCTCTCCTCTGGGCCTCACAAGCCGCCATCCTCCATTTCTGCTGCACACAGACACCAGCCAGTGTCCCCCAGAGCCATGTCCTTAGGGATGGTGTCCCCTGACCGTCATCCTGCGCCCAGAGCTCCACAATGTTATACTTGTAGCTACAGCAGAAGGCTGCCTAGAGCAGCTGGACACAGGACACACTGACCGTCCCCAGGGAGGCCTGAGCTGGCAGCCTGGGTGGAGGTCTGCTCTCAGGACCCTCACACACGTGCAGAATGTCACCTGTATGCACAGGCAGGGACCATGAGCCCACCCCCAGCAGCTGGCCCAGGCTCTCCCAGCCTCCCCCATTTCCTCTGGTGGCTCTTGAAGCTGCAGGTTGTGCCCACCCTGGAAGCCAGGCCAAGCCATGCTCGGGTGACACAGGCTGGTGGCAGATAAAACAAGCAGGTCCCGGAGCCATCTCACTGGCCTTCGAGCCAGCCCTTGTGCCACTTCTGCAAGGTCCCTGCCCCACGCACACCCCCAGGGGAGAGGTTTCACTCTGGTGGGCAGTGGTCACCTGCCCTCAGTTCCTCATGTCAGCCCCACACCTGTGACCCCTGTGCCCTCATCCCCGAATGCCCTTCACCTGCGCCTTGTCAGGGACTCTGTCTACCCCACCCAGACAGAATAAGTCCCTGCACCGCTGTGGACAGGCTTCTGTTTGCAGTTGCTCCTGTGGCCTCTCTTGCCAGAAAATGAACCCCCATCCCCTCCCTCAGTCCAGGCCCTTCACCTCTATTAATGTTACCCAAGCTTCTGTTAGCTTGATTTCTTTCTTTCTTTCTTTTTTAATACTGAGGATTAAACCCAGGGCCTCGTGCATACTGAGCAAAAGGTCTACCCCTGAGATGTACCCCTAGTCCTGTTTGCTTACTTTGAGACGGGGTCTGGCCTTGAACTTGTGATCCTCTGGCCTCAGCCTCCTGAGTGGCTGGGATCACAGGCGGCCACTGCTTGGCTTCTCTGGCCTTCTGTAGGTCGCCACCCAGTGCCATTCCCACTAGCTTTCTGGCTGTCCTCTCCCTCCATGTCCTGGACTTCCATCCATAGCCCCCCTGAGCATGCATGGTGCGGAGGCGCGGGCTCGGCAGTCCCATCTCCAGGCCTGGGCCCAAG
This sequence comes from Ictidomys tridecemlineatus, assembly GCF_052094955.1. Taxonomy (NCBI): domain Eukaryota; kingdom Metazoa; phylum Chordata; class Mammalia; order Rodentia; family Sciuridae; genus Ictidomys; species Ictidomys tridecemlineatus. The sequence goes on from NC_135486.1 coordinate 116,853,226, forward strand.
GCCGAGGTCATGGCAAGTTTGTCCTTTCTGAGTGTCCCCACTGGGGCCCGCTAAAGCTCCACCCCTGCCACCCCTCAGCCCGCCCTCAGTCCTGGCGCTGCCCCCACGCCACACTCCACCGCCCCCCTTCCTCACCACCGCCTGCCCACCAGGAATAGGGAAGGGGCCCGCCTGTCTGAGGAAGGAGTCCATCTGGGGCCTGAGCAGTGGGGACTGTGGTGTGGGGACGCCCTGGGGGACAGGGCACCGCTGGGTTCCGTCCCAGGTGGGGACGCCTCAGTTCTTCATCTCAGTTCTGAATGACCAGACTGTCACAGGGTGCAGAAAGGGCGTGGCAGGTGGTGGGCACCAGGAGGTGGAGCAGTGGGGTGGGGTGGGCTGTCCCCTGGCCCAGGGCCGGTTGGACAGCTGGTCAGCAGGCTGCCCAGTGAGGAGCTGGTTCACAGCTCACTGCCTGGAGTCTGAGCATTTCTGAGGCCACAGTGCCCCCTGATGGCCATGCAGTCCACCCATAAGGACAGTGCCCCACAGCTCACCAAGGAAGGTCTGTCATCACCATTTTATAAATGAGGTCCAGAGAGGGTGGTCCAGCTGCCTGGAGTCACACAGCCAGAAGCAGACCCATAGCTCATCCTGGGATCTGGTCATCTCCCAGGACTCTGCTGTCCTAGCCAGTGACCACTGAAGGCATTCTGGAGACCAGGCTTGGAGAACTTGCCCACCATCTCCCACCCTCCTGCAGGGGCAGAGGTTTCCAAACAGAATGAGTTTGGATTTGCCTCCTAGCAAAGATGATCCTGGGGTTTGATTCACAGCACCAGGCGCGGGGCTGGTGGCAGGGGCTGGCTCCTGGATAGGGGAGAGGGACAGGGCTGTGTCTGGAGCCTGTTGCAGGGGGGTCCACCCAGGTCTGGGCTCAGCTCCAGAGGCGGGACCCCCCTGCCCCCCCCACCCCTCACCTGCTTTTCTCAGCCCCTCCCACCCGGGCCCTCTCCGGTCATGATCCCAGGACATGAGAAACTGGGGGCTCACTGGGAAGGCCTGAGGCTCCTCGCCCTGCTTGACAGAGGCCAAGTGAGACCCAGGGGAGAAGGGGCCATCCAGGGTCACCGGGAAGGTCTTGGGCAGAGGTAGGGTGCCCCCGTTTCTCCTAAGTCCAGGCCCAGTTTCCTTCCCCTCCCCTGGGGACCCAGGCCCAGGGTGGTTGCAGCCAGCACCTCTTGGGCCGTGGCTGTGTGGAGGGAATGGCCAATGGACCGTGAGCCGCAGGGGCAGGCCAGGGGGTCACGTCAGGTCCTCTGATGGTCGCATTTTCCTTTGGCTGCAGGGCGCTGTGCAGAGCTGCAGATGCACGTCACCCAGGCCATGGCCACGGCCACTGAGCAGAGAGAGCTGATCGCCCGCTTAGAGCAGGACCTGAGCACCATCCAGTCCCTCCGGCGCCCGGATGCGGAGGTGAGCCCCGCTCCCCTCTGCCCTTCCCCGGGCCCCCGTCCTTTCAGCCTCAGGAGCCCTGGACCTCCCAGGTCGGCCCCCCATGACCCTGCAGCTGGGTAAGCCCACCCCACCCCAAAAATCTAGGGGGCTGCGCCCACATCTTCTGGGCTCCCCACTCCCCCCGGGCTGGCCACCGTCCTCCCCACGGGCAGAGGCAAGGCCAGGCTCCTGCACCCCTCTCTTGGCTGAAGCATCAGAGGCCCCAGACCACAGAAGGCAGGAGCCCAGAGGGTCCCCAGGGGCACGGCATCTCCCTCGCAGCTGAGGAGGTGTGGCTGCCCGGGTCCCACAGCGTCCGGCTGCTGGGCCAGGGTTGCCCAGGCTCTGGTGCCGCTCAGGGCCCAGTGGCCAGGTGAGAGCCACGCGGCTGAACTCCCTCAGGAGCACCCCAGGGCCCAGTCCATGCAGGCCGGCAGCTCTCCACCCCACTTGGCTCGGCCACCCTGAGAGAGGGCGGTCAGTGCCCGGATGTGGGAGCACCTGCGTCTCTCCCCCACCTCAGGGTGCTGCTGAGCAAGGGTTGGAGAAGATCCCAGAGCCCATCAAGGAGGCCACCGCCCTGTTCTATGGTGAGATGGGGCCCAGGGAGGAGGGCTGGGGGCAGGTGCAGGCGGAGAGCCCAGAGCCCCCAAGGACGCTCCCCCTCCTCAACAGAGGAGCCCCCACCCAACAATGCAGCAGGGACCTCGAAAGCAGCAGGTCGGCCCCCGCGCCCACCCCGTGGCCTGCCGTGGCTTTAGTGCCACGAGGCAGCTGGAGCTCCTCAGGGTTGAGGGGAGGCAGCCTCCTCAGGACTGAGGCCAGAACCTGAGGCTGCCGCACCAGGATGTGGGGGTGTGTCCAGGCCTCCCCAGTTCCCTCAGTGTCTCTTTGCTTGACAAGGGACGGGTGTGACAGAGGCAGTGGCCCCGCATCCACACAGAGTAACAGGGCGGAGGAGCCCCAGGCCTGGCAGTGCAGACAGGTGCCCTGCAGGGCCAGCCTCGGCCCTCTCAGGCTCCCTGGCTGCCCCTCCCCTTCACACACCTGCTCACACCTGGGGGGCCGACTTCCACCTCAAGGCCTGGGCCACCCATGTCTCCTGCCACCCAAAGCCACCGTCTCCACTCTCTCCCAGGACCCTCCCCACCAGCCAGTGGCACCCTCCCCGAGGGCCAGGTGGATTCCCTGCTGTCCATCATCTCCAGCCAGAGGGAGCGCTTCCGTACCCGGAACCAGGAGCTAGAGGCTGTGAGTCACGTCCTTCTGTCCCCTGCATGCCACGGTCCTGAGAACACAGTGGGAGAACAACACATGGGCCCAGAGGAGGAAACTGTCACAGACCTTAAACTGCAGTGAGAAGGGGCCTGTCCTGTGCGGTCAGGGAGGGCTTCCTGGAGGAGGCCGCGTGCGCCATGCTGAGTCCTAAGAACAGCAAAGGGATCTCAAGGGGTCAGGGGACCAAGGAGCCCAAAGAGCCTGCTGGCCACTGGCCCACACCAGGGCCTTCCTGGAGGGGCACCTGAGGGAGGGCTTGCCCTGCACGGGTGACCATCTGGACTTGAGAGGTGCTGTGGGCCCCAGAGGAGGGGCCTCCATAGGGTGTTGTCTACACGTGGCTGGTGGCTGCAGGGATGAGGTCCCCAAAGGGGACGGAACAGAGCCCTGGAGGGCCTGGGAGGGAGCAGGAGGAGCAGGGGCAGGAGGTGTCTAGACACTATGCCTAGGTCAGGGCCTGGGTGTCCCCAGGAAGGCACGGACACTGAATGCAGTAGGGCAGAGAGCCAGGTGACAGAGCAGGGAAACGTGGGTGTGGCACTGCCCCGGCCTTGGGGCTCTGGAGCCAGTCCTGGGACTCTCCCCTACAGACACTCTCCCAATGGGAGGGGTCGGAAGTCGCAGAACCTTCTCACAGACCGAAGGCCCCACCAGAGCCATCAGCGACTGGCATGGTCACACCCAAGGACCCTCTGCCACCCAGCTCTGGAGCAAGAGGCTGTACAGAAGGAGCCACCAGGGCTGCAGGTGTAACCTGGGAACCTCCTGGCCCTCAGGCCCTGGGGACAGCCCCGGTGGGAAGGCCAGGAGACACAGGAAGTGGGGGAGCAAAAGCCTTTAGAGGGTTCCAGCCTGTGCTTGTGCCGGGCATGGGGGTGCAGCTCAGGAGGCTGAGGCAGGAGGATGGCAAGTTCAAGGCCAGCCTCAGCAACTGAGCAAGACCCTGTCTCAAAAATAAAAAGGACCGGGGGCTCGGTGGTAGAGTACCCCTCGATTTAATCCCTGCACCCCCCAAAATAATAACAATTTTAGACCTGGTACCAAAACCTTTCTTAAAAATCATGGTGAAATAAACAACGTAACATAAACTTACCATCCTGACCAATAAGTACACTCGCATTGTACCACCGTCACCCCGGCCATCTCCTGAGCTCTGCATCCTGCAAGTCTGAACCTCCACCCACTCAGGTCCCCACTCTTCCTCTGCTGGCACCTGGCAGCTGCCACCCTGCTTCTGTCTCTAGGAACTGAACCACAATTTTCTTTCTCACTTCACATAAGTGGATTCATACTGTATTTTCCTTGGTGACTGGCTTAGTTCACTTACTGTCATGTCCTCAAGGTTGATCCATGTTGTACCATATGTCCCAAAGTCCCTCCTTTTAAGAACTGCTCCATTTTCTGCATGTGCCACATTTTATTTGTCCACTCCCCTGCGAGACCTCTGGGCTGCCCCCGGGCTGTGGCTGTCGAGAGCAGTGTTCACAAGGGTGCACAGATGACATTCCTTCCAGACCCTGCTCTCCTATTATTTTGGACGTGATCCCAGAAGGGGCCTTGCCAGAGCATGTGACAGTTCTACATTCGGTTTTTCAAGGAACATGGCCACACTGCCATGTTCCTCTTGGTACTGCTTGAATTTTGAACAGCAGAAAGGAAACCCCCACTTTCACACACTTGAGGAAATTGAAACACGAGATCCCATTTCCTCTCGCCTTTAGGTCAGCCAACATTAAATCCACACGGCTGTGATTCCATTTCTGTGAAATGTCCAGGAAGTGACTGCCAGGGGGCGGGGGACAGGGGGACGGCTGACAGGTGCAGGGATTCTTGCTAGGGTGATAAAAATGTCCTGAAATTAAATGATGGAGATGGTTGGACATGGTGAGTGGACTGCATTGTCCACATAAAGATGGTGACATTTATGGGATTGGATTAGACCTCCGTGGCTTACAGAGGCTGGGGACACGGCTCAGAGGGAGAGCCCTGGTCTACCAAGTGCAAGGACCTGGGTTGACCCCCAGCAGTGCATTAATAATAACAGGAGTCATGATGATCATCTAAAAGGCTGGTAACACCCCAACCAAATAAAACACGAAGACACCTGACCCCAGACGGTGACCTGGGCTGGGACCAGGAAGAAAAGGGGGAACTTCCAAGAGGGGCAGCCATGAGCAGTGTCCAGCAGGTCAAGGAGAAGGCCAAGGGCACAGAGAGGTGCCTAGTAGAGGGCAGTACTTGTGCCAGTGTGGTGCCCTCTGACCCTGGCCCTCCCACCTGCCCACTGCCCCCACAGGAGAGCCGCCTGGCGCAGCACACCATCCAAGCCCTGCAGGGCGAGCTGGACAGCCTGCGCGCCGACAACATCAAGCTCTTCGAGAAGATCAAGTTCCTGCAGAGCTACCCAGGCAGGGTGAGCGTCCTCCCGGTCAGCCCCAGGGGGCCAGGTGGAGGGAGAGGCTGGTCAGGGCCTTGAGACAGGAAGGCTGGGGGAATGACCTGTGGGGCAACCCTGGGCCTGGGGGACCTCCAAGGCCATCCAGCACCGCGACTCTTGTCAGCCAATCTCCCTGTGCTCAGAGTGGACTCCATAAGGGTTCACTCAAAAAACCAGCAGGGAGGTGGGTCCTGGACCAGGGGCCCACCAGCCCAGGCAACCCTTCTGTGAAATGGTGGTGACCCACTAGTGCACCCCAGGATCTGGGCACTGAACCCTAGGGGTACTGAGCATTCAGGACAGGCTGGGAACTGGTATGTTTTATACATCTATATTTTTTTAAAAATTCAGAATTTTCATTCCAGTTGAGAATGCTGTCCCTGGTGTCCTTCGGCCCCCAGGCCTCTCAGGGGTCCCGGCCTGCAAGGAAACCCTTTCTGTGACCAAAGGAAGACAGAGCGGGAAGTAAAAGGGGAGGGAGCTCAGACACCGCGGGCCCCACCCTCACCTGCTGGAGCAGCGCTGCTATGCTGCTCTCCAGCCACCAGAGGGCGCCCAGACTCCACGAACCAGTGCTGCTCCAAGTGGCTGCCTCCCGCAACCCCCAGCAACCCCCGCGAAACCTACCAAGCGCATCCTGGCCCACACCTGTGGTCCCAGCTACTAGGAAGACGGACGCAGGAAGATAGCTTGAGCCCACGAATTAGAGGCCAGCCTCAGCAACTAGTACCCAGGCCCAGCCCTGTCCTGTCCCACCTGGGCCTCGTTTCCCTAGAGGTAACCAGAGGTGGGCCTGACGCCTGGAGAGGAGACAGAACTCTGACCCCAGGCCAGAGCCAGCGGTCACATTCACACTGTCACCCAGCACCCTCTCCCAGAAGCCATGGCTGTTGGCCTGCCTTCCTTGAGCACTGCCTGCCTGCTGGGCCGTGCCCCTGACGGGCTTCTCCTCCTCCCCGTGTGCAGGGTGGCAGCAGTGATGACACGGAGCTGCGATACTCGACCCAGTATGAGGAGCGTCTGGACCCCTTCTCCTCCTTCAGCAAGCGGGTCAGTGCAGGGGGCCTGAGCAGTTCCCACCACTCCCTTCCCTATGCCCATCTGTTCTCCCCTGGCCTGGCACACTCGGCTCTGCATGCCCAGACCCTCCCTGACCAGCAGCTCCACACTGCTTCAGTGCCATAGACGCCCAGGACACCCCCAGGAAGACCTCAGTGGCTCTCTGTGGGTGTGTGGCAGTGAGCAGGTTCACCAAGTGCTCCGTGGGGCAGGCAGACAAAGCAAGGGGGTCCCACTCCCCACGATGGTGGTGGCCTCCCCCACCCACCTAAGCCTTCCTCTCCAGGAAGAGCTTTTTACACAGGCATTAGGGGCCCTGGGAGTGGGGGAGTCACACAGATGCTGGGGGAGCCCAGAATGTCACACTGAGTGGGACTGTCACCAGGGGGCCCGTAGCAGCCATCTAGGGCTCTGCAGCCCTCTCTGGGTCCTTTCTTCATCGTCCCTCCTCCTTCAGGAGCGGCAGAGGAAGTACCTGAGCCTGAGCCCCTGGGACAAGGCCACACTAAGCATGGTGAGTCCCCACGCCTGTGCCTACCTGGGACAGACAGGAACATCTATCTCTAGGCACCATGGCACCTGCCCTCCAGCCCCATCGGGAGAAACCCCAGGGGCCACACAGCTTCTCCCATGCCCTAACAAGGGGGGCCATGTGACTGGGGAAATGGGACAGGGTCCTTCCCTCTCCCCAGCAGCTCCTCTGATAACACCATTCACTGTCAGCTTTGGAACTGGGCTGCAGGGGGCGCCATTCCCCAAAATCCTGTAGCTGGACTTCCCCCTCCATCGGCCCCCTTCCATACATTGTAGAAGGGTCCCCAGCTCCCAGCCCTTCCCTCCCCTTGCAGCCCCAGCGCCCCTTTGCAAGAGCCAGGGGCAGCCCCTTCCCACCCTCCCACTCCCTGTTTGGCCCCCAGGGTCGTCTGGTCCTCTCCAACAAGATGGCCCGCACCATCGGCTTCTTCTACACCCTCTTCCTGCATTGCCTGGTCTTCTTGGTGAGTGTTCTGACAATAAGCCAGCGATGTCACCATGCTCTGCTGACCTCCAGGGCAGCAGGACCCTGTTACTGTGGCCTCCTCAAAGCCACACCCTCAGTTCTGAGCCACTCCTCTCCCTTGGGTCCCCATCCTGGGGACAAAGAGCACTCCAGACTTGGATTGGATCCTCTGACTAGGGCACAGCCTGGCCACTCAGGGGAGGAGGCCTGGTTGACCACAGCCACTGACCCAGACCTGAGCGGCTTGGTGGAAAGAAAGGCCTTGGTGGGAGCCTGAGGCAAGAGGGACCAGGTCTAACAAATCTCCCCAGTGACTGCCGGGTGGGCTGTCCACATCTCCCCAAGTCAGAGGGGCACTGGAGTCAGTGGCCTGGGGATGCCTCTGTGTCTGCCACAGTGGGGAGGAGAGGGCCAGCCTGTTGTATGAGTCCAACCTCAGGGACTCACCTCCAGTCAGCCTGTCCCATGGCCCCTCCAGAGCTAGCCTGGGCTCCCACTCTGACTGCAGGGCCCAGCACCTCCTGGACCTGTCAGAAGTATGCCCCGTGTCAGGGCCATTCCTCTGTGTCTGGACCTATCGGACCTCCTGTGAGACAAGCAAGCTCAGGAGTGTCTCTGTAGCCCACTTCCTTGGGGCCAAGGCCACAGGACATTTCTGTCCCCAGAGTGCAGACACAGGGGCCATGGGTGGGCTGTGGGAGTGGCCATGAGGTGGGTGGGAAGCTCACACTGTCTCCATCTGGTCAGGTGCTCTACAAGCTGGCCTGGAGCGAGAGTGTGGAGAGGGACTGTGCTGCCACCTGCGCCAAGAAGTGAGAATGTCCCCTGTTCCCAAAACCCAAAATCTAGTCCCCGAACTCCCACCTCCCTCCTCAACACCACACCAAGCCCCTCCCTCATGATGCCTGCTCCTCAGGCTGTCCACCACAGCTCCATCCTGTCCTCTCCCAGCCCTCCACCACGCCCGCTTCCCCAGGGCCATCTGTCACATGGGACGTGCCCCCCCACACACACACACACACACTTCTCTCCTTTGCACATTTAGCCTCAGAAGTGGTTTCTGTTCCCAGGTTCGCCGATCACCTGCACAAGTTCCACGAGAAGGACAACGGGGCGGCAGCTGGTGATTTGTGGCAGTGATACCAGGGTCACCCCTGCAACAGTGTGGCTGCGTCCCCACCCCTGCTTGATCAGTTGCTTCTAATAAGTTAGGCTTCCCCTGACACCCCCCACCAACATGGAAACTGTCCTTGTCCTTGGCCCAATAGCTTCCAGAGGTCCCAGGTCCCCTTGGGCTCCTTAAAAGAATGTCAGAGCCACATCAGGGTTCCCTAGGTCCAGACAGCCCCCTAAAGCCTGGCCAGGCTGACCAAATGCTCCACCTGCCTGGCCTGGGCTCCGCACACAGCCTGGCCTCTAGCACTGGTGGCAGAGACCCTGGCTGTGACACTCACCTGATTTTGGCATTGGTTAAACCAGTTTGGACTCCTTAGACCTGGGCTGTGACATCCCCTTTTGCTCCCCTAGGATCTCCCTCACACCCTGAACGAGATGTCAGGTCCTTCCTATAGGCTACTGGGCTTTGAGTCAGACCTCCCTGGTCTGCCTCTGTCACTGATCCACCGCCCCCCCCCCCATAGAACATAGACAAGGTTATATAAGAACTAGTTTACTCATGCCCCACCCCCATCCCCAGAGTATGGGACAGTTTCTGCTACCCCCTCCCTGCCCCCAGACACAAGTGATTTCTGCTTTTTTCTTTAGCAAGATATTCTGGTTTCTAGATGAGGAAGTGCCTCCAACAAGATCCCAGGGCCCCCAGGCTCCTCAGACCCAAGAAATAACTAGAGGGGTCCCAGTGCCTCTCAGCCATGCAGAACTGACTGTGGGCCACCGTAGCATGGCCACCTCTGGGGGCCACTGGCAGATCTCCTTAGTTAGGTTTGCGTTTCACACTCAGCCTTGCATGTTTGAATAAACCATAGTTGCAGCCACACTGCTGCCCATGCTCTGTGACTCCTGAGCTCTGGGACACTGGGGTTCTGAAGGCCAGTAGATGCCTGCAGCACCACCCCAGGATCAGGGCTGGTCTGTCCGTATGGAGCAGGGCCCTAGCATACAGGAAGTCTCTCCCGCTCTTTCTGTCCTCAAGAATTCCGAGTGCATTCAGAGTTTTGCTGAAACCCAAACCCACAGCATCTGGGCTCTCTTGGGCAGGCTTGCAACCCCATCAAAAAGGGAAACCAGTTCCTTTCTTCACAGCCAGCTGTCAGGCTGTAGTTGGGGCCTGATATTTTGGTGAGTCCACATCCCTTCCTGGGGAATCCCTGCTTCCCTTTCTGTACGCACCAGAGCTGGATGTAGAGCAGGGCTCCTTTCCCTTGGGTCCCCCAGGTGCCAGAACTCACACCCATCAGGGATTTGAACACCAGTCTTGCATGGTGATTCCCTGGAACCACTGGACTGTGCCACCTCATCCCCACACCAGCCCCACTCATATACATCTCATTTTGGTCTGTGGTGGCTGGCCTTACCCACTAGGCTGGCTCCAAACCTGGCTCCTGCCCTGAACAGTCTACCAGACCAGAGTCCCCTGTGCCACATCTGCCTCGAGCTTTTTCCTGAATGCTAGAGCTTGTGCATGCAGGGGTCTTCCTTTGAGTTCTTACTACCAGGACCCCTCACCATCTCTTCCCTCAGAACTTCCTCCAAGGCCCCAGAGCTTCCTGTACTCCAAGACACAAGATAGACTGTCCTCTCTGACCCTCATTCCTGTCCCTTGGCTCATCACCCCTTCTTCCCCTCCCAGCCACTTTCGTTTCTCCCACCAGTTCCTCCTGGTAGGTAGGTTACTCAGAGTTACTAGGCCTCTGGCTCCTCCTCACTGCCTCCTCCCAAGGGGTCAGAGCTATTGTTCCACCCTGATCCTCTCTGGCCACTGACAATCCACCAGCAGCAAGCTCAGGGCACAACTTGTACCCGGGTCAGTCCACAGTGGGCCAGGCTGTCCAGGGGCAGAGCCTCCATCATTCCTGTTCTGCTGGCAGCCACCCTACCCCCCAATTCCTGGCCTCATGCATAGGTGTCCTGGTTCCCAGCCAGTGTCCAGCCTGTGGGCACCTCCATCGATGGCTGGACTACTGCCTACTTCATTAAGTGTTTGCTAGCCAGGTCCTGCTGTGAGGGCAGCTGGTACAGTGTGGCAGGGAAGGGGCCAGGTAGCAGGCCTCCACAGAGACCTGGCTAGCTTTAGTGCCCCTGTGGAGGGCAGCAGGTGGGAGGTCCAAGCCAGCCTCCACCTTCACCAGGCACTGCTCCTCCTGGACCCACCCTTTCCATCCACAAGATGCTCATTAAAACCCTGGAGGGGTGGAAGGGCTCTCTACAAAGGTCAGAGGCCACTGTGGGTGGGGGAGGCCAACAGATGGAGGCATTCCCAGTCAGCAAAGTCACCATGGCAGGCCACAGAGCTGCTAGAGGATGGGGCAGGCAGCCGATTCAACACCTCTGGGGGCTGGAGCAGGGAGCTAAGACGGTGAGGAGGGGAGGTGCCCAGAAACCACTGCCCCACCCCAGGAGCACCCAGGTCTCCTGTGGAAGCACCTCTTCCACACCCCTGCTCACATGATATCCCCTTCCTTCGGACCTCTTCCGGGTCCGCTGGAGTCCTGCACCCCTCCAGAGCAGACTGCTGGAGGTTGGGCTCCGGGATCAGACTACAGGGCCTGCCAAGAACAGCAGGACAGTGTTCTTAGCGGGGCTCCTCTGCGCTAACCTCCCCAGGCTGAGCTCGGAATCCCGGTAGGAGTGAGGAAGCCGGGGCTGTGCCATTCCGTGAGCCCATGTGACGACCAACATCTCCTGGAGTGGCGCCAGTCTCCCCCAGTCTGAAATTGGGAGGTGGGGCCGTGTTCGGGATGTCCTCCCCGCCCCGGGGCAGCGGCCTGTGGCCCCTCTGGGAGGGCTGGAGAGGGGGCGTGGTGCGCGCCCTCGGGATTTATGAGAACCAGACACAGACTTCCTCGGTTGCGACATCTGGGCCTCCTCGAGGCTCCCCATTGTCCCCGCAGTCAGGGTCCAGACACAGCGTCCATCCCTGCCTAGCTCCGGTCACCAAGGGGCGCTCGGAAAGTATCCACGCCCGGTCCCCCCACCACACAGGGCACCTTTCGGGACGCACAGCCGCGTGCTGGGAGCCAGCACCCCGGGCCCCGGGAGACGCCTCGGGGCGGGCTGGATGCCGGCGCCCGGTCTGAGGCCGGCTGCGCGACCCGCGACCACGGCCCCAAATGGGATGGATCCTGGCTATTTCCCAACCCCTCTGGCCGCTGGCCGCGCGAACTCTGCTCCACCACAGCTAAGGGGAACCTAGCCCGGGTCGCTGAAGCCGCCGCCGCAAGGATGAGGGTTGGGGGCGCGTCAGGGGCGGGGCCTGTGCGGCGCGAGGCGGGAGGGGGCGGGGCTCAAGGCGGGGGCGGGGCCCGGAGGCGCGCGCCGCGGGGGCGGGGGGCACGACGGGGAGCGGGCGGGGCGCGCGCCGCGCGGGGTTGAGCTCGGAGCGCGCGGGGCTCGGCAGCCCGGGGAGCTGCGCGGGGGCCGTGCCGGGACCGCGAGGAGCGCACGAGCCTTCGAGGCTGTGAACCAGGGAGGGAGGAGCCGCCGCCGCCTCCGCCGCCGGGGGCTCCCGCCCGGAGGGAACCAAACCCGCCGCGGACCATGAGCCGCCGGGCCCCGGGAGCCCGGCCGCAGTCGGGGCAGTGCTCCGCCGGCTCCCCGGCCCGCGCGGCCCCAGCTGCACGCCTGTAGGTAAGGCCTGCTGGTCCTCAGTTCCCGGTCCCCTGGTCCCTCACCGGGGCTCTCGGCAGTCCCTGAGGGCGTGCGTGTGTGTGCGCACCGCTGCCCCGGGAAGCGCGGCCGCACGCGCCCTGGTCCGAGCGTGTCGTCTTTGTGTGCGCGGGTGGGAGGGAAGAGGATGCGCGAGCGAGGGATGCGCCCCCGCTGGGATCGGCTCCCGGACCCCCATCTGGGGCCGGGCGGGGAGTGGCGAGATGGGTCGAAGCGCCTCCGGAGCAGCTGCGCCCTCGCCCCCTCCTCTGACCCGGGCTGGGCAGTGGAGCGAGCGCAGCTGGTCCCCGGAGGCGGGGTCCTTGGAAGTGGGGAGGGGACGCTCAGGTCTCTTTCCTCGGAGGGAGGAAGGGGTGGGTCAACCTAGAAGGAGCACGAGGCCCACGAGCTGGAGTGGGAAGAGATCCCATCTAGGCCACAGTTCCAGGCTGGCACGCCCTCCATTCGGCCCAGGCCCTCTTTCCCACGGCCACCATTCCAGACCCGCCCACCCTAGAGTTCCCAGACAGCCCCCGTTAGTGGGATGGATTGCCGAGGGTGCCCCGGAGTCCGGCGCCTTTAAGAAGGGGCGGGTTCGTGCCCTCCATTCAGGCCCTTCGGCCTCGGCCATTGAGGAACCTGCGGGCAGCGTGAATCAGAGTCGCGCCAGAGCAGCTGCCAGGCCAGGAAGGGATGGGGACCAACCTCGCCCTCAGCAGCCCCCAAAGTAAGGTCTTCAGGGAGAGAGTCCGCAGTAACCCGGGCCTCTGAGGAGCCACGCAGGGCAGACTGGACAGCCTCGGGAGGGACCGTGAACATGAATAAGCCCGGATCTGTGTTCACACCCGGTCGGTGCTAGGAGAGCTTCCGACCTGGGTTGAACCCGACCTCTTCCTCTGCCTCTCGAGCCAACATCATCTACCCTGCAAAATGAGGATGGTTCTTCCTGCTTCCTGAGGGGTGACAGGCAGGAGTTGCTTCCCTCCAACACAGGGCAGCCTGCGCCTCTTAGGGACAGGGGGCCCAAGGCACGGCTTCTGCTACTGCAGGGGTGATCCGAAGCCCTCCTGTTCTGCCCCTGCTAGGTGGGAGGGAACACTTGGCATCCCCCCAGCCTCCCTGCCTGGTCCAGAAGCCACTGGCTGGGGGAGTGACATAGAACTTTCAGCCTGGGGGCTTTGAATGAGCAGCAGTCCCTCAGTCTAGCTGGGGTCCGGGTTGAGGGGAACTCAGCAGACTTTCCCACTGGGGCTTCCTTCTACTCTTTCTTGTGTGTGTGCAGTGCTGGGAATTGAACCCAGGACCTTGTGCATGCGAGGCAAGCACTCTACCAGCTGAGCTATATCCCCATCCCCTCCTTCTACTCTTTCCCTAGAGGTCTCACCCCTGAAGTCCCAGAAGCACCATCCTGGGGTGTGAGTGGTCACAGGCAAGAGCTGCTGCTGCTGCTGCCGCCCACCTAGTCCAGCGGGTCCAGTTACCCAAGGGCTAGTGCACATGGTTTTCCTACCCTCATTGTGAAAAATCCACCTACAGTTTCCAAACCCCTCTTTTCTACTTAGTGTGGCCCTCCGAGGACTCTAGAACTCACATTTCCGGGTTGGTTCCCTTGAGGATGTGAGATGGGGGTGTCCACCCAGATGGACCCTGGCCCTCCAGGGCTGAGTTGCTGGTCTGGAGCTGACTTGTGTCAGGATAAGGGCATCAGTGCTGTTTCTCAGGTGATGGTCACAACAGCCCTGTGGATTTGGCACTGTTCTCATTCCTGTCTTACAGAGGTGGGGACAAATTTAAGGGAGGTGGAACTTGCCCACAGACCCTCAGCCCACAGACCAGGCCTCCTGCCACTTTTCTCTGACAGTCCCGAGGGCACAGGGATTGGGAGCTGGGAACCTGATGGCTGTGGTCCCCACAGGGGTCTGATCCGGGCTTGGGCCTGCCTTCCCTCCTGATGATCCCCACCACCCATATGGGCCCACAGCGGTGGCCAGAACTCCCAGGCCTGGGGAGGTTTCTCCCCCCTCCCTTGGTTGGGTCATTTTTCTGGCTGTGCTCTCTCCCGGGGGATACAGGTGTGACCTTAACATGAGGTCACAGCCCACACCTGTTTGGGCAGCAAGAGGCAGAGCATCCCGTGTGGGAACTCAATGTCATCTGGTTCCTCCAGTTGAAGCCAGGTTGGGCTCCAGAACAGGGCCACGCAGGGGCAAATGTAACAGCACTTGGGTGCCACAGTCTGTTGGAGGAAACAGGTCACCAGTCATGTGATGTCATGAGGAGCAAGGTAGGGGGAAAACAGGATCAAGGGGCGGGCATTCTGGGCCTCCAGACTGCCAGCTACCAAGGCAGAGCGATGGGAGTAGGCAGGGTGACACGGGCTGGATGCTGAGACTCGAGCAGAGGACAGGTAGGGTTGGAGGGAGAGGGGGTGTAGAACTTCCATGTGCTGAGTTTGAGGCTCCCTGAGATCAGCCAGGCTGGGAGCTGAGGAGCTCAGAGAAGGGCCCTGGGACCCTTAATCAGCACCTGAAGTGCCCAGAGTTCTAGGCTGCTCAGGACTGAGGGAGCCATGGAGGTGGCAGTTAGGAGTCACAGGTATGTGGGTCATGAAAAGATCAGAAGGCGGACTGGTGCGCTGAGTGGCAGCACTGAGGGGAGCATCCTGCAGATCTTGGGGCCTGGGCTGGGGCTCACGTGATGTCCGTAACACTGGGAGAGGGGGAGAAGTTGAAAGGTTCAAGCTAAAGCTGGAGAGGGGCCTCTCTGCTCTGCAACCTGAGGAAGGCAGCATGGAGTGGGAGAGAGTAGGGCCAGTGCAGCTGGAGCCAGCCCAGCCTGCTCTCCACCTTCAAAGCCTGTTGAGGAACTGTCCAGCACTGGGTGCTCCTGAAGGAAGATGGGCCTACCTCTTAAGACCCCAGGTCCCAGCCCCTCTTCTTGTCCTGGCCCCCATTTCTACTCATCTGACCCTGATCAAGTCCCAGCTGTGGATTTTCCTGCCCCTCAGGCTCAGAGTTCTCCCTCCTTTCCCCCAGTGCAGGGACTGGGTCCTGCCACTGTGCCTTCAGGTTCTCCAGGAACAGTCCCTGCTGGGTGTAGTTTGTGCTCCAGGAAGGGACAGCCCTGGAACTTGGCTCCAAATGCCTCTCTTGCCCATTCTGCAACCCTGGGCCTCTTCCATGGTTCTTGGCACATAGTGAGAGCCCAGGAAAAACCCAGTTAATGAGGGGCTGTCGCCTCCCTGGCCAGAACCCCATTTCTTCATCTGCACAAAGGGACAATCCTTCTTATGGGGAAGATGTGCGTAGTCAGGTTTTAAACAGGCATGGTCCCCTTAGATTCTTTTTCTTTTTGGTATTGGGTATTGAACCCAGAGGTGCTCTACCACTAAGCCACAACCCCAGCACTTTTTTTTGGGGGGGGGGGGACAGGGTCTCACTTAGATGCCCAGGCTGGCCTCAAATTTGTGATCCTCCTGCCTCAGCCTCCTGAGTTACTGGGATTACAGGCGTGCACCACCATGCCTAGCTGAGAAGTGGGTTCCTAAAAGCTGACTTTGGCTACACTGTGGAGCCTGTATTTATGGGGAGAGGCCTGGGAAGAAGCCCCGGCAGCTTCTGCCCAGAGCGGTGGACACAGGATATTTAAGAAGTTGAAGCAGAAGAGCTTTGACTTTTAAACAAATTACTTACTCAGTCCTCATGACAGCCCTGTGACATTGGGGCTGCTCTGACTCTCCATCTTAACAGGGAAACTGAGGCCCCGGGAGGCCAAGGGACCATCCAGCTAGGAAGTGGGTGCCAGGGTGTGTGTGTGTGTGCTGGGATTCAAACTGGAAAGGACTGGCTTCAGATCTCAGGGCTTTTAACTACTCCATTGTCCCAATGTGTCAAGTGAACAGATTTTGGCAGGGAGATGCCCAAGCCGTAGGGGCCCCTATAATGGGGAGCGACTGTCTAATGTAGCCATGCCCCCCTCCTTGAGACTGAGGTCTTCAGGCTCCAGAGCCAGCAGGCTTGTCAAGGGTTGTCAGTAAAAGCTAGGGTGCTCTGCAGAAGAGCTCCCTCAGGGCGGGCACACACACACACACACACACACACACACAGTGACAGAGGATGGGTTGCTTAAGAAGCCGGTGGTGTTCTGGACTGTTCTAAAAGCTGCCTCTCAGCCATGCTCCTCCAAGCAGGTCATGAATCAGGAAGCTCTATCCCAACTGTCAAGTTCAACTATGGAATCCAACGGGCCTCCCTCTTGAGACCCCAGGCCCCAGCTCCTCGTCTTGTCCTGGCCCCTGTTTTCTTGCTTGGGAAAGCCAAGACCACCCAGGGTCCCCTGCCACTCACCCATACAGAGGCAGGGTCTCAAGGACTCTTAATCCACACCTGTCCCTGACACCTGCATCCACTCTGCCCCAAAGTCCCAGCAGGTTCAAGGGTGTTAAGAAGAAAAATCATGCCCACTTCTGCACTCTGCCAGGGATATAGGGTGAGCACCGATTCTGGGTGGGATGTGCTGGGGAATTCCAGTTGTAGCCTCCCTCGGGCAGGAGGCCCTGGTCACAGCTTGCCCATGGAGACAGTTTCTGGGAAGGTGAGGGATGGGTTGGCCTCAAGAACCAGCCCCCAAGTGTCCGACAGCTAGTGGAAGTCCCTCCAGGGTGGAGGGACGTTGGTCTGAGTTTTGCGTGGTCAGGGGTACCCAGAGAGGGAGCTGGGGTGCCCCTGAAAGGAACAGTCCTGCAGAGGCCTGGGGGCACTAGAGGAAGAGCAGTCTTAGTGTCAAGTGCTGTCCAGTGGTCAGGCCAAGCCAGCGCTAAGGAAAGACACGATGAGGCATGGTTAGGACCAAAGGATGGCGGGAGACAGACTGGGGCTTTGCCTCCTCTTGGTGTGTTGGGGGGAGGCCTCAGTTTCCCTATAGCAAGTGGTTATTGGAGGGTGGCGCTGCCAGCCTCGAACAGAGGAGCCTTAGTTCTGACCGCCTTCCCCCTCACACACTGGGTCCTCCACGGATGGAGCGGAGTGAGGGTGCAGAAGGAAAGGCCAATCTTGGGGTGAGCATGTTGCCTGCGTCCTGCCAGGCAGTACGCCTGTGTGGGGCAGCCTTGCCTCGGGCGGTGGACCATCCTTCCTCTCTGGACACAGTAGCCTGTGGTGCGGAGGCCGATGCGCCCAGAAACCCAAGCCCCTGCAGTCTGTGGGCGGGGCTTTTGCCTCTCCCCGCCCCCAGGCCGCCACCCACTACGCGGTGGATCGATTGGTCGCCGGCCCATTAGTGGGGGCGTCTCGCTGGCTCATCAATATTTTAAGGAATGACCCGGCCTTGGGGTCCGGAACTGCGCGCTGGCTGGGGCTGGAGACCGGCTCCCCCCGCCCTTTTCCAATTTTCGATACTATTTTTACCTGCGGAAAGCCGGCCGCCCCCTCCCCCGCCCTGTGCGGCGGGTGGCGGGGCTGCATATCCAGCCCAGCTTGGGGCCGGTCGTGGGCCGGGTTCTGGCCTTGGGATGAGGACTGGCCTTGGAAAAAACGGAGAGCAGGGACTGGATCAGGTTTCCTCCACCCCGCCCCTCCGAAGCCCCATCCCACCCCTCCGAAGCCCCATCCCACCAAGATGGGAACCAATACAAAAAGAGAAAAAGAAAACGGTTTTTTTTTTTTTTTTCGGGAGAAGAAGCCAGACAGCTCAGGCAAGCCTAGGAAAAGCTGGGGGCGACAGACTGGGGAGGGTGGTCTGCCGCCCACGCGCCCTGGGGCCAGCACCGGATCCCTGGAGCATGGCGACTTCCTTTGTCTCCAGTCCCAGCCCTCAGAGAGGAAACTGAAGGTGGGAGGGAACCCCAGCCGGTTCCTGGCTGCAGTGCAGTGACAGCTGGACCCCAGTCTTCGGTATCCAAGGGCCATGGCCTCTGCGTCAGAATCAGGAGCCCCTGCCACCGCTGGTCCCTCTTTACCAGAGGGGAAGCTGAGGCCCTGGGAGACACTGGGTCTGCCCCAGAGGGCCAGATCTCCCAGACTGGTTCAGCAGGCCTTTTCTGGCTCCCTGGGGACCATAGGAGGAAGGCTGGGACCTGACCACAGAAACCTGAGGGCCGGGGGCCTTAGGGTTGATGGAGCTTGGGAGGGAGATCCAGTGCAGGGCCAGCCCTGGAAGAGGAGAGAATTTTGCACAGTCCAAGGCTGGAAGAATTCGGGTAGCTGGAGGAGTGACCTGGGCAGAACACAGGCAGAACTGGGAGGCTACAGGCCCAGGGAGCCCTAGGCCAGCTGAGTTCAATGCACAGACCTTCAAGGCCAGCCCAGACAGTAGGAGCAAGGGTGACAGTCCATCCTGTCTCTGGTGCCTCTGGGTTCTCCGCCCCCTTGGACCCTCCTTTCTCCGTATCTGGATCCACAGTTCCCTGCACAGTGATTGTTTGAATGTTACACTGGCTGGTCCCCTGAGTTGGATGGAAACACTTCTGGCCCCACCCAGAGGACAGGGGAAACCACCCTGGCCTGCCCAAGCCTGCACTTGCTCAGAACATTGCAGGGTCCACTTCTCATGCTGCTCTTCTGGGGAAGGGGGCCCCCATTTGCATTTGAGGAAAACAACCTCTGAGATTGGGGGTGTGGTCAGCATGTCTCAGGGAGCAGGAGGGTTAGGCCTTGAACCCAGGTCAGCTGCTTGGCATTCTCCCCAACTCTGGTCCCAAAGACAGTTAGGGACAGCACACCCTTACTCTAGCCATAGCCAGATCCTCTTCCCTGTGGTCTACAGCCTCCCCTCTATCTCCTATGGAGGAGAAACTGGGCCCCAGTTTTCTGTCTCCTATGGAGGAGAAACTGGGCCCCAGTTTCTCCATCTGTAACTAGGTGCAGTGCTCCTTGCTGACCCTGATGCTTGAGGACTTTTACCTCTGGCTACTTGACCCTTGCTTAGCCCCCAGGGACACAGAGGGCTGCTGGGCCCATGGGCTCCTGACCAGCCAGCAGTGTTGAGGAGGAGTGGTCGGGGCAGCCCCGACCCAGTGCCTTCCCACCAGTTCCTGCTTTAGACATGACCACACCTGCCAAGAGCCTTGGCAGGGTCCTCTTCAAGTTCCACCCCTCCCCATGAGGGCCAGCTGCACCTACATGTGACAGCCTTCCCAGGGCCCTGTCCCTTGACTCCATCCCTTCTCCCTGGGGAGATTTTTCCCAGCCAGCAGGAAGAGTGGGAGGGACAGGGAACGGATGGCCCCTGCCTGCCCCACCGGCCCCACGTAGGGCTCACTTGCTTCACCTAGCCTTCCTGAGCCGCCCGGTTCCCTATTCTTTTTTTTTTTTTTTTTTTTTTTTTTTAAAGAGAGAGTGAGAGAGGGGGACAGAGAGAGAGAGAGAGAATTTTAACATTTATTTATTTTTTCTTAGTTCTTGGCGGACACAACATCTTTGTTGGTATGTGGTGCTGCTGAGGATCGAACCCGGGCCGCACGCATGCTAGGCGAGCGCGCTACCGCTTGAGCCACATCCCCAGCCCCCCGGTTCCCTATTCTGACCCCTGTAGAGGTTTCAGTAGTACGGGGGAGTGAGGGGGAGGGGACATGGCCACTGTGGCCCTGGCCTGCTGGATATATGGATGGGCTTGGGGCCCTGGGACAGGGCCTTGTGGTTTTAGCTGCAGCCCACCCCCCAGGAAGTGCCCCTGGGGATCTGCCTCCCCACCTTCTCTGGAAGCCATGCTGACTGCTGGCAGGTGTGCTGCTGCCCTGTCCCCAGGGGAAGGAGCAAGAGCCAGCCATCTGGGGTATGACCCAGGCCTGCCTTGGCCCTGAAGGAGTGCTTGTGCCAGGTCCGGAGACAGTGGGAGCACCCTGCAATTAGAACTCGCTGGAGAGACACACAGGAGGGGGCTGTGGAGCCCAGAGGAGCCACCTGTGCCAGCCTGGGCAGGAGAGGCCAGGAAGGGCTTCCTGGGGGAAGCAGCCCCTGGACTTGTTCTAGAAGAGTGAGTAGGAGTTATCCAGGGATGAGAGGAGGAGCAGCAGGGCAGGGAAAAGGTCAGGCCTGAGCACTGACCCCCATTTTCATGGATTCAGCACCTCCACCTCCAAATCTAAAGCCCTGGTAAGTCCCACTGCAGCCATTGATCAGGCTGCAGATGGGAATCCCAGACCTTCCTAACCTCCTGGCTCCCTCACCCCAGTACTGGGCAGGAGTCTCCCCGCCAGTTTGGAAACCTGTCCTCAGTACTTCCTCCCCAGGCGGGTCCTGTGGCTTGCGACTGCAGATGGAAGCTGACCCAAGGAGAGGGAATTCCCAGGGTGCCCTCAGCGCAGAGGCCCTGCAGGTGGTCCCTGGAAATAGGGCAGCCGTTCTCACCTGGCACTTAATTACAGGGCCCGGCTCCCGGGGAGGCCTGAGATGGTGCTCCCCAGAGCTGGGAGAGAGGAGCATGCCGGGAACTGGGGGGATCCTGGGAGGGCAGGTGAGGGCATGGCCCCCTGTCAGCCCCTTAGGGGGACAGTCCCTCCATCCCAACACCAGGCTGGTCCCTCAGGCAGGAGGGCCCCAGGGCAGAGCCTCAGCTCCTCACTTATTTTCCCTTAGTGATTTTCACCCTGGCCTGGAGGGGGGTGGGAGTGTGCACCTGGGCCTGGCCCCCGGGGAAAATGGCCACTTAGGGGGACCAGGAGGCAAGTCCCCACAAGTAACCAACTGGACATGGGGAAGGATGGCCTTGCTGTGCAGTAGGAAGGAAGCTAAGGAGGTAGCCGCTGGGATTCCTAGGTTGAAGATTCCTCCAGAAGGCTGGGCTTGGCCAGGAGTTCTGGAGGGGACAGCAAGCAGGCCTCTGTGAGGGGAGTGGGACCTTCAATGCCCGTACACACGAAAAATGGCCCGTGCTCTTTCCACATAGGGAGGTGACCCCTGAGTCCCAGACTCATGAAGACCTAGATAAGAATTCTAGACCTGTCTTGTCACTGATAAGTCCTCAGGCCCCGTGTGGTGACAGCTGTGACACCACGTGGTGTGCTGAACACGTTCATTTGTTCCTTCATTCCGTCAGTGTTGACTGAGCACCTGCTATGTGCCCAGTTCTGGGGACAGCTACACTTAGACTTGCAGCACTGTCACTATTCCTGCCTTGTGGAACCTGCCTTCTGGAGGAAGAGGGCAGAGGAGGACACACAACCAGATGAGCAGACACATGCTATGTCAGGTGACAGTGCATGCCATGGAGACTCCAAACAGGCACGGGGCACAGAGCGTCTGTGCTGGAGAGTGTGGAACATTTATTGTTCTCAATAGAGTGTCCAGGCCAGGCAGTGGGACAGAATGATATTAGAAAAACCCCAAAGGATGTGAGGGAGAGGACACTGAAGGCACAAGCAAAGGCCCTGAGGTGGGAGCCCAGCCAGCACACCTCCAGGATGGCAAGTAGGCAGGTGCCCGGGAGCAAGCAGCAGAAGATGGGTCTACAGAGGTAAATGCAGTAGCTGCTGCCAGGCCTGGGGAGCCGGGTAGGACTCTGACTTCTGCTCCCAGCCTTGGTCGGATTTGAGGGCAAAGGGACCAAATGTGTCCTGTGTTTTAGAAATGGTGACTGGGGTCCTGGTGGAAAGCAGACTAGGGACTCAGGTCAGGCTCGCTGGACAGGTGAAGGCGCTCTGAAGTACTGCAGGCAAGGGAAGGATTTTTCTTTTTCTCCCCCTGAACTTGGGGTTGAACTCTGGGCAGCTCTACCGCTGAGCCACATCCCCAGCCCTTTTTTATTTTGAGACACGGTCTTGCTAAGCGGCTGAGGCTGATCTCAAACTTGCAGTCTTCCTGCCTTGCCCTCCCAAGTCGTCACTGGAATTAGAGGCCACCATGCCAGGCTTGGGAAGGACTCAGAGGCCTGTGGAGGAGTGGCCAAGGGCTGGCTGTGCTCTCTGCTCATTTCAGAGGCAGAGCCAATCGGATTGTGTGTGACTTCTTCTTGCCCACCAGGCTTTGGGGACCTTAGAAGAGGTTACTGAGGAAAGTGAGGTCACTGAAGGCTTGTAGGGGCCCCACTTTAAGGCATCTGTCACTCCAGCCTCCTCTGCAGACCACAGGCATGACCCTGGGGTTCCCTGAGATTGCTGTTTGGAAGGATATGAATGTGGGGCTCCCTTCCTGGGGACACCGCGTTGTCCTCTGTTTCCTTCCTCTTCACTCTTCCCTGCTGCTCTAGCAGCTGAGGGCAGCACCCCGCCGCACTTACATGCACAGCCTTGGGGAGCCCGGCTGCCCAAAGGAGGTGATAGATGGGCACGCAGTTCAGTGGTCAGAAGGTCACTGCTGCTCTTGTCCCCACAGCTGCAGGGTACCGCGATGGGACGGGAGCCATGAACGGTGCCGACCCTGGCGCCGCCGCCGCTACCCCGGTCCCTGTCCCGGACTGGCGGCAGTTCTGCGAGCTGCACGCGCAAGTGGCCGCCGTGGACTTCGCGCACAAGTTTTGCCGCTTCTTGCGGGACAACCCGGCCTACGACACGCCCGACGCCGGGACCTCCTTTTCCCGCCACTTCACCGCCAACTTCCTGGACGTCTTCAGCGAGGAGGTGCGCCGCATGCTGGTGGCAGGGCCAGCGTCGCGGGGGACCCCTGAGCGCGCCAACGCCATGGAGCCTGAGCCCGTGGGGACCTCAGCGCTCAAGACTACTGCCTATGGCCACTCGCGGAGCTCGGAGGACGTGTCGGCGCACGTGGCGGCCAAGGCCCGGGTCCGTAAGGGCTTCTCCCTGCGCAACATGAGCCTGTGTGTGGTGGACGGTGTGCGGGACATGTGGCACCGTCGCGCCTCCCCTGAGCCTGAAGCTGGGGCCACCCCGCGGGCCGCTGAGCCCCCTGCGGAGCCACGTGACAAGTGGACGCGTCGCCTGCGGCTATCACGGACTCTGGCGGCCAAGGTGGAGCTGGTGGACATCCAGCGCGAGGGTGCGCTGCGCTTTATGGTGGCGGACGATGCAGCCACAGGCCCTGGGGGCGCCGCGCAGTGGCAGAAGTGCCGCCTGCTCCTACGCAGGGCGGTGGCTGGGGAACGCTTCCGCCTGGAGTTCTTCGTGCCACCCAAGGTGAGCTTCTCCTTGTACCGGGAGGATGGAGGAGGAGAAGGGCAGCAGCTCGGGCAACTGCTGGCTGAGGACCCAGTGGCCTCATCAGATGGACAGGGTGGAGCCTGTGGTGCCAGGATGCTGGCCCAGCTCTGCCTCCTGGGTAAACCCCACCCTTCCTCTGTGAACCAGGAAAGGGAACCGCGCCTGGGTGCTAAGGAGCCTGCCTGGCCGCCTGTCCTCCTTTCCTCCTCACCCTGGCACCAGGGCAGGCACTGGTCAGCGAGGAGGCCTGCTGGATGAGGGACAGGCAGTGACAGAGCACACTCAGAGAGGGGCCCCAGGAGGCCTGCTTCTGGGCTGCCAGGCTCCAGCCCTGCTCTGCCCAAGTGGCCCTTTTCCAGCCAGAGGAAGGCAAGGCTTCTCACTGGCCGTCACCACCTCTTGGGTGTCTCTGCTCACTGTCTGAGTGCACTGGCCCCTGGCCCTCTTGGGGACTGGCCATCAGAACACTGATGGTAGCTTGGGCCTTCTCCAAGTGGCAAGCCTGCTTGTTAGTAAAGTGGGAATGATTGTCCCCTTAGTATTCACCTCCTGAGATCCCACCATGTGCCCGGCCCTCAGGCTGGTGGCCATGTGCACATACAAGATGTCCTCCTCCCAGTACCCCAGTCAGGTGGGCACCTGGTCCCCAGGTCACAGAAGAAAACACAAACTTATTATACCCAGAAAAGGGGTGTGGCCTATCCCCAGTGGGTGGCAGAGATGGGCTAATTATACCCATCACCCTGGTGTTTGGGTTTGAAAGGAGTGGGGGTGGGGGTCCCTGGCACACAGGTTGAGCAGGTATAGAAACTGACAACACCCCTCGGGGGCCCATGGAGGCTCCCGGCCACCCCAGGGCCCGCCTGAGTCTCTTGGGAACTCAGCATACCCCTCCTAGAAATGCAGGTGCGTGGGCTCCCGAGGACAGGTGCTCATGAGCCACAGGGCTCTAGAGAGGTGACTTCCCTGAGACACTCTGAAGAGCTTCTCCCCAAGTCCCAGAACTCCCAGGCTTCACAAGGACTCTTTGCCAGTCCCCTTAGGTCCCTGAGAGAAATCATAGCCACTAAGCCCAACTCCACCCCTTGGCAGACAGGGAGACCAAGGCCCCGTGAGAGGTGGGGCTCACTCAAGGTCACCCAGAGGGCAGGGACAGAGGCCCAAGGCTTTACCCCCTCCACCCCTGAGTGGCAGTCACAGCTGTCTGTCTGTAAATAGCTGTGTCTGCTGCCCTGGGGGAGGGGACGCAGCAGCTGGTGCCCTCTGCCTTGGTCTCTGCAGAACCTGCCAGCTTTACCACTGTCAGAAGGCAGGTTCCTGAGGGCTCACAGGACCCTTCCACAACCTCTGAGGAAGACCAGCGTGTTTCTACCCCATAATGTCTTCCTCATCTTCACACAATCATTGGAACATATCTTGGTATTTGGGAGTGCTCCCAGGGGAAGGGTGGATCACACCAGGGGGCATTTTCTGTTGCTATAATAAAATACCTGAAGCTAGATATTAGATAAAGAAAAGAGATTTCTTCATCCCAATTTTGGAGGCTGAAAGTCCAAGAGCAGGAAGCTCCACGTTTCCGGTCTCTGCTGAGGATCTTCTTGGCCTGTCACAACACGGCAGAGAAGGCAAAAGGGAAATGGCTGCATGCCGGGAAGGCCAAGTTTATGGAGCAATCAATCTCCCTCCTGGAACAGCGCCAGGGGCCCTGGAGACTACATTAACCTCTTCCCAGGGCAGTGCCCCCAGTGACCCGCCACCTTCCACCAGACTCCAATTCTTAAAGGTCCCACTGCCTCCTGAAAGCGGCAGAGTGGGGACCCAGCCTCCAGCACAGGTCCCCTTGGGGAGCAAACCACGTCCAAACCCCAGAACATGCTAAGGGCTCAGGTTGGGTTTTCCAAATGTGTCTGGCCACAGGGTGGAGGAGCACCCAGAGCACCCCTGCTGACACCCCACTGCTGGGCCACCCCCCAGGTCTGCATCTCCCTTCACCTCTGGGCACCGGCTGCACCTCAGAGCAGTCGGGAGTGTGGAGTCTGCCGGCGCAGGGCCTGGGCTGGGTGTCCCAGCCCAAGTCTCTGGCTTCCTGCCCTCTCATCCCAGCAGGAAGGGTCTCTAACCCCAGGTCCCCTCAGCCCTACTCCAGGGCAGACTTACGGACCCAAGAAGCAGTGGGGCTGGCCTCTGCCATTGGGGGGCCACCAGGAAACCCACATTTGCAGGCTGGATACAAACTTTAATAGAGTGAGCTCCTGGGGCCCCCAGGAAAGACACTGGAGCTGCCCAAAGGGGGACAGGGACAGGGCATGAGCTGAGGGAGCAAAGACAGTGGGGAAGGAGCACAGGAGTTCTGTCAGGACCAGCTGCCCCAGTACAGCTGGCCCCAGGTGCCAGCCCGAGGGACCACAGTGCCTCCCGCCAGCAGGAACCTCCACTGCCCTACCCACCCCATGACCACCAGGACCCCCAGCCCCACTGGCTACTCTGATGGCCTGACACCCTGCCCAGCCAAGCCCCTGGGTCATGGCTCCCAGCCCAGCCCTGCAGCCACTGGACGGTGGCCAGGCCTGCCAGGAATTCCCTGCTGCCTGCCCACCGAATGTGTGGTCTTTCCCTTTCCTCCTAGAAAGTCCCTGTCCTAGAGCCCGAACCCTCCGGGAATCCCAGTCCCAGGTCCAAGGCCACGACGGCCATGAGCTTTGGGGCAGAGCACACAGAGCCAGGCACCTAGAGAGCCTCCCAGGGAAACTGCCAGCGCCCTGGGTGCCCCTGCAGCGGCACTGGGAACACTAGTCTCTTTTACCCACAGCTGGGGACAGGGCCCTGCTCTGCTCCAGAGCCCTATTCTGAGGCAGGAGCGCTGAGCCAGCTCCTCACCTGAAGCAGGAGGCCAACTTTTCTTCTTTGTTTGTTTGTGTTTTTTTTTTTAATGAACTAGAAGAGAATAGAAAACACCACATTCCATCACACACAGGGCAAGTATCGCCCAGTGGGACGCTGGTTTCAGATACTTTTACCTGGGTAGGTGCGTGCTGGGCGGCAGCGTCAAGTGCATTTCTTACTGTGGGTCAAGGTCAAAAATGGGAAGACCGCAGGTCTGGAGGAGTTGTTGGGGGGGGGCAGCCCAGGTGGGGCTCACCCCTCCAGACCTGTGGGTCGGAGGCTCAGTCCAGTCAATCTTAGTCCATCCCTGACTTGCTGCATGACCACAGTGGGACGTCCCTCATTGCCTCCCTCAACTTTCCCATCTGTGAACTGGGGACTAGGACACCTTTATGCCAGGGTGGCCACAGCAGTTCCACGCTGGGGACTGCTCTGATCCCCGAGAGCTAGGAGAGGTAGAGAGGGTGTCGGGAGGCCCTGGGACAGCCCTGACTGACCTTTCCCCTGGCCTCCTAGGCCTCCAGGCCCAAGGTCAGCATCCCTCTGTCGGCCATCATTGAGGTCCGCACCACCATGCCCTTGGAGATGCCTGAGAAGGACAACACCTTCGTGCTCAAGGTGAGGCCCCGCCCTGGTCCCGAAGATCCTCTGGCTGCCCAAGACCACCTCCCTCCTGGGTGGCCAGCTGAGGGCAACGGGGGGAGGAAGCCCCTGGGACAGATGTCTCATACCTACCCAGGACCCGAGTCTGGGGCTGGGCTCTGGGTAGGTAGGTAGGTGGCCGGGCACCAGGGGCCATCTGGACCCCGTCCCATTTCCTCCGGGCCTGGGTGAGTTTCACTTCCTCCCCTCCCTTCCTTGCTGGAGCCAGGGCACATGCACCCCCCAGGCAGAAGTGGTGGCCAGCTTGCAGCAGTTATGCAAATGTTCCTGTCGCAGGGCACTGGAGTGTGGGAACCGGCCTGGGCCCACAGAGGGCACAAAGGCACTGCGGGTGGCGGGAGGCACCCCATCCTTTTCCCAGGCCCCACCTTCCCTGGGGTGGCCTGCTGGTCTACTGAGGACATGGCTCTGGGCTGCCAGGGCTGCGGTCCCTGTGCCTCCTGGAAGGATCAGAGAGTGTTTGTGAGGCAGAGTCCCCAGGGATGCCTGGTCCCACCCACCCAAAGCCACATGAAGCCCCCACCCTCTTCTCCAGGCCCGGGGGCGGGGGGGTTGTGTATTTACCCACCCACCCCTGTGTGTTTAGTCACGAACTCACTAATGCATTGGGCAAACATCTTCCCACCCTTTACCCTGAGTCACCCCAGGCTGGGGGCTGAGGACACAGCCCTTGCCCACCTGGCATTCCCATCTGCGGGGTGTCCCCTGTACAAGCCCTGAAGCGGAGGGACTTGCCTGCCAGCTCCATGGTGGTACTCGGTTTCCCCGTATGTTCAGAGAGAGATTAAAGAAGGGTCTCTGGGGACCCTCCCAACCCAATACTGTATTTTTACAGAGACAAAAAGCCAAGAGCATGAGGCCTGGGCAACCCAGAGACTTGGGTTAAGGTCCCAGCACTATCACTGATTGCTGTGTGATTTAAGCAAGTTATTTGGCCTCTCTGAACCTCAGTCATCATCATCTATAAAATGGGGACAAGCCAGGCATGGTGGCACACAGCAGCAATTCCAGCAACTCGAGAGGCTAAGACAGGAGAATTACAAATTTGAGGCCAGACTGGGCAACGTAGTGAGACCCTGTCTCAAAATAAAAAATTAAAAGGGCTGGAAAATGGCTCAGTGGTAACATGCCCCTGGGTTCAAGCCCCACTATTGCAATAAAATACATTAATCAAATGGGGACAGGACATCAGCCCCCAGCCATGGAGCTGGTGGAAGCTTATTCTATGAGCTGTGGGGTAGATCATACTAGCCCTAGCTCTCACAAGGGCCCTCTGGAGGTGACTTCTCTGGGGAGTGTGGCCATATTGGTAAAGTTCCAGGTGCAAAAGCAGGGGAGCCCCTCAACTCACCATGCTGGGGGTCCAGGCCACTGTCCTTCCCCAGCCAGCCTGGCCTCCTTGAGGCTACAGCTCCAGGGCCTGAGGACATCAGGTCCCGTGGAGCTGGGCTGCACCCCTGGGGCCCTGGCCTGGGTTTGGGCTGGTGCCTGGTGATGGCCCCACTGTCCTCCTGCCTCCTCACCCCCACGAGTCACATGCACATTCATCCTGGGTCCGGAGCCCCCTGCCAAGGGGAGGGAGGCTGGCGCTGGCCCACACCCTGACGCCCTCTTTCCCAGGTGGAGAATGGAGCCGAGTACATCCTGGAGACCATCGACTCCCTGCAGAAACACTCCTGGGTGGCCGACATCCAGGGCTGCGTGGACCCTGGGTGAGTGCTGGAGTGGCCCCAGGAGGGGGACAGGCTGGGCCCTCGATCCTGACCACACAGGGAGCAGCCTCTAGAGCAGGGCAGGAGCTAAGCTCTAGAAACGGGCTTTGCTCATCCTAGTCCCCTCCAGGTGGGTGCCAGCCAGGCTCCCCATGCCCTGACCCCATCCTGACCACCTGTGGGCTCTGTGGGGCCTGCTCTGGAGGGCCAGGGTCTAGGGACCTGGAAGGATTGGCCCACGTCTTGTCTTCACCTCAGGGGAGCCTCCAACTACCAAGAGATGGGCCGTGATGAGCCCCGGGGGCTGGGAGAAACCCCTAACCCAGCCCCAGCCAGGGAAGGCCTGTGGTAAAGGTGCTCGCCTAATCAGCTGCTTAGCTGAAGAGCAGGCCTGAGCCCGCAGACGGGATGAAGAAAAGCAGAAAGAACAACCCAGCAAAAGGTGTCCATGTGTACCAAGAGCCTGGGACTTGGAGGGGCTGTTAAGACCTCCAGGATGGCTGGTGCAGGAGGTTCTCATGAGAGCCCAGGAAGCTAGTAGGTCAGGACAGAAGGGAGCCATGGCGGGTCATAAGCAGGGAGCAGCTCTGGTCAGCTGTCCAGGGAGAGCAGCAGGGAGACTGACTCCACCATCTAGGAGAGATCCGGAGGCCAGGAGCAGGAGGGGCAGGCCAGCTGAGGGCCGCGCACTTGGCAGCGCTCTTCTGGCTAATGGGGTGAGCCGCCCTGGGGGAGGGGCCGCTGCTTTCTAATTAACAGCTTCATTTAAGGAAGCACAATTAAAGTCCTGAGTGCCTCCCAGGCCCTGATCCCCAAAGTGGCTGTAATCCCTCCCCTGCCACCCTGCCCGCCATCTGCTCTGCAAACTCCTTCCTGGCCTTCTCTCTTTACAGAACTGAAGAGCTGGGAGGGCCCCAGACACCTCACTTTACAAATGGGGAGACAAAGGCCTTGGGGGGCAAGGAAGCTGACCAGGCCCCGCCCACCACCAAACCCTTATTAGGGGGGCAGGAGGCATGCAGCCCCAGGGGGCACTGTACCCACTTGGTGGCCTCTAGTCAGTCATATGGTGGCCACAGAGCCAGCCTAGGGTGAGGCTGGTCATGTGACTGTCAGCCGCTGCAGGGGCGGGTTCAGGTCCCGGCAGGACACAGCTGTGCTTTCTCAACTCCACAGCGACAGCGAGGAAGACGCCGAGCTGTCCTGTGCCCGGGGAGCCTGCCTGGCCAGCCGCGTGGCCTCCTGCAGCTGTGAGCTCTTGACAGATGGTAGGAGGGGGCAGAGCTGAGTCACAGGTGACAGGGTGGGAGGGCTGGCGGCTGGGAGTGACAGATAAAGGAACGCGCTTCTCACCTGCTATTCTCCCAGCGGCAGACCCACCCCGACCCCAAGGACCCCAAGACACAGCGGCAGCTGTGGGCGCCGTGGTGACAGCCCCACACAGCCGAGCTCGAGAGGCCGTCGGAGAGTCCCTGCTCCATGTCCCACTGGAGACCTTCCTGCAGACCCTGGAGTCCCCCAGTGGCAGCGGCAGTGATGGCAATAATGCAGGTACCGTGGCAGCTGGCTCTCCTGTCCCTCCCCTCCTGGTCCCTGCCCTGGCCACGGGGACCTCTGGGTACCCTGTGGAGCCCTTGCGGAGCCTCAAAGCAGTGTCATTTCTTCCTGCTGGTCCACAGCAGTTCTGGGTTTTGTTGGCACCTGGCCCTTCCCATCAGGCCTGGTTTTCATAGAAGATGCTCATGGAATGGGGTGCAGAGGGTTGGAACTGTGGGGGGACAGGGGGCTTGATTTGTTCCCAGGTTGGTTGCCAACTTGCAGAGGGACCCAGCCCTTGCCCTCTGCTCTCAGTTCACCTTGTACTGATACCTGATGGGGGATCAGCTCCCTGCCCAGTTCTAAAATTAACCAAGCAGCATTTTACCAAAACCAAAGCGGCTGCCTCTCCTCTCTCCTCTCTGGCTTGCCCCGCCCTCTCCATCACCCTCACACTGTTGCTCCTCAGGGGAGGAAGGAGCCGCTGAGCAGGATCCCGAGGCTGAGCCAGAGCTGGAGCTCTCCGACTACCCCTGGTTCCATGGGACGCTATCACGGGTCAAGGCCGCTCAGCTGGTGCTGGCAGGTGGACCCCGGAGCCACGGCCTCTTCGTGATCCGCCAAAGTGAGACTCGGCCTGGGGAGTACGTGCTGACCTTCAACTTCCAGGGCAAAGCCAAGGCAAGTGTGCATAGGAAGCCACGGGGTAGAGCGACCACCCTGGGGCAGGTGGCCCTGGTCGTGAGGCTTAGGTGTGGCATGACTTTCCACAAATCAGGCTCACTCCTGCCTATAGGGAAGCCACCTGTTGGTGACAGGGCACCTAAGGCCAGGCCCTTCTGAGAACCAATTTGGCAAGTCCTTTGGGCACCTGTGCACTGGGGATCACACAGCACCTGGGCTTCTGAGGGCCTCCACCCAGAGCCACCTGGATGCAGGGCTGCGGCTAGCTGAGGCCCTCATGGTCGCGCCCCAACAGCGCCTCTTCCCTGCTCTGGTCACTTTACCAATCCCTCCTGGACCTGGCCTGTGCTCAGACAAGTGAGGGGAAGGAAAGTGCAGACCGGAGGGGAGGTGCTAGGCGGGGCAGGAGGGCTGCGTAGGCCTAGGGGGCAGAGCAGGGGACCCTGGTCTGAGGTGTGCAGAGGGTGAGAACTGCTGCAGCAGAAACAGGAAGGTGACCAGACAGGGCCTAAAGTGAGCAGAGGTGTGCCACCCAAGAAGGGACCATGGGCCATGATGACCTATGGGGCCAAGAAAAATATGGCAAGAAAAGTCACAAAGTGGGCAGGAACCTCCGTGCCCCCCCACCCCCACCAGACTTGTGTTTCTGATAAGGAAGCAGCTGCAGCCCTGGCTCCTTCTAGGACGTGATTTCCCATCAGTCCCTGCTGCAGGAGGGGGTGCCCTAGGACTCCAGGTCTGCAGCTGGTGGTCATTGTCTGCTGGCCCCAGCTGGCCCTCCAGTGACCTCCAGGCCTCTCTCCTGGGCAGCCCCTTGCCCGACACCTCCTTGGAAGGCAGCCTGCCTTAGCAGGTCTTCTGACAGCCAGGCACTTAACACTGTCCCCAGAGGCTCACAGGTCACTTGGTGGCCAGCACTCCTCCAGGGAGGGCCTGGATCCTGCACATGCCTAAGCCAGGGGTTAGGATAGGGCCCGGCCCACCAAGCAGCGTGGAGGGGGAAATAGGATGGGCAGGAGGCAACCTTGAATCTGCCTTTCCCCTCTGGCTGGTTGCCATTCCCCCAGAGTGAAACTGACCACTCTAGGTCTTAGTGGCAGCTAGAGCAGGACCCTCCACTGACACAGAGAAGGAAGAGCACTACTGTCCC
Source organism: Ictidomys tridecemlineatus (assembly GCF_052094955.1). Taxonomy (NCBI): domain Eukaryota; kingdom Metazoa; phylum Chordata; class Mammalia; order Rodentia; family Sciuridae; genus Ictidomys; species Ictidomys tridecemlineatus. The sequence continues at coordinate 116,885,017 of NC_135486.1, forward strand.
CGAGGCAGCTCTTCCCCTCAGAGAATAAACCACAGAAGAGTGAGAAGCATCTGTCTTGCTTCCACCTGCCTCTGGGGCCCTGCTCTGCCCTGGGCCTCTGCCCAAGAGGAGGCTGAGGTGGGACCCACTGGGCTTGGAGGAAGTGCTCCAAGCTCTGTGCTCTGTGACTGGGCAAGCCTCTCCCCCTTCCTGTTTCCACATCTCTAATATGGAGGCCATGATCCCTACCTCCTGGGATTTGGGAGGGAGATGGGATGTGAAGGGCAAGGGCTCAGGCACAGAGTGGGTGCTCTCAGCCTGGCGACAACTCTTCAGTCCCAACCCAGCTCTGTTGCTCCCCTCCACCACTTATACCACAGGAGTGGCCCCACCTCCAGACCGGCCTCAGGTGTGAGAAGCACTGGGGTCGGTCTCACTGAGACTTAGTCCTCCAACAACCCCTAAAGGCACTAGACAAGCAGGTGACCAGCCCAGGACCCTGCCACTGACCACCTGCCTGTGTTCACAGCATCTGCGCCTGTCCCTGAATGGCCACGGCCAGTGCCATGTACAGCACCTTTGGTTCCAGTCTGTGCTTGACATGCTCCGCCACTTCCACACCCACCCCATTCCCCTGGAGTCAGGGGGTTCCGCTGACATCACCCTGCGCAGCTATGTGCGGGCCCAAGGCCCCCCACCTGGTAAGATGCCATCACCTGGCCCGTGTGATCCCTTAGGAAGACAAGCAGGCAGGTGGCCACCCAGCATGGCTAGTCCCTGACCCAGAGTGTCAAAGGCACTCCCTCCCCCAGCCTGACCATAGCCATTGTGAGCCATGGGGGGACAGGGGTGGGGACATCAGAAATCAAGATAGGGAGGCAGCCCCACAACAATTAGGTCCCAGACCACTGGCAAGTGGAGGGAGTGCTCAGGGGCAGCACAGGTGGGTTTTCTGGAGTTCTGCATGGGCTGGGGCTCAGCACGCAACTCTTGGGAGGAAGCACTAGCTGGGTGGTGTAGGGGGTGTCCACATACGCAAGAGGGGTACGCTGCCTGTGTCCGTGCATCGCCACTTGCACCGGGCCAGTGTTCAAAGGTGGACACTTAAAGCAGGGCCCTGGGTCCCCATGCATTCCAGGGCCACACGGCCCAGCCAGGAACTCTGCACACCTGCCTGTTTGGCCTGGGCCGGGAAGGGTGGGGCGTGGGTGCCTCGGGCTGGGCGCTGACGCCACGTGACCTCTCACTGCAGACCCCGGGCCATCGCCCAGCACCGTGCCCGCGCCCTCCGCTTGCTGGACCGAGTCCGCCGGCCAGCACTACTTCTCCAGCCTGGTCTCTGCCTCCTGCCCTCCCGCCTCGCCCTCCGATGCGGCCGGTGCCTCGTCCTCGTCCGCCTCGTCGTCCTCAGCAGCGTCGGTTCCCGCGCCCCCGCGCCCCGCGGAGGTCCCGCTGAGCGCGCGCAGCCGCAGCAACAGCGCCGAGCGCCTGCTGGAGGCCGCGGCCGGCGCCCCCGATGAGACCCCGGACGCGGCGCCGGGCCGCGCGCGCGCCGTGGAGAACCAGTACTCCTTCTATTAGAACCGCAGCGCGCCGCCACGCCCCCCGCGGACGCCACGCCCCCGGCGGCCCGGCCACGCCCACTGGCCCCAGCCTGGCGCTGGTGGGAAAAGCGAAGCTCTTCAGTGAAGACATAATGTTATTAAAGAGCCTGTTTTAGGGACTGCAACTGGCTCTCCTGTTGTCCTTTCCGCTGCGCTGGTCTCCCTTTCCTCTGGAAATCGGCTCCCTCCATTCAGGGACCGTCGCAAGGCCACACAGGCTAGGTGGAGCCCACCGCGGCCTGGACTCTGCCAGCCTCGCCCTGCTGCCTTAGGGAGCCTATTGAGATAAGCAGTGGGCTCGGAGGGTCAGGACTGGGGAAGGGGCCTTAGTGGAGCTGTGAGAGAGGAGGGGACAAGAATGTGGGGGTGCCAGAGGAAAAGAGACGCCCTGAACGGTGGGGCCGGGCCAAGTCCCCGGCGCCTTGAATGCCAGGTTGAGGAGCTGAGCCCTGGTTGGCAGAGTAGGGTGTCCTTGCACAGGTCAGTAGAGGCCTGAAAGTGTGGACAGGGTCAGGGGCCAGGGTTTCTCCTCGTTAGCCCCTTGGGCGATTGGACAATGAGAGGCTGAATTTCCCAACGACCCAAACTCAAACTCGCCCCCACCCACACCCTGTGCCTTTCCTCAAGAAAGCCAGGGCTGGAACTCTGTGTCCCCAGCCTTGGGTGGTGTTCCCTCTGTGAAAACTCCCATTCCTGCTGAGTCAAAGCCCACATCCCCTCCCCCAATCCCAACTGGTGACCTGGAACCCCAGGAGAGCCTTGTAGGACCTGGGCCATGATGTGTATAGTAGTGGACAGAAGCCACCTTGGGCTGGCTCCAAGGTTTTGCTGCTTCAGCTACCAGAACAGCACCTTCGGCTGCCACTGTGGCTACAAGGAGGCCAAGATCTGGGCCACCTCAGCTTCCAGCATCTCCATCCACTGTGGACGGAGCCCCCTGTCCTGTCCCCTGGTGGTTTGGGGCCTATATGAGGCCAAGTGCAAGTCCCCATCTCACCCCAGCAGGAGCAGAAGATCTGGTTGACGCTCAGGCTGAGCAGAACAAGGAGAGAGGTGCAAGCTGTCCGGCTGCCTCTGCCTCGGTCAGCCAGGGCCTCCTGCATGTCCCTCCCTCCTGGCAGGCTAGACACAGTCTCCAAACCTGAAGCGTCCTCCCCACTCTCAATGGATGTGGCCCTTTGGAAGGGTTCTGAGGAAGCCTCGGGAGTGAAAAGTTGACCTGCGGGTCCTCCTGATACAGCCAGCCATGGCAGAGTCCCATGGTAAGTAACCAAACGGGAATCTGAGCACAAAGGCATGTAACCTTTGCACAATCAGAGGCCCTAAGGATGGCAGCCAGGCTCTGTTCCTGTGGCGCTCCTTAAGTGAATTCAGGGAACAACTCTAGGAAATGACAAGGTGACCCTGGCTCTCCCGAAGGATGCGCCTGGAGGGTAAGCACCCGGACGACAAGTAGAAAGGGCCTCTCTTCTCTGCAGTGTGCCGCAGGGACAGATCTCGATTCTGTCACTCAATCTTGTGCTTCTAGAAAGCCTAGACTCAATGGGGCTCTAGGGAAATCACAGCAGTCGCACAGATGGCAACAGCCTCTCTGGGGTGGCATCATGTGCTCCTCAACCAGTGTTCGGGACGCCCGCTCTGTGCCAGAACTGTGGAGTAGCCGGGAAGGCCGCCAGGCAGGCCCATTGCCTATGTGATGGGCAGTGACAGAGGTCGGGCCATGCCCTGGGACCACAGGAACCCCAGCTACCGTAAAAGCGCTTGGCAAGGGAGGAGAGGGCTGCAGGCACAGTGATGGCATGAGCCCTGAATGCCAGGCTAGGGAGGAGAAGGCGCTAGGCAGCTGGCGCCAGTTAGAAATGGGAGCTGAGATCCCCCTGGGAGGCTGGGGGCAGGGAGTCTGGGTGAGAGATGAGGGGCTGGGCCACAGTAGCAGAGGAGGAAGGTCATCAGCAGAGTGGCTGGGGGGTGGCGGAGAGTTCCTCCTGGTGGAAGACTGGATTGCAGGAGCCAGGGGACAGCCCAGGATCACACCCACCATTGGCCGTTGGTCTCCTACTCCAAGGTCAAGAAACTTAGGCACTGCAGTTTCTATCCTCTCCTAGGAGGGACCCTGGAGCCACAAGCAGGTCTAAGTGAGGACTTGTGGGCCCACTGAGCTGACTGAAGGTGACCCAAGAGTGCAGGCCTGACCACATGGAGCGGTTTTCCCTCCCTCATCCCCCCTCAGTCAGACCAGGAAGTGGGAAAATGCTCTACTTCCTGTTGTCCTGTGAGGCTCCTCCTTCTCCAAGTGGATCATTCCCCTGTGGGAGCCCAGGTACCTGGGGAAGGGTCCACACCTGTGCCTTGCCACCAACATGGAAAGTTGACCATTTTATGGCCCTGAAAGTGCCTACAGAAATAGAATTGGCATACCAGCAGTGGTGGAAATAAACAGTTGCCTCTGGTAGGCACTGCTAACACAGGCAAGTCAGAGCCCCTTTGGAAGAGAAGTCAATTTCCAAGGACCCAGAGGGGCTCCGATGTGCCTAGCAATGAGATTGCCAGGAATCCAGGCCCACCTGTAATCTCAGCAACTCCAGAGGCAGAGGCAGGAGGATGGTGAGTTTGAGGCAAGCCTCAGCAACTCAGTGAGATCCTGGGCAATATATTATTATGTTGTATTATATAATACAAAATAATCTCCAAATAAAAGAAAAAAGGGGATGGAAATGTAAGTCAGAGGTAGAACGCAGTACCACAATAAATAAATAGATGATAGATAGGTAGATAGATATGAGACAGGGAAGGCAGATTTTGAATAATTAATCTCAATCATTCTCCCAATTTTTTTTTTTAATACCAGGGATTGAACTCAGGGGCACTTGACCACTGAGCCACATCCCCAGCCCTATTTTGTATTTTATTGAGAGACAGGGCCTTACTGAATTGCTTAGCACCTGGCTTTTGCTGAGACTGGCTTTGAACTGGTGATCCTCCTGCGTTAGCCTCCTGAGCCATCTCCCAAAATGCTTTCTAAGGCATAATAAGGTGCATCTGGCCAAAACTGCAACCCTGCAGGTAGAAAGTTTCCTGTGGTGTCCAACTCTCCCCCAAAATGCTGTGGGCCAGGGGTTCCTGGTCTCTTTTGTGATTCAGTCCTGCTCAGAATAATGTTTAATATGCAATAAAATATAAATGGACTAGCAGAGGAAAGCAATTCTAATGAAATTCAGTCAAACTATTAAATAAAACAAAAAGGTTCAAAATATTTTTAAAATGTTTGATATGATAATATACCTGTTTCTTTTTTAACGCTTTAAATAGCAAAGCTCTAACTCAAAGTGGTTCTCATGACTTGTAATTTCAAATACGATGAATATGAACAATACTTCAGAGTTTCTGCAACAACCAAGATGTGGTATGACAATATTTCCGATTCCTTATTGGTGGCAAAGTGACAGGTGCAGCTACTAACTATGTGGTTTCTCCTTAAATGAAAGAAAATGTGATTTTTTTCAGTTGGAGGTTAATTAAGAGAAGTAGGCTTGGGTGTAGCTAAGTGACGGAGTGCTTGCCTGGCATGTGTGAGGCCCCGGGGTTTCCATCCCAATACTGCAAAAATAAATAAATAAATAGGTAATTGTATGCCCAGTCAAGTTCATGGACTTCCCGAATTGTATCTGTGAACCATCTCAGGGCCCCCAAGTAAACAACCCTGCTTTAAAGCAATGGATAAAAATTGAAAATATTTGAAATAAAATGTTCAGAAATGCAGAGAGCCGGGTGTCATGGTGCACATCTGTCATCCCAGTGGCTCGGGAGGCTGAGACAAGAGGATGGCGAGTTCAGAACCAGCCTCAGTATTTTAGCAAGGCACTGAGCAACTCAGTGAGACCCTGTCTCTAAATAAAGCATAAAAAGAGCTGGGGGTGTGGCTCAGTGGTTAACCGCCCTTGGGTTCAATCCCTAGAACTAAAAAAAAAGGAAAAAGGAAAAGAAAGAAGAAAACAAATGGCAGAGTCAATGATATGAGGACTCAGCCATTCACCATCAAAAGAAAAGCCCTGGGCTGTGGCTGGGGCTTGCTGGAGCGCTGGCCTCGCATTCAGGAGACTTTGGGTCCCATCCCTAGTATCATAAAAAAGACAAGAAAGAAAAGAAGAGCCCCGTGCTGTCTCCCACCTGACAATCAGTGGCAGGCTCTGCAGCCTCCTGTTTCTACTTGACACAATCAAGACTCTTGATCTTGCCAAACAAACTGGAGAAGGACGCAGAGGTGAGAGGAGGCCTGATTTCTCACTGACTTGGATGGCCTTGTTTGGAGCTCAGTGAAAAGAGCTCATTAAAAGAAAAAAAAAAAGTGAAGGTTTTATGCCCACAGAAAAACATATGTGTTATAAGTTGGACACAACTTAAAACATGTGTATACACATATGGTAAAACATTAGTTTGGAGTGTTTTAAGTTGGTCATGGTATTATCAACTAATTAAGATTAAAATTTGGTGCTTGTGCCAGGTGCAGAGGGCACATGCCTGTAATCCCAGCAGCTCAGGAGGCTGAGGCAGGAGGCTCTTGAGATCAAAGCCAGCCTCAGCAACTCAGTGAGACCCAGTCCCTAATAAAATGTTAAAAAAAAAAAAAGTGTTGAGAATATGGCTTAGTAGTTGAGCACCTCTTGGTTCAATCCCCCCATCTCAAAAAAAAAAAAAAAAAAAAACTCGAACCATGCTCAGAAGACTTCCAGAAGAGTGTTCACTATTTCTACTGCAAAAACCTAGAAATAATCCAAATATCCACTGGTAGAAGGAAGGGCGAATACATCAAGATGTATTTATATAATGAATACTTCACAGCAATGAACATGAACTACAGCCATGCCCATTGCCACAGATAAAGCTCACAAAAAGATAGATAGATAGATGATAGATAGATAGATAGAGCAAAAGAGCAAGTTTATAAAAGGACACATTATGTTATTCCATTTTATATAGTTCAAAAAAGTCAAAACTAAACACTGTATTGTTTACATGTGTATGCACATATAGTAAAACTGTGAAACAGATAAGTTGGCAAACATGAAATTTAATAGTTAATATAGTGGAGTGAGAATGGATAGGGACAGAGTAGGAGGGTGGATGGAGACTGGGAAGAAGGAGAAATGGTTTTTGCAGTAGATGGTGAGTACATGGTGTTCATTTTGCTTTATTTTACGCCTTATTTTTTATTGGTTCTTCTTAGTTAAACATGACAGTGGGATCCATTTTGATAAAATTATACAAGCACGGGATAATCTGATTCTTAATTGGGACCTAATTCTTATGAGTAAGCACATTGGTGGGATTCACTTGGGTATCTTCATATGTGTACATAGGAAAATTATATTAGGTTTATTCTATTGTCTTTCCTATTCCTGTACCCCTCCATTCCTTTTGTTCCCCTTTGTCTAATCTACTGAACTTCTCTTCTTCCTTTCCCCCTCTTTTTTATTATGGTTTAGCTTCCAAGTATCAGCAAAATTCTTTATGGTTGAGTAATATTTGAGTGTGTGTGTGTGTGTGTGTGTGTGTGTGTGTAACAATTTCTTTAACCATTCATTTGTTGGTGAGTGTCTAGTTTGGTTCCACAACTTTGCTATTGTGAATGCCTTACTTTTGTATTACGTATATTCCTATAGGCATGGAATATTTCCTAAATTTTAAAAATGAAAGGCATTTAATTGTTAAATTAATTTATTTTTTTATTTGTTAAAAAGTGAAAAGAGAATGGGAGAAAACATTTGAAATCATGTATCACTTATTTGTTCAGGATCCTGAACATATAAAGAACTCTTATGACTCAACAACAAAAGAACCTCAAATTAAAAAATGAGTACAGTATTTGAATAGACACATCTCCAAAGAAAATATACAAATGGCCAACGAGCCCCTGAAAAGTTGCTCAACATCATTAGATCTTAAAGAAATGCAAATGGAAACCACAATGAGATACCACTTCACGCAAAAAACATTAAGCCAGTGACAGAAGGACACAGCACACGTCGGAGTCCCCCTTCTTACGTGTATGACTCAGTGGTTCTTAGTGTATTCCCGTGGCTGGGCAGCCTCACCATTACCAACTCTAGAACATTCCATCACCCCCAGCAGATCCTTGTACTGGGCCTGGGGCTGTAGCTCAGTGCTAGAATGTCTGATTAGCATGCACAAGGCCCTGGGTTCAGTCCCCTGCCCTGCAAAGAAAAGACTCCCTGTGCTCATTAGCAATCCCTCCCCCATCCCTCTCCCCCACCCATCCCCTGGTAACCACTCGTCTACTTTCCCTCTCCGTGGATTGGCCTGGATTTATTCTGGACATTTCGAATAAATGGAATCATACAATACGTGGGCTTTTGTGTCTGGCTCTTTCACTGAGCAGTGTCCTCAAGGCTGGTCCCTGTCAGGGCACACCTCAGCACTGCGTCCTCTGTATGGCTGAATCAGCCTCTGATGTGTGGATAGGACGCGTTTATTTGATGTACCCGTTCATCCACTGATGGACGTTGAGTTTATTTCCAGTTTGGGGCTATTATGAATTAGGCTTCTGAAACATTCATGTATAAGTTGTGTGTGTGTGTGTGTGTGTGTGTGTGTGTGTGTGTGTGTGTGTATGTATGGGTAGAGGTGGGGGTGGGGGGCACCAGGATTGAACCCAGAAGTACTTAACCACTGAGCCACATCCTCAGCCCTTTTTCATATTTTATTTAGAAACAGGATCTTGCTGAGTTGCTTAGATCCTCGCTAAATTGCTGAGGCTGGCTTTGAACGCGTGATCCTCCTGCCTCAGCCTCCGGGCTGCTGGGGTTACAGGCGTGCACCACTGTGCCCGGTCTTCTCTGTATAACTTTCTGAGGAACTACTGCCCAACTGTTTTCCAAAATGACTGTATCGTTTGAATTCCCACAAGTAAACGCTGTTTCTCCACAGCCCTGGCAACACAGGTTCTTCTTTCTTAATTTTTTTTAAATTTTGAAACAGGGTCTTGCTGAATTGCTGAGGCTGGCCTTGAACTTGCGATAGCCCTGCCTCAGCCTCCTGAGTCACTGGAATTACATATATGTACCACTGTATGGTTTTTTGATTTGGGGCTATGGCCATCCTAGTGAATGGGAAGTAGCATCTCATTGTTGTTTTTAGTCACTTTACTAATTTCAGTACTTAATATCTCAAAGATTCTATTTATATCTTCTGATTTCCTGGTGTTCCCTTTAGGGGAAAAAGAGAATTTTTCTTTCAAAGTGACAAACCTTTAGAGCTATATGCTCTAAGTCTTTATCCAAAGTATTTAGGCTGAAAATAAAAATCACAGCACACCACACACACACACACCACACACACACACACACACACACACACACACCACTCATGCACAGTATTGCATATTAGAAAATCCCACTTGTCCTTCTAAAGTTTGAAATGAAAGAACAGAGTTAAGGTTGTAGATGTCCACTTCCAACAAGAGGGTCACAGGGGCCCAAATGATCCTCTGCCCTGAAACAGTGGCACTCAGGACGTTGAACATCTGGCAGTGGAGAACAGAGATTGCTCAAAGACAAGGAACAAAGGAGGTGAGCCCTCCAGGTGACCCAACTTACTGCCCGGAGAAAGTTTCCAGGCTGCAGCAGGAAGAAAGGTGCCCGGGGAGAGCCCAGCAGCCTCTCTGAGCTGAATCAAGGGACAGAGGTCCAGAAGGCAAAATGGCCGACCTCACAGGCAAGAGCAGCAAGCGGGGCTGCGCTGCACGGGAATTCTGTGGGGACCTCAGCTGAATATTAATGACTGCGTGCATGTGAAGAGAGCACCTGAGCCCGGGAAAGAGCCACCTGAAAGGACTAGAGGGGACAATGCCCAGAGCCACACAGGCCAGCCATACTCCACATGGGCCAATGATTCAGGGAACATCCAAGGATGAACTAACCCTAGACAAAATCACTCCAGTTCTACTTACCAAAGTCCAAAAGCAAGAGCAGAAAAGAGCAAACTGTTTCAGGAACCTAACTGAATCTCAAAAGAGAACTTAAAAAAAAATTTTTTTGTAAGAATATAAAAATATCCAGCATCCCATAAGGTAAGAGTCACAAAGTCTAGAATATAATTAAAAATTACCAGGCAGTCGGGCACAGTGGCACATGCCTGTAGTCCCAGTGGTTTGGGAGGCTGAGACAGGAGGATCATGAGTTCAAAGCCAGCCTCAAAAAAAAAGCAAGGCGCTAAGCAATTCAGTGAAACCCTGTCTCTAAATAAAATACGAAATAGAGCTGGAGATGTGGCTCCCTGGTGGAGTGCCCCTGAGTTCAATCCCTGGTACCCCCGCAAAAAAATTTACCAGGCATATGAATAATGAGGAAAATACAACCCATAATGGAAAAAATCAATCAACCAAAGTTAAGCAAGAAATGACAGGGCCATTAAAGATGGGGATGTGGTTCAGTGGTAGAGCAATTGCCTAACATGCACAAAGCCCTGGGTTCCATCCCCAGATGTAAGAAGACAGATGTTATATGGTCCCACTTAGATGAAATATCTGTATTGGGCAAATACTTAGACAGAAAAGTAGATTAAAAGTCACCAGAGACTGAGTGGGGAGGGAATGGGCAGTTATTGCCTAATGATTTTGGCATTTCTGTTTGGAGTGATGAAAAAGTTTTTGAAATAAGTGGTGGTGATTGTTGCATAACACCACAAATAGAACTAATGTCCCTGAACTGTTCAGTAGCTCCCCAGGGATCTGTGGGGGATTCATTCCAAGACCTCCAGTGGATGTCTGAAACTTCCTACTGTACTGAGAACCACATATACTATATTTTATACATACATACCTATGATAAAGTTGAATGTACAAATCAGGCCCAGTAAGAGACTAACAACAATTACTAGTTACAAAATTAAGAAATCATAACAATACATTGCAATAAAAATTATGTGAATGTAGTCCCCCCACCCCTCTCTCTTTCAGCTGCTACAGGGCAGGTAGCATATACAGCATGGATACTGTGAACAAAAGAACGGAACAAGAAGATATGAGATTTTATAATGCTTCTCAGAACGGCAATTTAAAACATATGCATTATTTAATTCTGGAATTAGCCATTAGTATTTTGGGACTTCAGTTGATTTGGGGTATTTTTAAACTATGAAAAATGAAATTGTGGCTAAGAAGGCACTACTATACTCTTTTAAATGATTACAATGGCAAGTTCTATGTTATCACATAGATTTTGCCAAAAATAAGGAAAAATGAAATGAAATTACATAAGGTGTTTTTTTTTTTTAAGTGCTGGAGATTGAAGCCAGGATCTTGGGTGTGCTAGGCAAGTTTTCTACTATTGAGCTACATCCCCAGTGCTCAATGAGCTATTTCTTAACAAAATAAACAGAGTATCAGTGACCTATGGGACAACCTCAAACAGTCAAATATACAAGCAATTGGAGTCCCCAAATGAGGGGAGAGGAGGACAATAAAATGTGGAAGAAATAACTATTTAAACTATTTTAACTGTAGGGGCTGGGGTTGTGGCTCAGTGGTAGAGCCCTTGTCTAGCACATGCAAGACACTGGGTTTGATCCTCAGCACCACAAAAATAAATAAATAAGGGTATCGTGTCCATCTACAACAAAAAATATATATATTTAAAATAATGTAATAATGTGTTATGGTGTTTGTGGAGCAAATGCATGACTTTGGCTAGGAGCTGCGTTTTGGAAGTCGACTGTATAGAGTTCTTACCGTGTGCAAGGGCATCTCACCTCTCGAAGGCTGACATTGTAAAGATGACATTGTAAATCCAAGGCAGCCCCTAAAATAACAGAAAAAAACAGTGTCAGCTAGTCATCCAGCAAAAGAGATGAGCAGAATAATGGAGAACATTCCGTTAATACCAAGAAAGGCAGGAAAAGAACAACAACAATAAAATTAAGTTCTTTTCCTCCCTGGATGCCTGAGGACTGACGCCATCAGGACAGACACAGCAACTCTCCACACCAGGAAGTTCATGACCGACCGACTACTTAGAGGAAGCACCTCGTCCACGTCCTTCACTTTAGGAAGACAACTGTGCCTAAGGTAGGTCTTCAGGAAAAAATAGCCCAAATGTACAAAGACACACCACGTGTCACCGTTGTATTTGGATTCAGGATCCATTTGGTGGTGGCAAGAGTAAGGTCCCTTGGAGATCTCTTATACTGAAGAGTAAAACAAAGTCCTTTTGAGTAAAAGTAGATGAATGAATACAACCGATTTACCAAATAAAAATATATTTCATATATTAATAATATATGAATATGTTATATTTATACAATATATTAGCAACATATACATATATTATGTTTATATAATGTTAATAATACATGAATACAATGCATTAATAATGTGTAAATATATTACATGAACATATTATATAGTATCAAATATATAAAATATAATGCATAAATATAACACATAAATATATTGGATATGTAAATATATTTGATAGAGAATATTTGTTTATGAATAAATACAGTCAGAGTCAATGGGGTAACTTAAGTTTATAAAAGATCGTGGATCTGTGACACTCAGAACGGATAAATGTGTTGGAATGAGAGGACCGTGATGTCAAAATTTTCCACTGAAACTCAAAACTGCCACAGATGTGAAATTTTAGAGCCACGTCATCAAATGCATAATTTACAAATGGAGATGGTCATGAGCTCCTTTGGTGTCTCCGGAATCCGCTCACCTATTTCAAGCCCGTGAATGAGTAGGGAGAGAGAGAAGGAGGTGAGTCCCTGCGATGTGGCGGACACACTCCTGCGAGGGAGAACAGACTGTCCTCCATCTCGTCTGAAGACACCAGTGTGCCCGTGACCTCTTATCTTGCAGAGGCAGACATGAGGATTTCCTGAGGATCACATCACAGGAAGTGCCTCTGGGACCCGGTGTGGGGTCCCCTGAAGGATACAGGGTCCACAGGGAAGGGGTTCATCTAGACTTTGGCCAGGCTGAGGGGATGGCAGGCATCTGCTCATGTGGAAGTCTCCCTGACGGGGGCAGAGTCGACCATGACTGCCTCCCAGGACCCCTGCTGCCAGCCTTGGAGCGGGGCGCAGGAGAAGTCTTCACCTTGTGAGGGTAATGGCTCCCCACGGTGCCCTGGTGTGCTGCATGTGGCTCTGTGGGCCATAGGCGAGGCTTATCCACCGCAGACCTAAGCGGTGACAGCGTGCCCGGCGGTCTCCAGGGAGCACGGGACCATGACGAGGACCTGCCTCCTCTCTTGCAGGCGGGCTGAGGTGAGGCATTTCTCAGCTCTTCCTGATGGCTCTCAGGAGCCCCCCTGCCCCTCCTTAGGGTCCATCTGTTAGTTCAACCATGGAATCGACCCCTCCACAACAAGATGTCCCAGAGCTCAGGAACATTGTCCTCAGGCCCCTTTGGTTTCAGTGTCTTGTGGAACAGGGAGCCAACACCTCCTGCTTCTGCCACCTATATAAATAATAAACCACCTGAATCTAAAAAGGGCTAGTCATTTCTTTACCAGTCTGTCAGCCTCCTGGACACCCCTGAGTGAGTTCCAGGTTGAGTCATAGTGGTCCTGAGTCAGGACTGTGTTTCACGACTTAAGTGTCCCAAAGACCCTTCAGGAGCCAGCAGAAGGACAGTGGCACCTGCCTCCGCTTTCATCCCGTGGCAGGGGAGAGATGGCCCATCAGATCAGGGTTTTTGCTGTTTTTGCAATGCTGGGGATGGAACCCAGGGCCTCGCGCAGGCAAGGCAAGCGCTCTACCACTGAGCCACACCCCACAATAAGTTTTTATCTTCCAACTCTTTATCATCCAGTCTACTAGGTTTCCTCCTTGGTGTAAGAAGGTGATGTCACACGTTTCAGAGAGTGTTATCTCCTGTGAAGCGCGGTGATTTGGGTTTGCTCTTGTTCTGTTTTGCAGTCGTCTTGCCCACTTTTGATGTGCTTTAAATCATTGTTGGTATTAAATGTTTTCTGAAGCTCAGGTTGTTGCATTTTGAGCCAGCAGGAGCCCCTTCAAGTGGATTCCTGTGTCCTTTAAAAAAAACCACCTGTAGTTTTTGGTCTGTCTTTGGTTTCTGGCATGATTAGATTTTTTTCTAGGCTCATCGGTTGCACATCTCGCCACAAATCTGGGATCAGCCATGTCTACAGAGAGTCCTGGCTTCTCTTAGAGGAGAGCGATACTTGGTGACCATACTCAGGCTCCAGGGGAGATTCTCTTGCTACTGGGTTGACATAATAGTTTCTGAACCTGTGCACAGGCTGGGGCTAACCTCTCCTCTGGATCTTCATCAACTACTTTGATCCCCCCCAAACCCCCACAGAAGGAAACTTGTCTCTAGATTAGGGTCTCGAGGGAGGGCACAGTGAAAATCTGGTGAACCTTGACCAGAGAGTTTTTCCTTTGTAAACTGAGATACCATGGCTCCCGGTTTGAGTCTGTCTGCTTTCCCTCCCTTTGGCAAGGCACAGGAAGAAAACCCCACAAAGCAGTTCCTAAAAGGGGGCATCAAAACAAATGACCTATCTGCCTGTCAAGTCAGTGACACAAATGAGCATAGGAATTCACTAGCACATTCCTCACAGAATCTATCCTAGGAACCAAAGAACTGCAAAGAACCAAGATGAGGGAAGAGAAATAGAGACATTAAATCAAACGAGCTTAAACCTTACGATTCTAAATTTAAGTGGGAAATGTTTATATGTGATCATAGTTTGTTTTCCGACTTCCAGATGATTTGTTTTCTAGCTCTAACAGCAACTCGGTAACAAGAGCATCCCTGGTGACTGACTATGGTCTCTAAGTACCATTCTCCTCTAGAAGGAAAGAGGGCTCTCTAAAGAAATGACTAGGCCTGGGTTGGAGTCAAGAAATGTAGCAGATAAGCTTAAAAAAATCTAATCAGGTCATAAATCAGGCAGAATTAAAGATTACAGAAGACACAGGACTTTTGAAAAAGACACAAGATTCAAGTGCCCTTTTCTTGCTATGTGATGCTCTGTGGCACCTTGGGACTCTGCCGGCAAGAAGACTGTTACCAGATCAAGCCTCTGGACTTACACCTCCAGAATCATGAGCCAAAATAAATCTCTTTTCTTTTCTTTTTTTCTTTTTTATTATTATTTTTTAGTTGTAGTTGGACACCATACCTTTATTTTATTTATTTATTTTTATGTGGTGCTGAGGATCGAACCCAGTGCCTCACATGTGCCGGACAAGTGCTCTACCACCGAACCATGCCCCAGCCCAGTGTGATTAACATTTTAGAGATTAGAAATTTAGGCTCTCAAAAATTGAAGATTCAGCTGGATGCAGTGGTGAACACCTGTAATCCCAGCGGCTTGGGAGGCTGAGGCAGGAGGATTGCAAGTTCAAAGCCAGCCTCAGCAAAAGTGAGGTGCTAAGCAACTCAGTGAGACCCTGTCTCTAAATAAAATACAAAATAGAGCTGGGGATGGGGCTCAGTGGTCGAGTGACCCTGAATTCAATTCCTGGTACCCACACCCCCTCCCCCCCCCCAAAAAAAAAAAAAGAATTGATGATTCATCCAGGATCAATTAACCCTGGCAAGTGGCAAACACAAGATTTCCAAAGCTTGTGGTCTTCCTGGCTGTGCACCCTCTCTCGCTCTAAGACAGGAGGGAAGG